>NC_134355.1:411775979-412145979 GCF_048569485.1 Anomaloglossus baeobatrachus | reverse complement strand
AGGCCCTTGAACCTGACACATCATCTCATCGCTTTACATTCCAGCAAACTGATAAGATGATATTGGATCCAGATTGGATGGCGCGGGACCCTTGACCCAGGATTACTGTGGAGGGGGGGTTCTTTATTTCAATAAAGATGGAGTCACTAATTGTGTTGTGTTTTATTTCTAATAAAAATATTTTTCTGTGTGTTGTGGTTTTTTTTATCTGTACTAGAAATTCATGGTGGTCATGTCTAATATTGGCGTGACACCATGAATTTCAGGCTTAGGGCCAGTTGATAATGTACAGCTAGCCCTAACCCCATTATTAGCCAGCGAGCCACCCGTCACCAGGGCAGCTGGAAGAGTTGGATACAGCGCTAGAAGATGGCGCTTCTATGAAAGCGCCCTTTTCTGGGGCGACTGCGGACTGCAATTCGCAGCAGGGGTGCCCAGAAAGCTTGGGCACCCTGAGCTGCGGATTACAATCCCCTGCTGCCTAGTTGTACCTGGCTGGACACAAAAATTGGGCGAAGCCCACGTCATTTTGTTTTTAAATTATTTCATAAAATTCATGAAATAATTAAAAAAAAAAGGGCTTTCCTATATTTTTGGTTCTCAGCCGGGTACAAATAGGCAGCTGGGGGTTGGGGGCAGCCCGTAGCTGCCTGCTGTACCTGGCTAACATACAAAAACATGGGGAAGCCCACGTAATTTTTTGGGGGGGGCAAAAAACTCCTGCATACAGTCCCGGATGGAGTATGCTAAGCCTTGTAGTTCTGTAGCTGTTGTCTGTCTGTATGAAGCAGAGCAGACAGCAGAACTACAAGGCTCAGCATGCTCCATTCACTAGTGTATGCAGGAGAGCATACAGCAGCTGCAGAACTACAGGACTCAGCATACTCCATCCAGGACTGTATGCACAAGTTTTTTGTCCACCAAAAAAATGATGTGGGCTTCGCCATATTTTTGTATGCTAGCCAGGTACAGCAGGTAGGTACAGCTGCCCCCAACCCCCAGCTTCGTATTTGTACCTGGCTGGGAACAAAAAAATAGCTAAGCCCTTTTGTTAATTATTTCATAAATTTCATGAAATAATTAAAAAAAAAATCGACATGAGCTTCGCCACATTTTTGTGTCCAGCCAGGTACAACTAGGCAGCTGGGAATTTTCAGCACAGGTTAGGCCAAGCTTTCTGGGCCCCTCTGCTGCGAATTGCAGTCCGCAGCCGCCCCAGAAAATAGCGCTTTCATAGAAGCGCCATCATTTGGCGCTGTATCCAACTCTTCCAGCTGCCTTGGTGACAGGTGGCTTGCTGGGTAATAATGAGTTAATACTAGCTTTGTTTTACTAGCTAGTATTAAGTCAGAGATTCTTAATGTCAGGCAAGTTTGACCCGGCCATTTACACTAGAACTACTGGACTCGTGACACCTATATAGAAATACATGGTGCAAAGTAGTCAAAATGACTACCTCAGTAGTTCTAGTGTTAAAAATCTCCAATAAAGGGTTAAAAAGAAATGACACCACACAGAGAAAAAATACTTTAATAGAAATAAATACACAGACACACTTAGAGACTCCATGTTTATTACTCCCTCTCACCCCTCCACGATCCATGGTCTTCTGTCTTCTTTACCCTTCAACCCATGCAGCTCTGCTACATCAGACAGCGCTGCATGGGAGGACGGACGCTGCTGCTCCCCGTGCACTGCAGTTTATTCACTCAGTGAGTGAGCAGACGCTGCAGGCTGTAAGCAGTGACGTCACCGTTGACAGGTGGGTTGCTATAGCAACGGTGATATCCGTTATTGACCGGCAGTGGCAGCCAGTGAATAACGGAACGGGGAAGCAGAACGGGGAGTCGACCATGTGCCAGAGCATTTCGCCGGTATACGGAGATGCTGGAATGATCACCGCGTAATGGAGAGTGCAATGACAGGACCTAGCATGACGTCATAGCCATGTGACCAGTCTGTAGCCAATGAGATAATAGACACGTGACTGGTCACATGCTTTTTTGACGTCAGGGAAGGTCCTACCATCAGTGCTGGTTACCGGGAGGACACAGCGATTAAAGGAAGGAAAAGTGGGGGGAGACAGAGTGCAGGACACATCGCGGGGACCTGTAAGTGTTATGGCAATGTTTATTAACTGTATGTGTACATTTAGAATGAGTTTTTATGTGTTTATGTTTGCCTTCCATTGTTTTCAATGGGGTTCGAGAGGTTCGTCGAACGGTTCGCCGAACCGAACTCGAATGTGGCCTCCTTTCAACGAACCGAACCGAACTCGAGCCTTTAGAGGCTGGCTCATCTCTAATGATAACCTCTGGATTACCTGGCTACGGTGATCTGTTAGACCATACTAGGAGCATGGTCTAAAGCAGGCTTTACACGCTATGATATTGCTAGTAATTGCTAGCGATATCGTACGCAAAAGCACCCGCCCCTGTCGTGTATGCGATTTCGTGTGATCGCTGCCGCAGCAAACATTATCGCTACGGCAGCATCACACGCACTTACCTGGTCGTCGTTGTCGCTGTGACTGCCGAACAATCCCTCCCTCAAGGGGGAGGGACGTTCAGCATCACAGCGATGTCACCGCGACATCACTAAGCGGCTGGCCAATCAAAGCAGATGGGCGGAGATGAGCGGGACGTAAAATCCCGCCCACCTCCTTCTTTCCGCATTGCGGCCGGCGGCAGATAAGGAGACGTTCCTCGCTCTTGCGGTGTCACACACAGCGATGTGTGCTGCCGCAGGAGCGATGAACCACATCGATAATCAACCATTACCGATTTTTGGTTTTGGGACGACCTCTCCATGGTGAACGATTTTCACCATTTTTGAGGTCGCTTAAGGTCGCTGGTAAGTGTCACACACTGCGATATCGTTAATGACGCTGGATGTGCGTCACTAACAACGTGACCCCGACGATAAAACATTAACGATATCGTAGCGTGTAAAGCCCCCTTTACAGGCATTCTGTCACTCTGAAACTGACAGGTGTAATGCGTTACACCAGGGATCAGACGAATAAAAGTTAATGTCCTATAAAGGACTAAGTAAAAAAGTTTAAAAAAAAAGTTAAAAAAATTGTAAACGTATTTTAAAAAATCCCCAAGTAAATATTATACCAATACCAATAAACATATATATTTATGTATAAACAAAAAATAAGCAAAAAGTACACATACTTGGAATGATCACATCCAGAATGACTCAATCTATAAATCCATATCAGAAAAAAGCAGTATGAGGGCACAACAGCAATGTAGGTGGGATCAATCCAAAAGCACACCTCTGTTACAATATATTCAAAAAAGCGGAGAAAGGGAGGTGTGTAACAAATGGGATCACCCAGGAGAATTTATCCAAGAATAATAAACAATTTTATTAATACAAAAAGCAGAGAAAAAAACACCAAAGACAAATTAAAATCATTTAAATAATTCACAAACGTGATCAAAATAACAGGGCTCTGCATATAATAAAGCACAGTTACCCCCAAAAAGGTTTTCTCCTCCAATTAAATACAGCCCATATGAAAAACACCATGAACCAGAGAATGGAAATGATTACCCAGTGTATGATAAGCATAAATAAAGACTGATTCACAGACTAAGAACTCCTTTGTTAAATAAAGAATAAAGTTTTTATTAACAGAAGCAATTATATACACAATACTTCCACAGTATAATCTAACCAATAGAATTTGTGCCAGCTACACAATAGAAACATGTAACCCCCTCAAAAAAGTGCTCAATATAATCCCCCAAAAATGTTCAGGAACATATAAATATCTCTATTCCCGTATAAAAAAGGGTTTATTTTTTCAATTAGTTTGATATAAGCACATTATACGTCCACGAGGGGGACCCTAGTGGTACTTGAATACCAATCAAGCATTACTGAATTACCCCTAATCGGTCCAATAGTCAAGAGTCCTAAAGTCAAGGTCCCTAAGGGTAACACTTTACCATAACCTATAATTCTACATTGGGATGTAATTCTGAAATTGTTGATTTATACCATATAGAAGAGGAGGTTGCATTGTTAACAACAGGGCCGGCTCCAGGTTTTTGTGGGCTCTGGGCGCAAGAGTCTTAGTGGGCCCCATCCACACATAAAGACCATCAATCATATAGTGCATAGTAAAGAGGATCAATTATATCAAACCAAAGAAAAACCTCTAAAACATCACGTTTATTAAATCCATTAAAAATAGTCTTTCCCAGATATAAACACTAGGGCCGTACCCAATTGTGAAGTCACTGACCAATGTTGTGAAGTGCACTTCACGACATTGGTCAGTGACTTCATAATTGGGTATCACCCTAGTGTTCATATCTGGGAAAGACTATTTTTATGGATTTAATAAACGTGATGTTTTAGAGGCTCATCCACACATAGACATGCACAGATACATACACATACAGGCATACGTGCACATACATATTTAAAGGGAAATTCACAAAAACACATATAAATAGACAAAAATCTATACACAGTCATATACACTGACATACATAGATACACATCATACACGCACACACAGACACATTAGATTTCTAATATTGGGAAGCCGGCAACAGCCTCATTCATCTCCCCGCTGGTCTCCATCCAGCTCCTCCTGGGCATGTGTCTGTGCCACGCTGATTGGTGGTCGTCACTAGCATACATGGCCACACATAGAGAACACTAACACTGCTGTATATACATCACAAGAGAGGCTGGGGATATACACATTACTGGGAAGAATATATATTACTGAGTAAAGGGATATACAGCAATGGGGGCCATACAGCTCCAGAGGGGGGCATACAGCTCTAGAGGAGGGCAGTGGCTCTGGGGTGGGGGGACAAACAGCTCTGAGGTGGGGAGGTGACATGCGGCTATGGGGGTATACACAGCTCTGAGGGAGTATACAGCACTGGGGTGGAGGTGACATACAAAACTGGGGGTATAGCAGTGTGCAGCCCCCATATTCCTCCATATAGTGTTATGAAGCTCCCATAGTTCTCTATGCAGCCCCCATATAGCACTATGCAACCCCTATATAACATTAAGCAGCCCCTATATAGCACAATGCAGACCCACATAGCATTAGGCACCCTCATGTAGTATACAGACGCTATACAGCACAATGCAGACCTAGATAGCATTAGGCACCTCCATGTAGTATACAGCCGCCATATAGCACAGTACAAACCCACATAGCATTGGGCACCTTCATGTAGTATACAGCTGCCATATAGCACAATGTTAACCCAGATAGCATTATGCACCTTCATGTAGTATACAGGCTGCATATAGCACAGTGCAGACCCACATAGCATTGGGCACCTTCATGTAGTATACAGTCGCCATATACCACAGTGCTGACCCAGATAGCATTATGCACCTTCATGTAGTATACAGGCTGCATATAGCACAATGCAGACCAACATATTAGGCACCCTCATGTAGTTTACAGCCGCCACATAGCATAATGCAGACCCAGATAGCATTAGGCACCCTTATGTAGTATACAGCCCACATATAGCACGGTGCAGACCCAGATAGCATTAGGCACCCTCATGTAGTATACAGCCCGTATATAGCACAGTGCAGACCCAGATAGCATTAGGCACCTTCATGTAGTATACAGTCGCCATATAGCACAGTGCAGAGCCTGATAGCATTAGGCACCTCAATGTAGTATACAGCCCGTATATAGCACAGTGCAGAGCCAGATAGCATTAGGCACCCTCATGTAGTATACAGCCGCAATATAGCACAGTGCAGACCCAGATAGCATCAGGCACCTCCATGTAGTACACAGCACCTATATAGCACAGTGCAAACCCAGATAGCATTAGGTACCTCCATGTTGTACACAGCACCATATAGCACAATGCAGACCCAGATAGCATTAGGCACCTCCATGTAGTACACAGCACCATATAGCACAATGCAGATCCTGATAGCATTAGGCACCTCCATGTAGTATACAGCACCTATATAGCACAGTGCAGACCCAGATAGCATTAGGCACCTCCATTTGTACACAGCACCATATAGCACAATGCAGATCCTGATAGCATTAGGCACCTCCATGTAGTATACAGCACCTATATAGCACAGTGCAGACCCTGATAGCATTAGGCACCTCCATGTAGTACACAGCCCCATATCATTTAATGCACCTCCATGGTCGTCTGGCCACCACGATTACATAAATACTCACTATTCCTCGTTCCTCCCCCCTGCTCCGGTCTCCTCGGTGCAGTCACAGCTGTCGCTCTGACCTCTCAGCAGGCGTGCAGTGATAACGTCACCGCGCTCCGCTGCTGAGCTGTCAGAGGCTCAGAACGCCGACATTGTCAGACAGCGGGAAGAAGAGTGAGAGAGGGAGCGCGCTGCTCCGTCTCTCATCATTGCTTTCAATTGTATCGGCAACTGTGATGCCGATACAATTGAAAGTGCGGTCACCGGGCCCCCCTGCCACTGCAAATGGGCCCCCCCGGAAGCCCAGGGCCCCGGCATTTGACCGGGTTTGCCGGGTACTGACGCCAGGCCTGGTTAACAACCTGGATACCCCTAATCGACCCAATGCGTTTCCCCTCCCCACAGGAGGTTCTTCAGGGGCCGTTCATAAACTAAATGAAAGCAGTATAGGAATGAAGAATACACAGATTATCCTCAAATTATATAGCAGTTTATATGGTATCCTCTGGCTACATCCTATCTTCAGTATCCCACGTTGTCAGTTGATGCTGAAATCCAAGAGATACACATATGGATGTCACGGAACAAATTATTTAATCTTCCTTACGTTGTTTGCCTTCCCACATGGAGCAAGGTTGCAAATTCAGAACGGATGACGATGCCATCTGTACGATTAAAATTTGTCCTATAAAGCCCGTGTTCTCAGGTAAACTTCCAAACAAACCTTCAAACAGAGTTACTCAATAATCAACCAAGGCACATAATAAAGAAACTGACCTCCAGAGGATACAAGCTAGTTCACACACCAAGGGCCATCACCTCAGAAAAAGAACACCAAAGTGCACATATAACCAATAGCTATACCTATTTATGACATGTCCATTCATAGTTCCTTGCAAATAAACTCTGACAATGCAGAAATTGAACTAAGGTTTATGGAAAAAGCCAATACAATTAATATTGTACTGAATAAACACTGCAAGGTATCTGCACAAATAGCATCTAGGTATATATCATACCCTTCCAGGAGACAAGTAATGAATAGTTTCGGTCCAATCAATTTCTCAGACCTGCATACTGGAAGGTACAAAAGGTCCCATAAACATCAAATATGGTTCCACAGTTAGTATAAAAGGCTGGGACATCCCACTCAATAAGATATTACTGACAAGGAAATTGTCAATATAATTGTTACAGTTGATCTCAGAAATAAACCTACAAAAAGAGTCTTCGTCACCTCACCATAATACAAGGATATCGCCAATATATCGATTCCACGATATGATTTTATCATTCCACCAGGGTGGTTTCTCTCCTCCAAAGATAACGGTATCCTCCCACCAGCCCAGGAACAGATTGGCATATGTTGGGGCCACAGGGGTCCCCATAGCCATGCCCCTGAGCTCGTAGTGGTACCGTCCCTCAAACAAAAAATAATTATGGGTCAAAATAAGTTTTAGGAGGGAAAGTATGAATTTGTTATGCAATTTGAATTGGATACCTCTCAAATTCAAGAGGTGCTCTACAGCGACCTGACCCCAATCATGTGGTATCGAGCTGTAGAGCGCTTCTACATCAGATGGATGCTAGTAGAACTTCTTCTCCCAGGCTCAACCCCTCTAGTTTTCCAAGGAGATCCAAAGTATCCTTCTGACATGTAATCGGGGGCAGGCGTGACGTATCGTACCTTGCTCTGATAAGGGTGGGTATGATGTGCGTGTCACTAGGCTGCGCGTTTGTCTAGTATATCAGTGGAGCTTAGATTGTCTACTATTTAACTGGCCCCTTCTGACATGTGATCGGGGGTGGACGTGATGTATAGACCTTGCTCTGACAGGGGCGGGTACGGCGTGCGTGTCACACTGAAACGCAGATGAACTGTCATTTAGGATGCCTATGATTAGCCTACCCCGACCACGTGATCCTGACTATGAGGAAGTTGGAGGAGAATGGGCGGGCACGGCGCCATTGATTGAGGGGCATTTTTGATTGGCGTAGTCCCAGCATATGATCTGTACTTTGAGGTAATAGGAAGTGAACGCTGGCTCCACGTGGGTCTACAGAGACTGGGAACACTCCAAGCACCATTAGGAGCCCAGGCTACAGGCTGTATACATATACCTGTGAGTAATGTCTTATTGAGTGGGATGTTATATAGTTTGAAGATAATCTGTGTATTTTTCATTCGTATACTGCTTTCATTTTGTCTTAGTTTGTGAATCAGTTTTAGCCCTCCTTGCATCAGTTGTTGCGTGAGAATTGTCATAAATGAAGACTGCATACAAATAATCACATGCAATAGCATGAGACAGCCATCATTTGGGTGGCGACACGCTTTGGGGGGTGTTTCTTAGGTTTTTTCCTCCATTACGGTTGCAGCATGGTCACTCCATCTGACCTTGTAAGAATTGTTCCTTCTCTTCATCCCTTTATGTGATTCTGGTAGGGATGGTATTTAATGACATATATGTGTTCATTTGTATGCAGTTGATGTGCTAATGTGACGCCTTGGCCTATCAGGTAGTCACAGGGTATTGTGCAATCTGCCCTTCTGCACAGTATCCGCATCCTCCTTGGTTATGGATCCCTGTCCTTCGGTGTTGCTAAGAGCAGAGCCAGTCAAAACCCTAGGAACACTCTGCACCACACCCACCAGACACACCATTGGGGGGCCTGAAGGGAATAGGGCCACCCACTTGAGGGGTTGGTAGAGAAAAGTGTAAAGTGTAAGGAGCAGGAGAGAGGAGGTGAGGAGCTGGGCTCCCGGTAGAATACTAGGTGGCAGACGTTGGTCTGGGCCTGGTAGGAGCTGGAACCCCGGTTGCAGGGGATCGTGTCAAGGGGAATAGATCTGCCGAGGAGGGCAGCCGGCGGCCTTGAGCCATCTCCGGGCAGGGGCCAAGGCATGATTGGGTACGTGGACCCTAGGCCGGAAAGTAGCTTCACGCATCCTGGTAATTTACCCGACGAGGGTGAAGTTTTCAAGATTCATCCTCCACCCGCTCCAAAATCGGGGTACTAGCGCAACAAGGGGATAGGACTTTCCCAATACATAGTCCAGAAAATCCCAAGAGTAAACCCTGAGAGCAGGCTCACTCCGTTAGCCATACGGGTGAGCGGGACTCGACTAGTTTCACACTACAAGGTCCAAATAGTGAGGAAAGTGCCACGAAAAAGGTCACAGGCTAACAATCAACACCAAGGGGCAGGGATCCACACGTGCTCCCTCCCTGCTGCAGTGGTGCTCAGAATTCTGGCTTACAAGGTGTCGGTGTCAGTATTCTTGGACTGAGTGAGTACACAGAAAACCCTTTCCTCCCCAACGGCACTCCTTCACTACCATCATCGGGGCCCGGGGCAAAATCTCCCTACCCACAGAGGGGTTAAACACCTTGCTGCCATACCACCGCCACCGGGCGCTCCCAACAGCAGCGGTAGTACATCATCTTACCACGCACCGTGGGTGGCATCCCAAACTTTTATCTCCCCTGTACATATCCCCCCTTTTAAATTTGAGTGTCCGCACAACCCCTCTCCGGGTCCGGAGACCCCTCGAGCCACCGCGGTTCCGGATCCAAGCGGCTCGGCTGCTGACACAGGGGCGGTACGCCTCGAAAAAAACCTGGAGTCATGAACAGTATACGAGCAGGACCCACTTACCTGGGTGATGTGCGCCTTGAAAACCGAAAACCGCAAGTCAAGAGTCCTTTTCCCGCCAATTCCGCCATTTTCCGTCATCTTTTCGCGCCAAAACGCTGTCTTCCCTGAAAAAGCGCGTGAAGCCTAAGCCCCGCCGTTCGTCTTGCGTGTGAGGCCAGAACTGGAAGTTCCCAGAGGGCCACAGCGGGCGAAAGAGTGCTGAGAAAATACCGAGGGGGCATGCCGGAATGTCACAACAGCGGAAGTGGAGCAAGGACGCCAGGACTCTGCCATAATGTTCGTGAACGACGCAGTGGCAAAATGACGGAGCGAGACTGGTCCCCAGAACGTGCTGTCCCTGGGACCGCGACATGGATAGAGGATGAGACGGAGCAGGTGTGCAGGAGAATGCAGACGCAGTTCCCGTTTATACTGAACCACTGGATGGAAGAGATGAGGAGCCTGGTGATGGCGGAGCGAGCTCGTGAGATCGAAATCCCACGTGAAGAGAGGGTAAGTGGTTACCCAGTCCCTATTGATTGCCCAAATCCGGCCACAGCGGCTGAGGGATCCGGACCGCCCTCGCTCGCAGTGAGCACTCCACCGTCACCTACCCCGTCCTCGGCAGACGCCGAGCTGCCCACACCAACCCCGGCAGCGGACCTTCGGTACCTTTATAAGAAGCTCTAACTGTAGAGATCCCGATCACGACCCTCATTCTAGTCACGACAGCGGTCGTCCAGATACCGGCCAGACCAGACCCAGCCGCATCACCGGGCCCGTCCTCAGAGGCGGAGCACCCGGACCCTGCAACCCCGGCTGTGGAGCAGTCGGTTTTTCAGTTTCAAGCCTTGGAAGCGGAGCCAAAAAATCCACCAGTTCCGCTACTGCGTGGCATCCCGACGGCTGTTGGGGCCGCAAGAGTCCAGATAAAGCCAGAGCCAGATAAGGAGCTGAGGCCGGACGCTGACGCCCCCTACTGGGAACAACACCAGCAACAGATGATGCCAGCGCTGACACGGGGGTGGTACACTCTTGCATGTGACAATTAATAGAATTGTTTATTATTCTTGGATAAATTCTCCTTGATGATCCTATTTGTTACACACCTCCCTTTATCCTCTTTTTTGAATCTATAAATCCATTACACTATTTAACCCCTGCGGTGAACAGTGTAAAAAAAAAGAATTAGGCTTTTTCATCAAACTGCTAGAAAAAAGTTGAAGTAAACGAGATCAAAAGTTGAAATATAAATAAATATGGTATCCCTGAAAAGGTCATCTTGACCAGCAAAAAAAAAACAAGCTGCCATGCAGCTGCATCAGTTGAAAAATATAAAAGATGTAGGAATATAGCAGAATATAGCAATGCAAAATCAATTTTCTTTTCTATAAAATTGTTTTTATTGTGTGAACGAAGCAAAACATAAAAAAAATATACACTAGAGATCAAAATTAGAGAACAAAACACAATTTCCTAAATGAGGTCACTGAGCTTAATGAGGTTACCTGAGGTCAGGTTATTTGCGATCACAGGTGGAGGACTGTTCGAACGTCCAGCTGTGATTGACCCACCCCAGGGCCATGGGGAAGTCGGTTCTGGGCGTTGGTTAATGGGATTATGTCACAGGGACCTGTGCCCGGTCCCATGGCCCTGGTGGTCGGTGAAAGTCAGTAAATAATAAATAAAAAAAAAATAATAATAAAATAAAAAATAAAATAAAATAAATAAATAAAAGTATTTCATGACGCTACCTACGGTTCCAGTATGGTTACTGGGGCTACAGGTCAGACCTCCGGGGTGATGGTTAGGCAGCCAGTTGTTTATGCTTCCCGTAGGTGAAGCGGGATCCCAAGGGCAGTTTTAGTAGTCTTTACACAGATATGGCAGTTTTTCTTCACAGCCTTTTCAACTGTCACTTTAGTGCAGCAGCCTATGGCTCCTCAGATGAGAAAAATAAAGTATGTCATACCATTTTATTAACTCTGACCAGGTTTTACTTGCAGGTGTTATTAAAAGGGGTACAGTTTCTGATGTGACAGTTTTTGGTGACCTGGGAACAGTTCAGGATCTCTACACCAGGTGGGTTGTGAGGCCTCCCTGTTGCGCTGTGTCTCTCCTTGGTCCTAGGCTTCCTGGAGCTATACCTTGACCCTCTCTTTCTGCATTCACCTGCATAGCAGGCGACAGGAGCTTCTCTAAGGGGCACTGCTGTACTCACTGTGGTCTCTAAGCTCTGTGAAGCGGCTTTGCCTTCAGGTGCTGCTGCAGCCAGGAGATCTCTAGTCTCCCTGGCCTCCGGTCTTTATTGCTAGGCAGATTAGATCCCTCACAATCTCGGACGCCGGTGTCCAGTAGTCAGCGCTGTTCCTCGGGGATGAACCGGTCTGGCTCCACCTCCCCGGTCACTCCTCTTTTGCCTCACTCCTGGATCCCTCAGTCTGTCTCACAGCTCACACGTATGGGCTTAGCACAGCCCTCTCCATCTTGATGTCATCACTGTCCTCGCTCGAGCTCAACTCTCAACTGTCAACTCACTAACTCCGCCTCCAGACCTGGATTTAAAGGGGACTTCACCTGAGTTTGGTTTGTAGAGCTCCCCCTCCAGGCTTGGAGTGGAAGTGTTGTTTGTGGGATTACCTGATGTGGAGATACTTCCCTGCCCCAGGTACAGATATATCTGTGGCAACCGAACCCTGAGGTGATACATGATCATAAATAAACTGAGTGATGTCAGCACTCATCACTCGGCTCAGTCTGTGCCGTAGGGTTCTTTTCCACTTGCGTACCGCTTCCGATGTGAGAGCATCGGAAGCGATATGCTAATGACCCTATGCTGCGGGTATCAGCCGAGGTTCATGTGACTGTGATGCAATCTTGCGATCGCATCACAGGAGCAAAGAAGATGGAGGGAACACTTTTTTCCCATCTCTTCCGCTGTCTGTCTCTGCGTGCACCGCACTGCAGTCGCATAACATGCGAGTACAGTGTGATGTTTCATACGCTCCCATAAGCTTGTATGGGGTTGCGTGAGTCAAGACTCGCTGCAAAACGTGGCATGCTATGATTGCAATCAAGAGCAAAATTCGTGTGGAAAAATAAAAGGAATGAGGACACTGCCTCATTGATTAACACTGGTGCAATGCAATCCGATTTTTTATTGGATCGCACAGGCACAAAAAAAAATCGCAAGTGGAAAAGAGCCCGTAAGCTCACAACGAGTGGTCATATTCTCTACCCGCGCATTGCCACTTCAGATGTAGCAGAGCCAGATTTGTCGTGGGACCTCATGTGGATTACATTGGACCTGGGTGTTTTGAGGGTTAATAAAAGGGTGAAAAAGGGTGTGTGTTTTTTTTAATTTTATTTCAAGTGAAGGACTTTTTTGGTTTTTGTATTTATTTCTTTTCACTTACAGATTATTAATGGGGGGTCTCATAGACGTCTCCCTTTACTAATCTAGGGCTTAGTGGCAGCTGTGAGCTGTCATTAACCCTTTATTGCCCCAATTGCCACCGCTCCAGGGCAATTGGGATGAGACAGGTAAAGTTCCGGGATTGGCACGTGTATTGGATGCTACAATCCAGGGTTGCGCCGAGCTGCTATTTTTAGGCTGGGGTGCCCCAATAACCATGGGCCTCCCCAGTCTGAGAATACCAGCTCCCAGCAGTCGGCTTTATCATAGCTGGGTATCAAAATTTGGGGGGACCGCACACCGTTAGCTTTATCATGGCTAGGTATCATAATATATAGGGACCCTACTCCAATTTTTTTATTTATTTTTACACCAATAAAGACGCTGTTGTATACGGTGGCGATGCATCTGGCTGCAACCAATCAGAGACGCGTGGACTGCCGGTGGTCAGGGGAAGCATTACATATGTATGAAGATAATGAGCAGCCCCAGATCTGGACTTTTACAATACTGGTCTGTGTGACGCCCCTGGACTACTAAGGTCGTCACAGGGTACTGCACGCTCTTTCTCTTTAGTGCAGGATTCAACCCCCATGGTTCTGGATCTCCATCCTGCAGTACTGCCTCCACCAACATTCACAAACCCTAAAAACACCTTGCACCACACCTGTCAGGCACACCAGTGGGCTGCTTAAGCAGGAATAGGGCCGCCCACCTAGGGGTCAAGCAGGGAGGTGGGAGGTGTTATTTGAGTTGAGTGGTAGCCCTCAGGCTGTGAGGAGCTCTGAGGAAGCTGGGAGTTGTAGCTCCCAGGCACGAAGCAGACTAGGTCGCAGACGGTGGTCTGGACATAGAGGAGTCGGACCCCCGGTTGCAGGGGATTGAGGCTAGGTGCCTGGGACCTGTCTTGGAGGATGGTCAGCAGCCTGGGCCTAATCACCGGTCCGGGACCGAAGTCACGACGGGTTACACGGACCCTAGGTCGGGGAGAAGCTTCAGGCGACCCGGCAATTAACCTGCGGAGAACAGGACCTCTATGGACTGTTCCCATGAAGCTCAGAGATCGGGGGCACTAGCGCAATAAGGGGATAGGGCTTTCCAAACAAGCGGCCCACTGAAATCGCAAGCGTGAGCTCCTGAGAGCAGGCTCCTTCACTTAGACATAGTGGGGAGCGGGGCCCGGAAAGCTCCAAGCTGATGGGCCACAAAGGACACTCTAAATTCTGTGCCAGGTCACGGACCACCAGGCAGTGCTGCAGGGGACGGGACCCGGATGAGCTCCCCCAAGAGGGCAGTGGCACCCAGAGACTTGGTTTACCCTGTTGTCAGCGTCTGCTTTATTGCTGAGTGAGTACCTGATTAACCCCTACAACCAGCGAGCCTGCGCTCCCGCTGTACAGCACCCCGTTTCACCATCCAGGATCCCGGGGCCTTCCCCTACCCGTGGAGGGTGACGACATGATGTGTACCGCCCCATGGGTTCGGCTGCGACCGCCGAGCCGCTCGGATCCGTGCTCGTTCTGTGGGTGGTGGCTCGAGCCTCTCACGGACCCGGGGGTCATGTCGCTCTGCAAGGGAGTTGGCGCTACACGCGAGGACTTGGGTGAGGAGTTCCACGGCCGGGGCCGCGGTAGTTTGGTTTGGGGTGTAAGTTCGTGACGCCACCCACGGGTTGTGGTGATTGTAGACACCACCGCTGCGGTGAAGGTGTGGGGGCTCCCGGGAGCGGTGTAATGGCGCAGCTAGGTGTTGACCCCTTCGTGGGTAGGGGGTGTTGGTCCCGGGGCCCGGTTGGCGAGGGCTGGGGTGCAGGGTGCAGTGTTGCGGTGTGGTGCGCGGCCCGAAGGCACTGGTGTACTCACTATGACACAAGACACCGGAGTCTCTGGTAAACCAAACGGAGTGATGAACGGGGCCGGCAGCCAGCTTCTCCCAGAATAGGTTGGTGGTTTCCGCCTTTCTCCTGCACCTCTGTGTGTAAATGTTTGACTCCTATGGCTAGGTACCGGTAGTCCGCTCCCCGACTTGTATATGCCGAAGGAGCCCGTTTGCCCGCAGACGCTGGCCCTTTGGGTCTCTATGCCTTGGCGGTGGCTTTACCCTGTATGGTTGGGCTGTTGTCTTCAAACGGGGCTTGTGTGGGATAGGTCCTTAAGTCCAGTCCGCAATCAGTTGATTTGACTCGGCCCTGTCGGTTCAGGGCTTTGTACTTGGTCTGAGTACCCTGCCTGGTGCTCCGGTATCCAGTTGGCTCCTCGGCTCGGTTCCGGCGGGCCACTACCCTGTCCCGCTCCCTTACGGTTCCAGCGGTCGACTTCCCGGTCTCCTGCAGGTGGCCACCACCGTCTGCCTTCTTGCCAATGGTGACTGGGCTCCGACCCAGCCACCCGTTAGTCTCTTGGCAGGCCTGGACACAGGACTGCCCGTGAACTTGTCTGCTCTACACCTCCTCCAGACTACTCTCTCCTAGAACTTGAACTCTTCTATGTGTTTTCCCGCCTCCAGGCCTGTGAACTCATCGGTGGGAGGAGCCAATGGCCTGGCTCCGCCCCCCTGGTGTGGACATCAAACCTGGAGGATGGTGACAAGGTTTTTAGTTTGAATGATGTCACCTAACCGGGAGAGGGGTATGGTGTTGTGTGTGACTACCTGGGACGACCTGACTAGTCCAGTGCGTCACATTCCCCCTTGGTTTAATGCAGACCGTCCGTGGGCTGCCCGTCCATCACCGGTTTATTTTTGCTTTCTGTAAAATAGAAAAAACGGGAACATAATACAATTATACTAACATTTGTACAAACTCCAAATTTTTGAGATCTTCCCTTACGGGAGGCACATACTTAAACGTTACGATAACATTTTTAATAACACGGGAACCGGGTCCTCAGTCACCCACCCAAACATTCTAGCCTTGATGCTGCCCCTAAGAAGTGGGCAGCACCCCTTTTCCCCAGTCCAGGAATGGGCCCAGGTATGTTTAACGGGACGGGTGCAGGTTTCACAGTCCTTTCAGAGGCCCCACGTCCAGGGAACCCCTGACTCGGAGGATGGCCACCGGTTGTAGTGGTGGCGGGCCTCGGCCAACAGCTTCCCGCAGGCCCATCCTCCAGTCTGCCTCTCCGGAGGTGGTGAAGCCGGACGGCCGGTAAAGGGAGGTATTATTTACAAGCCCAAAAGTTTTTGGGTGGCCTGCAAGTTCTTGGCCGTGTCTTTATAAAACAAGGGCAACAAAAGTCCCAAAAGGGACGGGCAGTCAGGATCCCAACGGGGACTTTAACATGGTAGCCAGGAACCGCTACCACTCTTTAACTTTTTTCAGAATAAACGCGGGCATGCACATCCGCTCTCCTGCCCAGGAGCCAAGACCACTTGGGTGCTCTCCGCGCCGGCTACGACCGGCCTCTCATACTGCCATGGGCCCCACCGATCAGTGGCCTGCTCCGGATCAGCCTGTGTGGGGGATGGGCCCAGCTGGAGTCCCTCCGTGCCGGCTACGACCGGCACCTTTGGTAATGAGGGACCCCGCTGTGACGTGACCTGCTATGCCGCTTGGCAGCTGCGTCCCCGCTGTGCCTCAGCCGAGGCCGGGTGTCTGGGCTTCTGGGCGAGGGTCGCATCCGTTGCGGCCGGGCGGACTGGCGGAGCCGTCGCCATCTCTGTTGCGGCCATGCTCGGAGCCGGATGGGATGTCGTCGGCGGTGCTGGAGCGATGGTGACGGTAAGGCCTGAGGGCCCAGTAAATGGGTCCTCCCCCGTAGGTGGTACGGGTTCCGCTGCCACGGACTGGGGCAGCGGGTCAGTCAGGGCGTTGGCTGTGGACAAGGGCAACGAGGGAGACGGTGTGGCGGATGGGAGAAGGCTGGGTCCCTCAGCCGCAGCGGCCGATCCCTCGGGGACATAGGGGCGTGGGTCACTGCTTACCCGCTCCTCCGAGATCATCTCCACTTCGCGCACCCGGACAGCTGCAGCCAGGCCCTTCATCCCCGACGTCCACTTCGCCAGCATGAAGTGGACTTGGGCCTGGATCTTCCGCCACATCCTGCCGCGTTGGTGTCCAGGAACGGGTTTCGGCAGAGTCCTGGCGTCCCTGCACTCCACAGCGCTAGTTACATGTCACCATTCTTCACCCGCTCCCCCCTAGGTCTTTTCCTAGCACTTCACTTGCTTTTTGCTCCTCTCCGCTCTGGGGGAGCGGGGCTTCACTTTCGCACCCTTTCTGTTCAGGGAAGACGGCTTGGGCGGGAACTTTTCGCGCCCAAGATGGCGGATTCTCTAATTTTTCAGCGGGACGTCGCTGGCGATGATCTGAAGGCGCACTTCCACAGGTAAGTGGACGGTTCTATCCTGTTCATAGACTCCAGAAGAGTCGATGTGTACCACCCCGCGGGCTCGGCTGCGACCGCCGAGCCGCTCGGATCCGTGCTCGTACTGCAGGTGGTGGCTCGAGCCTCTCACGGACCCGGAGGCCACGTCACTCTGCAAGGGAGTTGGCGCTACATGCGGGGACTTGGCTGAGGAGTTCCACGGCCGGGGCTGCGGTGGTTTGGTATGTAAGTTCGTGACGCCACCTACGGGTTGTGGTGATTGTAGACACCACCGCTGCGGTGAAGGTGTGGTGGCTCCCGGGAGCGGTGTAATGGCGCAGCTAGGTGTTGACCCCTCCGTGGGTAGGGGGTGTTGGTCCCGGGGCCCGGTTGGCGAGGGCCGGGGTGCAGGGTGCAGTGTTGCAGTGCGGTGCGGTGCGCGGCCCGAAGGCACTGGTGTACTCACTATGACACAAGACACCGGAGTCTCTGTAAACCAAACGGAGTGATGAACGGGGCCCGCAGCCAGCTTTTCCCAGAATAGGTTGGTGGTTTCCACCTTTCTCCTGCACCTCTGTGTGTAAATGTTTGACTCCTATGCCTAGGTACCGGTAGTCCGCTCCCCGACTTGTATATGCCGAAGGAGCCCGTTTGCCCGCAGACGCTGGCCCTTTGGGTCTCTATGCCTTGGCGGTGGCTTTACCCTGTATGGTTGGGCTGTTGTCTTCTAACGGGGCTTGTATGGGATAGGTCCTTAAGTCCAGTCCGCAATCAGTTGATTCGACTCGGCCCTGTCGGTTCAGGGCTTTGTACTTGGTCTGAGTACCCTGCCTGGTGGTCTGGTATCCAGTTGGCTCACCGGTTCGGTTCCGGCGGGCCACTACCCTGTCCCGCTCCCTTACGGTTCCACCGGTCGTCTTCTCGGTCTCCTGCAGGCGGCCACCACCGTCTGCCTCCTTGCCAATGGTGACTGGGCTCCGACCCAGCCGCCCGGTAGTCTCTTGGCAGGCCTGGACACAGGACTGCCAGTGAACTTGTCTGCTCTACACCTCCTCCAGACTACTCTCTCCTAGAACTTGAACTCATCTGTGTGTTTTCCCGCCTCCAGGCCAGTGAACTGCCTGGCTCCGCCCCCTGGTGTGGACATCAAACCTGGAGGGTGGTGACAAGGTTTTTAGTTTGACTGATGTCACCTAACCGGGAGAGGGGTGTGGTGTTGTGTGTGACTACCTGGGATGACTTGACTAGTCCAGGGCATCACACTAGCTGACCCACTCCATCACCCCGGGTAATCCCAACGGCAGCGGCAGTACTCCCAATTACCGTACACCACGGGTGGTGTCACGAACTATATATATCTCCCCTGTAAATACCCCTTTCTTCATTTGAGTGTGGCCCCTAGCCCCCGGGTTTGGAGACCCTTGAGCCACAAGTAATCACCACCCCCGCATCCGAGCGGTCCGACCGCTGCAGGGGCGGCACACCTCGCCATCACTAGTTGGCACAAATACGCTCAGCTCAGTGATTGGCTGTAGCATTAATGTGTGCTATAGTCATGATGTCATAGCTGCAGTCTGTAAACAGACCATGAGCAACACTGGAATGGCAGTGCTGGAGTAGCAAAGGGTGAGTAATGAGGGAAAAAATTCAGGGAAACCCCTCTTAAATTACAGTATTAGTGGATAGTATTGTGCAATTCAGTCCACAGTCCAGGTAAGAGCTCTCTTGCTGTGACTAGAAACTGTACTGAATTGCCTGAGCTTCTGAGTTTCATAATGCGGTATTTGATTCGCCGGCCTGGCGTAACGTCAACTGTGTGGTGTGCAGCGCACAGGTGACGTTTCGCCAGAGTGGCTAATCATAAGCTGAGCCTGTCATCCCTGAGGGTAAGTAAATTAGCACGGCTCCTGCCACGGCTAGAGAGCAGTGACCTGGACTGGGACTGCGTAAAGGGATCGGCTCATATTTACTTGATATGATAAAAAACTTTATGCAAAAGCGCGTCATCTAAAGATGCCTACATAATCATCTAGAGATGCCTACATAATCATCTACAGATGCCTACATAATCAGCTAGAAAAGCTACATTTCATGGGAGATTATACATAGATAATGGTTTATTTCACAGCTGCTGAGCTTTTATAGTATCCCATGATCATGAGCAGCCTAGAATCTCTGCAGTTTGGGGCTGGCAGGCCTGAGGAGAAGCATGGGAACGTCCTCCTAGATTGTTACAGACACAGATTTCTGTTGTGCATGGTGATGAGTCCTTTTTTCCTGGGAGCAAGCAATTCACATGACCCACATAAACCACTATCATTTATCCTTGCTTCTCTGTTCTTTCCTGTTCTGATCGGGTTTCTGTGAACTACAGCGGAAGTACAAGGCATTATTTTGGCACACGACAAGATAAATATGAAATGGATTATATATTCATGAGTCAGCATGAAATCAATGAAAATGAGTTATCCCCACATTTTGAGGGATAATTACTAAGAAAAACATATGATGCTGTATGATTCTTACAAACTAAAGGTTATTTTATATATCAACAATATAACTAATAAGTCAATAACATGAAAAATTAAATATACGTATTATGTAACGCATTATTGAGCAGATGTCAATGATATTCCCTATTATTGAAATAATTCCGAGATGCTTGTGTAAGACTGAATTCACATGTCCATGTTTCACAGTTTTTGTACGGGCCATAAATACCGGGACCAACAGCACAGGTCTGGTGACCAGAACTAACAGCTATTTATTAAGGTCAGGAGACCTGCAGTCACTTTGAACAGATCCATGCACAGGCTGTGAAACACGAGCATGTGAATTCAGCCTTAGCAAATAATTGTGCCTAGTCTTTTGTCCTGCTTAGTCGAGTAGATCGGGAAGTAGTGTTCGTTAGAACATTTGATCCCAATAATCAGCCTGCGAAAACATGCTGGCAAATACCCAACAAACGATCAGCAGTTGGTTGGACTGTTTATGGCGGTATAGAGATCATCATTATTGGCAGCACAAAGCGCTTTGTTCAAATAGGAGAAAAGTTGTCGATAACATGACATTGTATGGAGACAATGATCATATTAAGGTGCTTCTTGCGGTTACTTATACATGTATATATATACATACACAGGGAGGTTTATAGATATAACCGCCTAGATAAAGACACAGTTATATACAAGTACATATAAGACATTTATTTATTATTTATTTTACTTCCTTATATAGTGCCATTAATTCCTATCTGTGATTGGTTGCAGGCAGACGCGCCCCCAGCCTGTGACAGTGTCTGCCTGCAGTCATCGCTCATTGCGGCTCAGTCATAGGTTCCACTCACAGCTGGCAATCGTTCTCTATGGCCACTAGCTGTGAGATGTAGTAGAGCTGGATGTGTCATCGTGGGACCTCGTGTGGATTATGCCGGACGTGGAAGGCAGTGTTGGGGGTTAATAAAGTGGTGAAGGAGGGTGTGCTTTAGTATTTTATTGAAAATAAAGGATTTTTCTCTGTGTTTTTACTTATTTATTTTCATGTAGAGGTTAGTGATGCAAGTATCTCATAGATGCCTGTGCCATCATTAACCTAGGGTTTAGGAGTAGCTG
This sequence comes from Anomaloglossus baeobatrachus, assembly GCF_048569485.1. Classification (NCBI taxonomy): domain Eukaryota; kingdom Metazoa; phylum Chordata; class Amphibia; order Anura; family Aromobatidae; genus Anomaloglossus; species Anomaloglossus baeobatrachus. The sequence continues at coordinate 412,124,815 of NC_134355.1, read as the reverse complement.
TGCTCTGTTATTAACCCTTTATTGCCCCGATTGCCACCGCACCAGGATACCAGGAAGAGACGGTAAAGCACCGGGATTGTCACATCTAATCGATGCAGGAATACTGGGCGGCTGCGGGCTGAGAATACCAGGCCCCAGCCAGCTTTATCATGGCTGGGGATCAAAATTGAGGGGGACAGCACGTAGTTTTTTTTTTTTTTAAGTAACAAAAAAAATGCAAATTTGGTGCTGAAATCTGGTGCAGACGATTTCAGCACCAAATGTGTACCTCCTAGCACAAAACCACGGCAAAACTCGCAGCAAAAAGCCAAAACAAAAAAAGTGACAAAAAATGCGTAAAAAAAATGTGTTGTTTTTTTTTTTTGCCAGGAGGTATAGATTGGATGCAGGAATATGGTGTAAAAATTTCAGCACCAAATTTGCATCCCTTGGCCTAAATAAATAAATTTCTGCCAGCAGGTGGAAATTTGGTGCTGAAATCTGGTACAGACGATTTCAGAACCAAATGTACACCTCTTGGCAAAAAAACGCTACAAAAATCATGGCAAAAACAGTGGAAAAAACAGAGGAAAAAAACGCAGCAAAAACCACAGAAAAAAAAATTTGTAAAAAAATCCACAGATTTTTGACAGGAGGTGTAGATAGGGTGCAGGAATATGATGTAAATTTTCAGCACCAAATCTGCGTCTCTTGGCCAAAAACACTGCAATTTTCTGCTAGGAGATGCAGGTCTGTGAACTCAGTGACCTCCACCTGAGGTTAGGTTACCTGCGATCACAGGTGAAGGACCCTGGGAACCTCCAGCTGTGACCGCAAATGACCTGAGTGACGTCACCGCTCATTCCGCAGCATTTATTCTCTGGAGGTCACAGCGAGTGGTCGTTCTCTATGGCCTCTCTCAGTGATATTCAGATTTAGCAGAGCTGGATGATGCATGGGACCCCGTGTGGATTACGCCAGACCTGGAGGGCTGGGTTTGGGGTTAATAAAGTGGTGAAGGAGGGTGTGTTTTATTATTTTTTTTCCAAATAAAGGATTTTTCTCTGCATTTGTTCTTATTTACTTTCATGTACAGGTTATTGATGCAGGTATATCATAGTCGCCTGTGCCATCATTAACCTAGGGCTTAGTATCAGCTGTGCGCTGTTATTAAACCCTTATCACCCCGATTGCCACTGGTCCAGGGCAACGGGAAGAGCCAGTATAGCATTGGGATTGTCACATCTAATAGATGCGGCAATACCAGGCGGCTGCGGGCTTAGAATACCAGCCCCAAGATGGCTTTATCTTGACTGGGTATCAAAATTGGGGGGGGACCGCATGGCATTTTTTTTTATTATATATTTAAATAATAATAATAGTAAAAAAAAAAAAAAGACGCATGTGGTTTCTCTTAGGTCGGAATCACACTTGCGAGGGACTTGCGCGAGTGCCATGGCATCACCCAGCAAAGCCTCACACGTGTGACTCTGGACTCTAGATACACAGCACAGATACAGCTTGAAAGCTGGGGGCTGCAGCCGTGGACTTTATCTGTATGTCATCAGAATACAGGGACCCTGCGCTGATTGTTTTATTTATTTATTTTTAACACATACTGACCCACAGCCACTTGTACTGATTTCCCCACCTACCGGCCGTCCTGGCGCCTGTGATTGGTTGCAGTCAGCTGACACGCTGACACTCATGGTGGGGGTGCGTCTAACTGCAACCAATTACATGTGCCGGTGGCAAAGTATTGAATATTGAACGCTCCGGAAAGGAAAAGCGTGACCCGAAAGGAGTTTGCTGCCATGACACAGCCTCGGTGAATTGAGCAGTGATCCGCCGGTCATGTTTTATTGCCAATCCTCTCAGCCCCAGTCAGAAGTTTTGTGACAAGTTCCCAAAATTCTGTATGAGAGCCATAACGAGGCTGTCATAGAGATGCATTGAGTTGTGATCTCCTGCGTGCTCCATAAAACACTGGAGATGTTGGCAGGTCAAAAATCACTGGAGATCAGCGGGAGTGGCGTTGATTGAATATGAAGGTGAGTATAACACAGGGGGCAAGGGACTTACATTTAGGCCTTTGCCACACTCACTTGCCTCCGGTATGTGTGTGCCTTTTTTTTCATGTACTGGAGACACGGGCCCACGTGGTCCTATGTATTGTTATTGTTTTGGACACACGTAAGTATTCAGGAACAGAACGTGTGTCCGTTCCGTACTTACGTGTGTCCATTTTTTAAAAATGCTGACATGTCCGTGTTGCTCCGGGAGCACGGGTGTCACACGGCCCGCACCCGTACCACACAGATGTAGTGTGGATGTGGGCCCGTGTGACACGCGCCGGAGAAAGACACGTGTCAGTGTAAAAATAATAAAAACACATACTCACCTCCACCATACCTGCATTCTCTGCCACAGCTGTCACCTGCATCCATCCCTCAGTGAATTTGAACAACGCTTCTTCTTCACTGGGGGCTGGAAGCAGCGTCAGCGGGGCGTGGCTTTGGCTGGACGCTGTCATTCAGCATCACAGATAGCGCCGGATGATGCAGGTAAGGCGGGGCTTTCCGTTCTCCGTGTGTTATTACGTATAACACACAGAGAACACGTACGTGCCATAAACACGGCACACGGAGACAAAACCACCCCTTTAACACGTACGTGACAAACACGTTATGTTTTGTCACGTAAGTGTGGCAGAGACCTTAAAGAGGTTGTCCACTACTTTTACATTGATGGCTTATCCTTAGGATAGGTCATCAATGCCTGATTGGCCAGGGTCCAACACCCCGAACCCCTGCCAACCAGCTGTTTCGGTCCCGGTGGCAGCAGCAGTTGGCCAGAAACGCTCAACTGGAGCTGCCCAGTCTTCTGATAGCAGCTGCACATCCGCCTCGTATTCAAATCAATAGGAAGCGGAGGTGCAGTAACTGGCCATGACCGCTATCAGAAAACTGTGCAGCTCCGAAATGTAGCTTTTCTGGCCACCTGCTGCTGCCAGTGGGACCGAGAACAGCTGATCGGCAGGGGTGTGGGATGTCGGATCACAACCAATCAGACATTGATGACCTATCTTAAGGATAGGCCCTCAATGTAAAAGTAGTGGATAACCTCTTTAAAGCACAACTCCAGCAGTGCAATAAAAAAAAAATGCTGGAGTGGAGCATTAATGCAAAAAAAAAAAAAACATAATACAGAGCGTCAAACTATAGACAGTCACATACAAATTGTACCTGGTCTTCCTAAATTATTTGTTGTTCATATTGTTAAAATGGACTAAAAATGTGCTATAAACTGTAACAGCGGTATTCTACGGTATGTAGTTATATAGTTACAAAGGCTGCCAGTAGACACATGTCCATTAGGATCAATCTTTAAGAACAGCTATTTCTATTCTTTATTGCCAGACAGCTTATCAGTGAGAGTTCTCAATCTAAGCAGGAAATGCTTAACCTGGAGGTCACAGTGACTTGTAGGATGACAGGATTTAGGAAAGACGTCTGGAAGGTGAACCGTAAGCGTTCTGTCATTTTCCAAACCTTTTGTTATTTCTTGTAAAAATGAAGTCAATTAAAGAGGCCCTTATCGACTACAAACCATTACAAGAATATTACAATCTGTTCCTTAACTCTGCATTTCCAAAGCAAATAAAAATGAAAAAAACTATTTTGTACAAAGATATGTATCTTCTATAAAGAAGCCTTCACAAGGAAGGTTTTTTTTCATTAAAGGGAAGATGCCACAATTGTAGTTTTTGTATTAATAATTATTAATTATGGAATCAATTATTTTTATAGAAAATTAAATTCTTTGTTTATTTAGTTTTTATTTAATTCTATTTTTACTCACTGGGGGCTGCCAGAAGGAAGGAAGGCGACCAGGCAACCGGATTAGAATCTGTCGATAAGATACTCCGTGAACAGTTCATCTTGGGGTTTTACAATACCTCGCTACAAATGGCGCTGTTGGAGTGTATCCGGGTGGACCCAACCCTCTCATTCCGAAAGATCCTGGCAGAAGTGGTGACCCGAAGTAAGGGAGAAACCTATGCCTCCGGGGTGGTACGTTACCACTCTGCAAGTCCTAGTGGAAGCGCTGCATCAGAGACAGTCCTTGCTCAGGTGGTACAAAATTTGCAGGACTCCCTGACCAACATGCAAGAGAACTTGACTCGGATGGAGCTGGACATGAAGCACCACTCCGATTCTGAAGTTCCTTACCTGCTTCCACAGTACTCCTATCGGACCTACCCGCCATCTCCAGCCATTGACATAAAGAATGGCCAGCCCCTGAAGTTCCATACCTGATTCCACAGTACCCCTATCAGACTTACCCCCACCTCCAGCCATGGGGCCATATCAACACAACCCCCCATGGTCATATGGATCCTAGCAACCACTCATGGAGACCGTACCCCGCAATCAAAATAGGCCATGTAGGAGTGATGGAGTCATCTGCCGGTGGTGTGGAGGACGGGGTTATTGGGCCCAAAACTGCCGGAAGGGACCCACAGCCAAACAAAAGCCACCGTTAAACTATCAGCCCCTACAGTAGAGTGATACTCTGTGGGGGAAGCCTAAAGGGAGACCGCCCTGTATGAGAATGAACATCTGGTAGCAGGTGGTCCCATCCTGTGCACGGAATTTGAAGGCGTCTCCATAGATTGTCAGATTGGCCCGGGTTCCCAAGTGACGACTATGCCGGAAGCCTTCTTTAATCAATACTTCCAGGCCCTGGCCAGGCCGGAACGAGAGACTCTGATTGATGTGCCTGCTGCTAATCTCCAGTCAATCCCACTTATAGGGGTCGAGTGGATGAAGGTACATATCTGTGGTCAAAAAGTGGGGACAAAAGGAATATTATCGGTCCTGGGACCCATCCGAGAAGATGTGCCCTTGATCTTGTGCATGCGGGAACTAGACCAGATATTGTTTACAAATAGAGGCTCTGGTTACTGGAAGCATACAACCCCATGCAAGGCCACCCAAGTCACCTTCAACATCTGATCCATATCTGCGGAACTCAGAAGAGTGTGCCAGCACACCGTGCAGTAAGAGTCATCCGAAGACCTGACAAAGAACCTGTGGTGTTGTCCCCTGGGAAGGAGAGTGTGGTCTATCTGCCGGTCGGTACCCACCAAAACCTCCAAGGGATGGAGGTACTCATTAAGTCGATAAATACCGGGAAAGCTGATCAGGAGGTGATGGTAGCCTGGTCTCTATCAGTAGTCCATCAGGGGCAAGTTCCCCTACATGCTGTAAACATGGGGCTGCAAGAAACCTCTCTGTCAGCAGGGACGAAACTGACTCATGTATATCTCCATCGAGGTGAGGTGGTGAACCAAAGAGAGGTGTCCCTTTCTTCAGTTAAAGGATTCTGGCTGAACTCTGGAAGTCTCAAAAGACACCGATGAGCACCCGTCCCCAGAGTGGAGTGGGTGAGTGATTCTAGATCAGATGGGAGTAGATAAGAAGTCCCTTGGTCCCGAGAATGTACAAGTAATAGAAGAGATGCTGTGGAAAAATCACCCACCATGAAAAAGATTTTGGCTGTACAGAAGCCATCACACATGAAATACCAACAGTGGGCACACGCCCGATTGTGAACAATACTGGCAGATTGCTCCCAAGAGGAGAAGACATTGCTGAGACAGATGTTGGAGTCGGGAGTGGTGCAAGTGAGTCAGAGTCCCTAGGCGGCTTTGTTGGTTCTTGTAAAAAAAAAAGGATGGGTCAATGAGATTCTGTGGGGACTATGGAAAGCTCAACGCTTATACAGGCTGTGACTCTTACCCCTTGCCCCAAATTGAGGAGTCCTTGACCGCCCTGGGAAGAGCTAAGTACTTCTTGATGCTCGACCTGGCGAGCAGGTACTGGCAGGTACCGGTGGCAGCCAAAGATAGAGAAAAGACCGCCTTTGTGCTCCCAATGACACTGTATGAGTTCAATCAAATGCTGTTTGGCCTCTCTAATGCCCCAGGTACTTTTCAAAGGCTGATAGAGAAGTGTCTTGTGGACCTGAATTTCAAAGCCACCCTCATCTATTTGGACGACATCATCGTTTACTCCAACTCATTCCAAGAACACCTCGACTGACTAGGACAGGTACTCGGCCATCTGCAGGCTCACAACCTGAAAGTAAAACCAAAGAAATGCCAACTCTTCAAGACAGAGCTCGAGTATTTGGGGCATATGGTGTCGCGGTATGGAGTATTACAGTCCCAAGAAAAGGTGACAGCTATTCAGCAGTGGCCAACCCCCAGACCTTGTGAGAGCTGAAAGCCTTTCTAGGTCTAGCAGGATATTACCGGCATTTTGTGAAAGGCTTTGCCAAGTTGGCGGGTCCCCTGAATGAGCTGCAATGGGGGATAGCACAGATGCCAAAGAATAGGGCCATCTCTTGGCCCCAGAAACAGGAAGAGGCCTTCCAGGCTCTGAAAGATGCTCTAACAACGGCACCGATAGTGGCCTATGCAGATTTCGACAAGCCTTGTTTACTCTATACGGATGGTAGTCTTCATGGCTTGGGGGCTGTCCTGTCTCAGAAACAGGATGGTCGGCAGAGAGTAATCGCTTATGCAAGCCAGTCCCTACGGAACACAAAGAAAGATCCCCATATTTACAGTTCCTTCCATCTGGAGCTGTTGGCCTTAGTGTGGGTCATGACTGAAAAATTTCCAGGTTTCTTGGCAGGCACTAAGATCCAGGTCCGACTGGATAATAACCCACTAGCACACCTTGAAAACGCCGAATTGGGAGCCCCAGAACAGTGGTGGGTGACTCGCCTAGCAAAGTTCGACTTTAGTATCCAGTATCGTGCTGCTGTCAACACGATTCTCTTCTCCCACTCTTGACACACCAAGAGCAATACCGCAGATCCAGGATCCGGGATGTGGGGCACCTGAAACAACGGATACAGGAGGCCTGTGGTAGCTTTTTTCTGCAGTATTGCTCTCGGTGTGTCAAGAGTAATAGAGAGCTGTGGAAAAAAGCGCAATAGTGTCTTACCCCAATATGGAAAGGGTAGAAACGTAAAATCAAACTCACTTATAGCGGTTGTGCCACTCACAACCCCTATAAACGCATGTGAAAATCCAGGTCAAAGGCAGCAGTCCCAGGTTTGGCTGATAACAGAGAGTAGTAGAAAAAGGTTTTCAACACCGCGCCAATGACCCAATCGGATTCAGAAGGAGATTAAAAAAATCTTGATTTTTATTGCCTGTGTCCTGATGAAGGGAGCTGAGACTCCTGAAACGCATTGACCTGTGCATGAAAATAAAGAAGCATTAATCTCCTTCTGAATCTGATTGGGTCATTGGCGCGGTGTTGAAAACCCTTTTTCTACTACTCTCTGTTATCGGTGTGTCAAGAGTGGGAGAAGAGAATCGCGTTGACAATTCAACACAATGGGCAGCACTTTGAGCACATGCTTTAGTGGGTTATAGTCGTTGCTCCATGTCACAAACGTGTCAATAACTCGATAATGAATAAAGTTACATTAAAAATGATCACACCATTGTTATTCTTGTGCAAGTCTCGATGTGTTTGATGTGTCACATGACCCCCTTCCCATTGAAAAAATTAAAGTTGAATTCAAAATGGTCACCATGGGCATCACCCGGCCATCAAATGTTTGACCCCTCTCATGTACTAATATGCCACAAACAGTAAGGTGATATCAGCAACCACTTCCATTTTATTAGGGTGTATCCATACTTATGGCCCACTCTGTATACAGATTTAATGAATAAAAACTTCATGGTAGCTCTTCTTTAAAGTTTCTCCACAAAAAATAAGCATTAGCTAGACTCCCTGAGTAGTAATGAGTGAACCCGAACTGTAAAGTTTGGGGTTTGTGTGACGTCCCTGGACTATCAGGTTGTCACAGGGTACTGCACAACCTATCCTTCCATGCAGTATTCCACCTTCCTCTTGGTTCTGGGTCCCTATCTTAATAGTGTTGCCTCCAACAGCAAATCAAATCCTAGATGCAACCTGCACCACACCCACCAGGCACACCAGTGGACAGCTTTAGTGGAATAGAATCGCCCACCTGGGGGGTCAGGGAGGTGAGGTGAAGAGTGTAGTCAGAGAAGTGAGTTAGTGAACAGTGTGGAGTGAGGAACACCTTGAGCTGTGAGGAGCTCAGAGGAGGCTGGGAGTAGTGGCTCCCAAGAGAAGCTGTCTAGGTTGCAGACGGTGGTCTGGACCTAGAGGAGTCGGACCCCCAGTCGCAGAGGATTGTGAAAAGGTGCTTGCACCTGTCGAGGAGGACGTCCAGCAGCCTAGCACTATCACCGGTCCGGGACCGAAGGGACGGCAGGGTACACGGAGCCTAGGTCGGGGAGAAGCTTCAGGCAACCTGACAATTCACCTGAGAAGAATGGAGCCTTTATGATCTGTTCCCACCTGCTCCAGAATCGGGGCATTAGCGCAACGAGGGGGATAGGACTTTCCAACCCAAAACGGTCCAGAAAATCCCAAGCATGAGTCCTGAGCTCCCACACTTGGCCACAGTTGGGAGCGGGGCCCAGCAAGTTTCAGACTACTGGGCCACCACGTTGAAGTTAAACTTAGTGCCAGGATCACCAGGCAACACTATAGGAGATGGGATCCGGACGAGCTCCCCTCAGTGGCAGCGGTACCCAGAGAATTGGTTTACCCGGTTGTCTGCGTCAGCTTATGCCCTGAGTGAGTACGAAAGTGACCCCTGCATCCCATGGCATCCCACACCGAGTCCCGGGGCATTCCCCCTACCCGTTGAGGGCTACGACACCTTTCTACCGCACTTCCTCGCCCCGGATGCTCCAAACAGCAGCGGTGGTACTCCCAATTACCGTACACCACGGGTAGCGTCACAAACTATATCTAAATTCCCCTGTACATACTCCCCTTTAATTTGAGTTGCTGCACGAACCCGGGTCCGGAGACCCTCGAGCCACAGTGAACCCAGATCCGAGCAGCTTGGCTGCTTCCACGGGGGTGGCACATTTGTACCGGACACCTAGTGTCCAGTGCTGAACTCTGAACACGGACGTCTCATGTTACTATTTGGGTTCAGATGCTGAATACAGTTTGTTGAAAGGCTGTAGTACAGCCAATCAACAAGCTTTTTGGCTGTGGGCACTTCTGAAGCCATGACAAGTATTGCACCATATGACCCGGCCTGTATAAATGCCAGATCATTGCTGGACAAAGCAAGCCAGAACAAGTAGAGGCGGTTTTAGATTAGATGGCTGTTGTTGCCTCCAGTTCCTTTGTCTTCCACCCAGTCCCCTGCTGAAAGTGCAGAGTTTGCACCTGCGGCCCATGGTCATTTTTCTTCCTTGCAAATCAGACAGTCTGAGCACCAAGTCATGCAGCAGTCACTTTAGCTTTTTGATCTCTCTGTTGGCTGGGGTTCCGTGGTACATCCACCTGACTCTGCCCCATAAGTGGAAGAGATTAAGTGTACTGATGCCCAACCATTTTCTGTGTTTGAGGATGTGTATGTGGGAGTCCTAGTGCACACGATCAGCAGACCACCTCAACACATCTCTGATTATGACGAAACAGGTGCCAGCTGCTGTGGCTTTCTGCAGATTGCAGACCTGCAAGGAGGGTAGGGGTGAGTAGTGGGTAGAAGATAATGAGTGGGATAATAAGACCTCACATGGAATGAAGGCCATCCGAGTTATGTGGGCAGTTTGGAGTAAGAGGAGGTGGTCACGCTGCCCCAGCTACACAGCAAAAGAGGGAGCAGAGTGCAAAAGCATAATGGCCGGCCTATAGCCAGTATGTCAGCTGCTACTGCCCACTGCACCGAAGAGCTGAGTACACCAAAGCCAGTGCAAAGGAGCTCCCTGTTGTTGCATTTCTTCAGGCAATTTGCTGATGACAAGAGACGGGTGGTTTGAGCACTGTGCCGCCAGAGCCTGAAGCGAGGCATTAATGTTCTTAGCCTGAGCAAAAGCTGCATGGCAAGGCATCTGAATGCAAAGCATGAGTGGCAGTGGAGTACAAACCTGAAAAAACAGGAAAGATCTGAGCTCCCCCTCCTCCCTCTTCTACTGCGGTCTCAGCCTCTTCCTGGACCTCCCAAGCAACAGGGCCACGTGGCTCCCCGCAAAGAGAGGATGTGAAAGCACAAGCACCAACAATGTCACCGAGCATCTCAACAATGTCCCATGGAAGCATTCAGCTGTCCATTCCTCAAACACTGGAGAAAAAGAGAAATACCCACGAGCACACACCCACGAGCCCTGGTCTTAAACAACAGTATTTCACAATTCCTGGCTGTTGAAATGCTACTATTCTGGATGGTGAAGATGTAGACTTTTAAAAAGCTTATGGCAGTGGATGATCCACAGTACATGGTTCTCAGCCACCATGGGCCATCCCTGCCCTGCACAAACATGCTGTAGACCAAATCAAGTGTGTACTGCTCAACGCCATCAGTGACAAAACCCACATAACCACTTCGTGGCCAGAAAGCATAGATATTATGGCTCCCTAACTGTCCACTGGGTAAACAGAGTGGTGGCTGGGCTGGAGGCAATCTGTAGCATGTTCTACCACCATTGAGGATAGCTGGATGTTTCTCTGTCCATGTTGCCTCCTATCCCACTTCATCCTCTGCCTCCTCATCCAATCAATGTAACACCTGCACCACCAACTTCAGCAGAGCCAGGGAGAAATAACAGCAGGCTGTTCTGAAACTCATCTGTTTGGGGGAAAAAAAATCTCACATCACGCAGGAGCTGTAGACGGGAACTAAATAACAGACCGATGAGTGGTTGTTGCCATTGAATAGTGGAGTTTCAGGTGCAGCAGGCACGAATGAGTCGCTCTGCAGAGCAACTGTGGCGCCCCTGCGGCTTCAGGCGCCACAGGCTACTGCACCCCCATTAGGGTGAAGTACTCATCCTAGGTCCGGGGAAGGTCGAGGCCAATTTACACACACACAAACATACAGTCATTGGGTTGCCCTCCCAAATGGGGACCGGGCCAGTGTCGGATCACAGTAGAGAGTCACTACAGCAGTGGTTTTATAGGACGCCACCGCACCAGGTGCTCCCAGATCCACTGGACTGGGGACTCAGGGTCAGGGAGAAGCAACCACTAGGGGGAGTCAGGCGCACACAGTGGGAAGAGCAGGTTGACCTAGTGAGAGTAGTGAACAAGCCGGTGGCAGCGACGGGGGGCAACAGCTCAGAACACACATCACAACCAGACAGAGAGTTCAGCTTTAGACACAGAGCAGAGCAGACATGCCGCGAGCAGCTCTGTGGGCCAAGGCGTTCAACACAGTTGCTGGGGAGAAGCAGGGCAGCTGCTTCCACAGGACTGGCGCTATCAGGATACAGAATCCTAGGGCAGGCACACTTTAAGTTGTCTACCAACTCTGCAAGGGTCACGGGGAACGGCTACGGAAAGTCACCGGACCCATCCCATGAATCTGCAGCAAATAGCACATAGGATCCGGGGTTGAGGTCCGGCCCCATAACGGAACCGCGCTATCAGCATACAGAATGGGACACACTTTACTGACACCGGGACCCTCAAGGGCTTCACGCCACGGGGGTTCGATACTTAGAGCATAAAAGGAGGAGATAGCTCACAGGCTGAAACACACACCGGACTTGACCTTTCACGTATCCGGGATCGGATGGAGCCCATCGTGGCAGAGAACGGTACCTCGGGCAGCGTCTGAAAGACTTGTGAGTAAAAACACCTGGAACCACAGCCCCTGCCTCTGCCTCTCCTTTAACCATCGCCGTCGTCCAGCGCTGTGGCGCCAACGGGGACTACCACCACCCCCGTCATCCTCCCCGGGGTAATCCTGCTGCGCCTGTCTGGAGCAACATCATCCCGGCTGCATTTAACATCTGCCCTGGTGAGAGACCCTGCAGCGGCGGCCCCCATCCCTGGCCGCGTACAACAGGTGCCATCACGATCACCTTAAAAGACTTTCCTAAACCTCTAACTACTACCTCCATCCTCCCTGCCACCCTCCAATCCTCCTTCCTGTATGCCTCGGGGCAACTGAACTGGGCCAGGCCACCCCGTGACAATGCAGAGGATCTGCACCCTGGTGCAGCAATAAGTAGGTTAAAACACCTGCCCCGTGAGGCGCTACACAACACTACCTCACAACCAATGAATGGGCCTCCATGCGAAATGTGTATGCCATATTGTGCTGGTTCGAGTACTCCACAAAAATGGCCATTAGTGATGACACCATCATCAGTGTTACTATTCCCTTTCTATGCCTTCTTGAAAAAATGCTTCAGGCAATGATGGATCAAGTGGTGGTACAGGAGGAAGACGAGGAGTTAAAGAGACACAGCTTGGAGGGTGGGTTCCTGTACCAACAGTGGCTAGGTGCACAACTGTCCAGCCAGGGCACAGTTTTGGCAGATGAGGAACAGCGTTCACAGCAGGGTGGCACTCAAAGCAACTCAAAGCCATCACTGGAGAGTGGCTGGGGGATATAGTGGACACAGACTATACTGGACAGCTTGTTGTTGCCTCTGGGCAGCCTAGCACACATGACCAAATACATGCTGCTGTTCTTGCACAATGACCGCTAAATTGGTGTGATTTTTAACATTGCTGATTTGGGGATGAAAACACTGCTGGATCCCCTCTATAAGAACAATGTGCCATCCTTACTTCCATCACCAAAGTGGGAACGGAAAATGTGGGAATACAATCGCAAGATGGTAGACGCACTACTGATGGTCTTCCCTTCTGACAGTGGGGGTTCAGTGGAAGCACAAGGCAGAGGAGGAGGAGGAAGTCACCAATGCATCTGGGCTACCGGCACCATGTCGGAAGGGAGGGTTAGCCTTGCCAAAATGTTGAAAATCTTCCTCCGTATGTCACAACATCCAGCACCACCATCTGATACGGTCTGTATTAACAGATGACAGAGTTTCAACAACCTGGTGAAAGAGTATGTGTCCACATGTCTCAATGTACTGAATGATGGGTCTGCCTAATTTAACTTTCAGGTCTCCAAATTGGAAACATGACCTGAGCTTTCCCTTTATACCTTAGAGGTTCTGGCCTACTCTGAGAAGTGTAAGAAATGTGTGTTTAGCATGCGCCTGTTCACAGCCAACATGGCAAGTTCACATTCATTAAAATGAACCAGGTGTGGATCCCACAGGACTTGGTTGACTAGAGAAGTATACTAGGCGCACTAATCCATTGTTATACTTCACCGCAGTTTGTTCGTTCAATTTGCCATTCCCAATATTTTGGGGCCTCCGACAATTAAAAAACAAATAAAAAAACAAACTTAAAAAAAAAAAACAATGTTGGCTGCGTACTCCACCACCTTTTCCACCTACACCACCACATCTACTTCCGCCTCCTCCTCAACCTCCCTCCTCCACTTGGATCTCTGCCTCCTGGTTCAAAATAATTTTTTATTTTATGTTATTTTATTTTTTAATTTATTTTTTTCTCTTTTATTTTAAGTAAATTTCCTGTCCATATTTGTTTGCAGGGCAATTGTCCTGCTCTTACCTCCATTTTGCTTCCTTTTGCAGCCCACTCGTCCTTATTCTGACCATTTTATAGTCATTTGCAGCACCAAATTTTCGGGTCCCCATTGACTTCTAAGGAATTTGAGGTCAAGTTGGCTACCAAACCGAACTTTAGACTACAGTTTGGCCAAACTCGGCAAATCTGAACATCCATGGTTCCGCTCATCCCTATTCCTGAGTTTTGCAAAACCTCACACTGTCTTTGTGGATTCTTAGATGTGAACTGCTTAGTAACTGAATGTTACTGTATTATTGATATGCTAACATAATTACCTCTAGGCAAAGCTTGTACTGCACTTTTATTATTCTGAGATAATTGTTTGCACACTGAAGAACATTATTATTTTTAAAATAGGCAAGAAAAAATTCCTACAAGTTGTCAGTGTTAAAAAGGATGATTTTCTTGCTGACATACTCTAAAGGCCCATTTACACGCTATGATATTACTAACGATATCGCTAGCAAGCGTACCTGCCCCCGTCGTTTGTGCGTCAAGGGCAAATTGCTGCCCGTTCCGCACAATATCGCTAACACCCGTCACACATACTTACCTTCCTACATCACACAGTGGACAGACCAAGAGAAGCGATGGGACGGAGACCAGCTGCATTAACGACACGCCCACCTCGTTGCCAGAGGTAAGCTGTTGTTTGTCATTCCCGGGGTGTCACACGTAGCGATGTATGCTGCCTCAGGAATGACGAACAACCTACGTCCACAACGACCAACAAGATTTTGAAAATGAACGACGTGTCAACGATCAACGATTAGGTGAGTATTTTTGATCAATAAACACTCGCTCGGAGCTTTTACACGCAACGACATCGCTAACGACGCCGGATGTGCATCACGAATTCTGTGACCCCGACGACATATCGTTAGCAATATCGTTGTGTGTAAATGGGCTTTTAGTCACAATACGCAGCACATATACGGAATGCAGACTGTTTTACTAACTGTTAGTCTTTTATTCAATATTCGCATAATACTTTGGTTGTTTTAACGATTAATCTTCTAGCGTTCATAATTGATGTCATTGATCTCCGTTACATGTATAAATGCGTGTGGTCAATACAAAAAACTGCCACATAATTTATTCTTTCCAAGGACCAAGGGACAATCATTACATACGGTTGAAAAAGTGATTTCAGCATCTAACTAGGAATGGATTCTTTACAGTCAATGTAGTCAGACTGTAGAATGCTTGATCATAAGAGATAGTAGATCAAAAAGGAAGAATGTTTTACAAACAACTAGTGGTATTGTTGGTCGTAAATAACACTGTTCTACATATTTTCAAAAGTTGTCAGGTACAGTACCATTTCTTAATGTTTTTACCTTTAAATTGTATTATTTTTGCAAATATAAAGATGCAGAATATTTTGTTATGCCAATTTTATGATATGTATTTAGAGGAAATGTGGCAACAATTCAAATAACTAAAACATGTCTAAACGCTATAGCAAATTATAAACATTTGCAGAAATTGCACTACATTTTGTTCACATTCAGTGACAACTATTTTCTGCTTGTCGTTTGTACTCCTGTATCGGATAATCTCTTACAAATGTTCAACAATAATCTGCACGCATTGATGGATTCCAGTTTCCTTGATATCTTTTCTCAATAGCCGCAATATCTTGGTGAAATCTCTCCACTGCTCTGCAGTTTGGTGGAGAACAGTCTAGATGCGAATGTAAGAAATTAATCTTTAAGGATATGTTACAGCCAAGATCCTTTTATGTTTTAGGGAGATTTTCCACCAACTCTTCATAGTTATCTGCTCTTGAGTTTCCCCAAAAATTAGTTACCACTAATGCGAATGCTACCTATGTAGCCTTTTCCCCTTGCCCTGCAACCAACGGAGAAACTCCATTTTGAAGAAGCTTACAAATCTGAGGTCCAATAAATACTTCTTCCTTTATCTTTACTTCATGCAACCTTGGACATTTATCAATGAGATACATGAATGCTTTTGCATTTTTATCTATTGCCTTTACAAAGTTCTTCGTTAGGCCCAACTCCATGCTAAAGTGAATGTCAGACAGGCAAGTCTCTCTTATTGTAGTGACATTCTCTTGCATGACTATTCCACTCACACAGAAAGGAGCAGTGCTGGGTGTACCCACCCTGGAGACCAAGTGACCACCTTTAAGTCACAACAGAGTGACCGTAAATGTTGGTCATAGTTCAGGCACCTCAACAGCTGTTTCATGTTGTTATAGGTTTCTTTCACGTGGCCTGTATATTCAACTGGAATTTAAGGTAGCACACTACCATTATGCAACAAGAAGACTTTTAGGCTTGTTTTGGACAAATCAATGAAGAACCTCCTCCTCTAAATTATGCATTATCTTCAGAGCTTCCATTAAACTGTTGATGTTGTTGCATGCCACAAGATCACCCTCCATGAAGAAGTATTGGACAAAATCTTTATCACGGTTGTGGAAAAAAGAAAGGAGATTCCACTGCTGTACCCTGGAACCTAGGAGTTCAGCCTTAGGGTACCGTACCGTCTCACGTAGCGACGCACCAACGATCCCACCAGTGTTCAGACCTCGTCAGGATCGTTGGTGCGTCGCGACATGGCCGCTGGTGAGTTGTCAATCAGGCAGATCTCACCAGCTACCAGCCACCAGCGACTCGTGTAAAGATGCTGCGCTTGGTAACCAGGGCAAATATCGGGTAACTGAGCAAAGCACTTTGCTTGGTTACCCGATATTTACCCTGGTTACCAGCATACATCGCTTACAGGCTACCAGCGCTGGCTCCCTGTATACGTAGTGTCACGCTCCCGGTGTCCCAGCAGCCCTCCTTACCCACTGAGCCGGTTCCTGCATTGCACCACCGCTCCATACCCACTGATCCAGTCGTACCTGCATTGCACCACCGCTCTGTACCCACTGATCCAGTCGCACCTGCATCGCACCACCGCTCCGTACCCACTGATCCGGCCTCACCGTCATTGCACTGCTCCTTACCCACTGATCCACTCCACGTGTCCACCGGTCATGGCTGCCGCTCCCGCTCGTGCTCTCCTGTGTCCTGCTCCTGGTCTCATGAGTCTGACTCTGAGTATTAGCCTCATGCCTCTGTATAGGACCAGGCCGCGCCCACTCTCCTGGTTTTATGGACCCAGCACACCTGAAGCAGGAAGTGACCTACGGCTGTGCTGGATATATAAGACTGGCCCTTCCATAGGGGCGTTGCCTGATCAACGTGTCTGGAAGCTTTGTCTTTTGAGCTAGGTGTTCAGGCCCCCTGGTGCCGTGTCCTGTAGACTTCTTGTCTTTGCTTCCTGGTACCTGTGCCTGTTTTCCTTACCGTCCTGAAGAACTCTGTGACTCTGCTGACCTGGTTATTCCCGTTCCGGCCACGCCAGTGCTCCGGCTGCCGTGTACCCTGCCCCCCGGTGGGATACTCGGTCCAGTGGATCCACCTCCTGGGCCCATCCGTCCACCTGGCCCTGACACGTAGCTAGGGTACACATCGGGTTACTAAGCAAAGCACTTTGCTTAGTTACCCGATATTTACCCTGGCTACATGTGCAGGGAGCAAGCGCTGGCAACCTGTAAGCGGTGTACGCTGGTAACCAGGGTAAATATCAGGTAACCAAGCAAAGCGCTTTGCTTAGTTACCCATTATGTACCCAGGTTACCAGCATACGCTGCTAACACAGAGTTGGTGCTCGTTGGTCTCCCGCCATCAAACACGCCGATGTGTGCTGCACAGCGGGAGACCAACGAGCAAAAAATGAATCAGAACAGTGTGTAGTGTAACGATCAGCGATTTCACAGCAGGGCCCAGGTCGCTGCTTAGTGTCACACACAGAGAGATCGCTGATGAGGTCACTGGTACATCACAAAACCTGTGACTCAGCAGCGATCTCACTAGCAATCTCGCTATGTGAGAAGTACCCCCTACTCTTGTGCAGATACAAATCTCTAACAAGATTGTTTAGTTCACGTTGTGATATAAGGTGTGGTTCAATTGAGGTTGCTGACAGTAAGTCTGGGTCATGATGCTTCATGACACCAAGCGCCCTTTTCTTCCTCAGTGACTCAACTGAAAATGTTTCTGGTGCTTTTGGAACCATCAGTTCTTCTGTATGAGGTACTGGGTGTTATTTCAGATGGAATGTTTCGATACTGTAAAGTTCAATTCTTAATTGAAAATCCTTTCCTAATGGGGGGCACCATGCAGAAATAGCAACTGGCAGTGTGATCGGTTGGCTCTCTCCATATTGCCTCTTCAGATGGTTGCTAGGTAAAATGTGATGCATATGTGTGAAGTCCAACTCTTGTCCTGATCTCCTGTTCTGTAGCCAAAATACAGGTTGTATGCTTTCCTTATAATGGTAGTCAAGTTTTGTTTTTGTGAGCCAAAAAGTGACTTCTCCACATGTGTCAAAAACTATCCACTCTGTTAATGTGTTAGGGCCAGATGGACGGGCAGACCCGGGAGGTGGATCCACTGGGCCGAACTCCCCGATGAGGGAAAGGAGTCCGGTAGCCGGAGCACTTTAGGTAGCAGAACAGTCCGTGCACTGGAAGACAATGGAGAAGTCCCTGGGACCACGAGGTCACTGATGGTGGTCCGGGTGACGGAGCTCAGGTTCGGAAGCCGTGATGATGTCAGGCGGGGTCCGGAACCGTTGGAGCGAGATGACGGGTCACCGCAGGGAACCGAGATGGTGCGGACTGTCAGGATGGCAGATGGGCAGCGTTCGGGGTTCGAGACACAGCAGGACCGGATGGCGATGCAGGATCGGCTCTAGAAGACAGAGAGGTAAGTATCTCACAAAACACAAGGAGACCTGACTCCTAGCTTGGGAAAACACGAAGAACAGGCCCCGCTCCCTTGGACATTAACCCCCTATATACCCTGTACCTGTGTGCATCATTTCCTGTTCGTGGACACTGACCCTTTAAGAAAGGGTCAGTGACCGCGCGCGCGCCCTAATGCGCATGCGCGCGGCCCGGGTGCCAGAAGCCAACACAGGAAGCTGAGAGGAGGACGCAGCAGAGCCGGCCATGGACTGGGAAGCCGACGGGCGCCGGGAGCGGGGACCAGGGGGCCTGGGAAGCGCTGGGACTGGAGGCTGGAGAGCGGGGAGCGTGGCAGGTGAGCCGGGGAGCGGAGCAGAGGACCCGGGGAGCGTGACAGTACCCCCCCCCACGCCCCCCTCCCCGCAACCGGGACAGGAAGGCACGGATCAGAGGAGTGCCCACGTTCTCCCTGGGCTCCCAGGACCTATCCTCAGGACCATACCCTTCCCAGTCCACCAGGAAGAACTGTCGACCTCGTACGGTCTTCATGGCCACGATATCCCTTACCGCATAGATGTCGTCCTCAGCAATAGGGGGAGGAGCCGGACTGGCGGCAGCGGAGAAGGGGCCAAGGACAACCGGCTTGAGCAGAGAGACGTGGAAGGAGTTGGGTATCCTCATCGTGGCCGGGAGCTGCAGTTTGTAGGAGACCTCATTGATCTTGCCGAGGACTTTAAATGGTCCGATGTAGCGAGGTCCCAGCTTGTAGGATGGTATCTTCAGTCGGATGTACTTGGAAGCAAGCCAGACGAGATCTCCCGGAGAGAAACACGGAGGATCCAGACGTCTCTTGTCCGCGTGTCTCTTCATCCGCAGGGATGCACGTGCAAGGGACGCCTTAACTGAGTCCCAAATGGTAGCAAAGTCACGGAGCACTGCATCAGCAGCAGGGATGTCCGAGGAAGAGGATACCGGCAATGGGACAGACGGCTGAAGTCCGTAGACGACATGGAAGGGAGAACAGGAGGAGGACTCACTGACGTGGTGATTATGGGAGAATTCAGCCCAAGGAAGAAGCGTGGACCAATCGTCATGATGGGCGTTGACGTAGTGACGTAAGAAAGAGGTCAATATCTGATTGACCCGTTCCACTTGGCCGTTCGACTGAGGATGGTAGGCCGAAGAAAAGTCCAAAGTCACTCCCAGATGTTTACAGAGAGCCCTCCAGAAGCGGGAGGTGAACTGAGTTCCTCTATCGGACACGATGTGTGATGGAAAGCCATGCAAGCGGAAGATGTGATGTATATAAGCGTCCGCTAGTTCCTGGGCAGAGGGCAGTCCAGCCATAGGAACGAAATGGGCCATTTTAGAGAACCGATCCACCACGACCAATATGACTGTGTGTCCGGAGGACAATGGCAAGTCCGTAATAAAGTCCATCGCTATGTGTTGCCAGGGAACTGAGGGTATGGGCAGAGGCAGAAGACGGCCATATGGCAGGTGTTTGGGAGTCTTGTTCCTGGCACAGGAGGAGCAGGCAGAGACAAAAGAGGCGACGTCCGTGCGAAGGGATGGCCACCAGTAATGACGCACAATCGCAGTCCATGTTTTCTTCTGACCTGCATGACCGGCTGTTTTCGAGGCATGGCCCCAGTGTAACACTTTTTGCCTGTCAGTCTCAGAGACATAGGTCTTCCCAGGCGGTATCTGGGCCAGGGTGACAGGAGCCACTGGAATAATCTTACTTGGACAGATGATGGGTTGAGATGTCTCTTCCTCCTGCTCCATGGGCATGAAAGACCTAGATAAGGCATCAGCGCGTACATTCTTGTTCGCGGTTCGGAAATGAAGCTGGAAGTCGAACCGGGCAAAGAACAAGGACCACCTGGCTTGCCGTGGGTTCAGTCGCTGAGCAGTCCGCAGGTATTCCAGGTTTTTGTGGTCCGTGTAAATAATGACGGGGTACACTGCTCCTTCCAGAAGATAGGGCCATTCTTCCAGAGCCAGTTTGACCGCCAATAGCTCTCGGTCACCGATGGTGTAATTGCGTTCAGGCGCTGAGAAGCTCTTGGAGAAGAAACCGCAAGTCACCATCTTCCCGGAGGAGGACTTCTGCATGAGTACTGCTCCGGCTCCCGAGGAGGAGGCATCCACCTCCAAGGTGAACTGGCGGTTTAACTCTGGACGGTGGAGTACAGGAGAGGAGGCAAAGGCTCGCTTTAGAGAGCCAAACGCGGCGTCGGCCGCAGGTGACCAGTCCTTTGGATTAGCCCCCTTCTTGGTCAAGGCGGAGAGAGGAGCAGTCAGAGCCGAGAAGTGAGGAATGAACTGGCGGTAATAGTTGGCGAATCCCAGAAAGCGCTGGATTGCCTTCAGTCCAGAAAGGGGAGGCCAGTTGTGAACGGAAGAGACCTTCTTTGGATTCATCTGCAGTCCGGTGTCGGTGATGAGGTACCCCATGAAGGGGAGAGAAGACTGTTCGAAGACACACTTCTCGTACTTGGCGTACAGACGATTCTCTCTCAGTCTTTGTAGGACCAGTTGCACGTTCTCTCGGTGGGTCTGGAGGTCCGGAGAGAAGACAAGGATGTCATCCAGATATACCACCACACAAACGTAGAGAAGGTCCCGGAACACATCGTTCACTAATTCTTGGAAGACTGCTGGTGCGTTACACAGGCCGAAGGGCATCACGCAGTATTCATAATGCCCATCGCGAGTGTTGAACGCGGTCTTCCATTCATCCCCTGAGCGGATACGGACCAGGTTGTAGGCACCCCGAAGATCCAACTTAGTGAACACACGAGCTCCTCTGAGCCGATCAAACAATTCGGGGATGAGCGGCAGGGGGTACTTGTTCTTTACGGTGATTAGGTTCAATCCCCGGTAGTCTATACATGGGCGTAGGTCGCCCTCTTTCTTCTTTACGAAGAAGAAGCCTGCTCCAGCAGGAGAGGAGGATCTCCGAATGAATCCCTTAGCCAGGCTCTCTGTGATGTACGTAGACATGGCTCTTGTTTCGGCTGGAGACAGTGGATATATCCGTCCTCGAGGTGGTGTAGTTCCCGGGAGCAGGTCAATGGCACAATCGTAAGGACGATGTGGCGGAAGTACTTCGGACTCCTTCTTATCAAAGACGTCCACGAAGGACCAATAGGCTGAAGGCAGTCCCGGTAGGGACTCGGGAACCGGAGGTCGCCGGATAGGCTGTATGGTCTTCAGACACTTCTCATGGCAAGAAGACCCCCATCGAGTGATATCGCCAGTGCCCCAGC
Organism: Anomaloglossus baeobatrachus; assembly: GCF_048569485.1. Lineage (NCBI taxonomy): Eukaryota > Metazoa > Chordata > Amphibia > Anura > Aromobatidae > Anomaloglossus > Anomaloglossus baeobatrachus. Next base: position 412,103,246 of record NC_134355.1, on the reverse strand, counting down.
TGACTGAAGGCTCATGTGTCCACAACCAGGGAAGGCCCAGCAGGATTTGATGTGACATATGTGGGAGGACGTAGAGAGCGATGTTCTCGGTGTGCAGAGCACCGATACGCAGTTCAAGCGGCTTGGTGATCCAGGAGATGGTGTCAGAGAGGGGTCTCCCATCCACAGAGGCAATCACAAGAGGTTTGGCGAGTGGAGTAACAGGCACCTGGTACTTGTCCACCGTGGCCTGCTGGATGAAATTGCCTGCTGCCCCAGAATCGAGGTACGCCTCAGCCGTAAACCGCGTCTCTCCCGTTGTCACTTGCACAGTCCATGTAACCGGGTCTGAGAGAGTCCCAGCACCTAGGGTGGCCTCTCCTACCAACCCTAGGCTTTGGAGTTTCCCGGCCTCTCAGGACAGGCGCGTAGCAGGTGTGTGCTTTCTCCGCAGTAGAAGCAGAGACCCTTGGCGAGCCGCTCTGCTCGACGTTGTTCCGACTGTCGCACACGGTCGATCTGCATGGGCTCATGGACGGAGACGCCTGAGGCCATTGACTGGAGTACAGCGGGCTTCTGCGGAGGAGAGGAATGCCGTACCGGACGTCTCTCACGGGACACCTCTTTGGACCGCTCCTGGAAGCGTATGTCCACTCGAGTCGCTAGGGTAATCAGGGCGTCCAGGGTGGATGGTACGTTACGTCCAGCCAGCTCATCCTTGATTCGACCCGAGAGTCCTTCCCAAAAGGCGGCGGTTAGGGCCTCGTTATTCCACCCGAGTTCTGAAGCCAAGGTGCGGAAACGGATGGCGTATTGACCCACCGTCAGAGTTCCCTGACGTAACCGGAGAAGAGATGAAGCGGACGCGGAGGCGCGTCCGGGTTCGTCAAAGGTGCTGCGAAAGGCCTGTAGGAAGTCCTGGAGGTTCTTGGTCATAGGGTCCTCCTTCTCCCACAAAGGGTTCATCCACGCCAGTGCCTCGCCCTCTAGGTGAGACATGATGAAAGCGACCTTGGCTTGGTCGGAGGCAAACAAACGTGGCAGCTGCGTGAAATGGAGGGAGCATTGGTTTATAAACCCCCTGCAGGTCTTGGGATCTCCGGCGTACCGGGGTGGTGAGGCCAAACGCAGTCTGGAAGCATCCGAGGAGGCTGCCACGGGAGCGGGGGCCGTGGATTGACTAGTGGAGACCCGGGACGCTGAAGATGTGACCGAGGCTTGTATTGTATTCAAGCGGGCGTCCACGGAAGTCATAAAGTTCAGCATGCGGGTCTGAGTCTCACGCTGGCGTTGGAGTTCCTCATGCAAGGCCGCTAGTGCTTCGGCGGGATCCATGGCCTGTTCTTACTGTTAGGGCCAGATGGACGGGCAGACCCGGGAGGTGGATCCACTGGGCCGAACTCCCCGATGAGGGAAAGGAGTCCGGTAGCCGGAGCACTTTAGGTAGCAGAACAGTCCGTGCACTGGAAGACAATGGAGAAGTCCCTGGGACCACGAGGTCACTGATGGTGGTCCGGGTGACGGAGCTCAGGTTCGGAAGCCGTGATGATGTCAGGCGGGGTCCGGAACCGTTGGAGCGAGATGACGGGTCACCGCAGGGAACCGAGATGGTGCGGACTGTCAGGATGGCAGATGGGCAGCGTTCGGGGTTCGAGACACAGCAGGACCGGATGGCGATGCAGGATCGGCTCTAGAAGACAGAGAGGTAAGTATCTCACAAAACACAAGGAGACCTGACTCCTAGCTTGGGAAAACACGAAGAACAGGCCCCGCTCCCTTGGACATTAACCCCCTATATACCCTGTACCTGTGTGCATCATTTCCTGTTTGTGGACACTGGCCCTTTAAGAAAGGGTCAGTGACCGCGCGCGCGCGCTAATGCGCATGCGCGCGGCCCGGGTGCCAGAAGCCAACACAGGAAGCTGAGAGGAGGACGCAGCAGAGCCGGCCATGGACTGGGAAGCCGACGGGCGCCGGGAGCGGGGACCAGGGGGCCTGGGAAGCGCTGGGACTGGAGGCTGGAGAGCGGGGAGCGTGGCAGGTGAGCCGGGGAGCGGAGCAGAGGACCCGGAGAGCGTGACATAATGCATGATCGAGGCATATTTGAAAAAACATACAGAAACATGTCACTATGCTAATAAACTAAGCTAAGAAATCCTAAAACTGTATGCCTTACACAGAGAGCATTTATAAAAGTAGGTGATGCAAATGTAATTAGGATTACATCATCAGAGCTGAGTTGACGTTTTTTGATTGGTCAGTCTAAGATGATACAATACTGAAGGCTCAATCGACTAAAACATTTATGTAATAGACTAACTAGTAACAATGTAATAATGATAATGAAATAATAAAGATGCAATTTTTCTATAAATTTGCATTAAAGGTATCATAAGTAATTATAGCCTCCTGTGGATCTTGAAAATTAGAGCCAATCAGCAAATTTAAGCATCATATTTGTTTTCAGTGCCACAACACTAGTTGGGGGTCAATGTTTTTTGTCTCTGAACCAATTTGGCTGTAGGACAGTGTAATCTAGCAATAGTTAATATATAGTGATAAGTAAGCACCAAAATGCTCAAGTGGTCAATACTCGAATCGAGCAGGTGAGGTGCTAGGGCATGCTCGATTCGTGCAACGTCTATAATGGAAGTCAATATGAAACTCCAGCATTTTTCAAGAAGACCTCCCCAGGAGGGCTGGGGGCAGGAAAATCGCTGAAATGAACGGAAACAGCGCTCAAATGGAATTGCAACAACATGGTGAAGATGCCTGGATGCATCTCTGACTCTCTGCTCGCTGCTGGGAACAATGTTGTGAGAGTATTACGCTGCTTTTATGGACTGACAACAAAACATACCACACTGAAGATAACATGGATTTTACAGGAAAAATGTTGAGACATTCTTTCCCATATAATGTCTTGGATGTAGGGCAAAATAAAAAAGATTTACAAAAAAACGCCTCCTTCACCCCTCTGGCTATGTTTACATGTAGCATTTTTGCTGTGTTTTTTTTTGCACTTTCTCATTGCTTTGAAAAACACTGCAAAAAATGGCTAAAATGCTGAAAGAGTTGAAATGCTGCTTATTTAAAAAACGCAGCAGTTTTCCATTTCAGCCAGGAAGAAAAAAAAATGTGTGCATTTGATTTATGAAATCTCCTAGCTTTTGCTGGTACTGTAAAGTCACCTTTTAGCTTTCATAAAAACTAATGAAAAATACGCTGCAAAAATGCAATGTGGGAACATAGCCTTAATAGCCACCCATCTCTCACTGTATTTCCCCATCACCTATGACTACAGTAGATGACATAGTAGAGGGGGAAATAAAACTACACCCGCCATTAGTCACCGGTAAATGTGATGTTAACATTTAACTACCTTTTCTGGGCATGTGGTGAGTGACATGGTCAGACACATCCCTCATAAATCCTATGCTGACAATGCTAGAACTGCCAAAAATTAGAATACACCATTTATTAGACATAATGGAGAGCCTCATACACATTCTGTTAAAATTATTAGTTAGTGGGACTGCTAGACTCCTAAAGCGTATGCACTAAGTGCAAAGGCTACAAAAAATTAGGAGAGACTGCATTACACCCTGAAAGACACTTAGAGGAAGTCCTCAGAAATCTATTTTATCTCATTATGAAGGAGTGGGAATCCTAGACTAGTAAAGCCTATGCACTGTGTGCAAGGACTACCAAAAACTGGAAGAAGGGACTGCAATAAACCCTGAAAGATAGGTAAAGGACGGCTTCAGAATACAATTTGTTCCCATTATTAAGGAGTGGGACTCATTGACTAGTAAAGCCCATGCACTACAGTATGTGCATTGGTTGACAAAAACTAGAAGGAAGAGGGACCATAGCCCTGACAAGAGACTTTTGGTTTTAGGGAGCAGCAGGAAGGACTGTAAGGTTTTATAATCTGTGCCTATATGCCTGTAATCCAAACCTATCCCTCCTCCAGCAACTATCCCCACACTATTTTTGGGGTAGAGTGTGCAGGGTTTTGTGTGACCGGGTCTTATATAGATCTGATGACACGATGCAGCTGGCCAATCACAGTAATGACAGAAGTCAACATGGCTACAGATTACCGAGCTTGGCAGGTAATCTCCACATGTTTAATAGCTGAAAAACAGAAAAGATGTAGGGCAGGATCTCGAATATGGCGCAAATAACAAATGTGCCCAAGCACATCAATCGAGTATTGAGCTTTGGAAAGCATGATCATCCATAATGTATAGTTGGTTAAGAATCGTTGAACTTGACGACCTATGCCATTTTTTCATGTTGATGTCTATGTCTATGTAATGGTTGTAATTTTTTCCTTCTTTGAAAAGTCTTCAATAAAATTATGGAAAGCAAAGCAAAATAAAAAATGGTCACATACAATGACGGCTCCTGTACATTTCATTTTGAATTATTTTCTATAATCTCATACAAAATACCTTTCTTCTTTGCTGACACATTTATATTGTGCTTAGCTTGTTCCCATGGATTTTCTCTTTTGAACTACTATTGTATTTGAGTCATAATGAAAATCAATAAATCACTGGCATTCACATGATATGTGATATGTTTGGAGATCTTTTATGCCAGCTAGGGATCCTGTTAAAGATAACATGACTGATGGAATTGGGAGCATTATTTAATAATATCAGAGAATGGGGAAACCTTACAAGCTTGTCTACACTAAGTGGAACTGCCCAAGGCATGAGAAGCACTGGGCACCAACAAAAGTGTGAAGATGCTAAACTTCTCCAGCTGTAGACACACGTTGTGTAGCCCCCAGCAGTAATGCTGAGAAGCTCAGGGTTAGCAGCGCTCTTGGTCCAGCAGGTGTGAAGTTTAGTCCCACTGTGCAGTGCCCTTCTAATGGTTTGTAAAGTGTGAAGTCCAGGCAAGAATAAGACTTTAGAAGCCGTGTTACGTATCAATGAAAACTGTGAGGGGCTTATGGGAACATCCCTGCATGTTGTAACCAAAACATCCAGCATTTCTTCTTCACTGACATCTGCATTTCTAAAATCTCTGTGCAAATGTATTTTCTGTATTAAAGTAAAACATTTTGGGCAGTCATTTACAAAAAACAAAGTAACTAATACTGGTTCAGTGTCTGAGAAATAAACCTTCAGATAGTTTACCAATTTGATTTCTAAAATCATCGATCATTAATTAATGTCCGATTAACTGACATTTTCATGATCACTTGGAAATGGGACTCCATAATTGGCTACTTTAGCAGATACTGAAGTCTATTTATTAGTACGAAATTTAAATAATTTACTAAAACAAAATGTTTTGCATTTCCCAGTGCTTACATACAATAGATGAGGGTTGTTTGGAGAACATGCCCTATGTGGCGCCCCTGAGGCTTCAGTCGCCACAGAATATTGCACCCAAATTTGGGTGTAATGCTAAACTCGGTTCCTGGGGAGGTCAGTCCTGGTTTCACCACTACACACTCAAATACACACCAAGTTACCCTGTTCCCACTGAGGACTGGGCTAGGGTCGGGTAATAAAGGGGTCGCCGACAGAGTGGCATTTACAGGATGCCCTCAAACAGGGGCCCCAGTCCCACTAGCTTAGGACCTGGGAGGGAGGAGGAGCAGCCTGTGGGGGAAACAAGAGCCAACACAACAGTTAGAAAGTTCTCCAGCAGGAGAGGAAAGAAGGTGCTCTGGTGGGAGGGAGGAAGAGTTCACATAGTTGCCGTGGGGAGAGTGCATGTGCTCGCCTTGGAACCGACGCTACACAGGGCGGCAGGACCTTAGGGAAAATTATACTTCACGATGGTTTTCCAGAATCTGCCTGGACAGGGAACGTTTCAAGCTTCCCTGACCACACAGTGCTCGACAGCACAGTGCCAGAGAGGATCCGGGGCCTCGCATCAAGCCGGACCCCATATCGGAACTGCGGCACCTGCATATAGGAACAAGAGTACTACTCGTGAAAACCCGGGTCCCCATGTAGCTTTAAGCCAGGGGATCCACTGACAGGCGCTATAAGGAGGGAACCCACCAAACACTAAACCGGACTGATCTCTAAAGGTATTCGGGTTTGATGGAGCCCTTCATAGCAAGTGACCGGTAGCACCTGGGCAAGCGGCACAACACCAAAAGTGAGTAAACAACCTGGAACCACAGCCATAGACTCTGACTATTTATTACCGATACTGCTGTTCCACGCTACCATTACTACTCCCCTCATCATCCTCCCCACGGCCCACTCCACCTGTGGTGGGCGATACCATCCATAGCTGCTACTACCATTTGCCCCGGAGGACAGCGACAGCAGCGGCGTCTGATTTCCTGGCCACATACCACAGGTGGCGTCATGACTTTCACCTCACTACTAACCCCAACGTCCTCCCTAGCCATCTTCTGTACATCTCAGGGCAACGGAGCCGGGCTAGGCCGCTCGTGACCACAACAGTCGACGGCCCGGCGATAAGTAGGTTAATTCACCTGCCCCATGGGGTGCTACATTTGGCGTCATGAACAGGATAACGTGCCCAGTCCAAAACCTGGGTACTGTGCACCTTTTTGAACTGCACGTTTGAGAGACTGTTTATTTAAAAGCTTGTAATCGGTGGCCATTATTGAACAAGAAGGGGTTACAGAATTCCCACCTTTTCGTGGGCTGGCAAGGACTGTGGCGTGGAAAAACAAGGCAACATGAGGAGAAGGGCAGAAAAGCTAAGCCCCACCTCCTGGTGTGCAAGTGGACTCAAAAACAAAACTTATGGAGTCCCTATGATCCGGACATGCTGCTTCCTGGATGCAGCATGTCCTCTCCTGCAGGGCCGCAAGTGCCCTAGCTGCCTGTGCCCGCGTTCAGGGTTCGGGAAGCTGCGGTCTTTCTCTCTGTTCTCCCTGCTGAGAACACTCGCCGCTACACAGCAATAAATTGACATGCTGTGGCTCGGGAAGCCGCACCGCATGTCAGTTTATGCTGTGGGAAAAACAAGCACAGTGGGCATAGCATTTCTAGAATCCACTGTGCTTGTACTGTACAAAGCGGTGTTTTGGACGAAGCGAAAACACTCTGCATCCAAAACGCTGTGAACCTTGATTTACACACAGCGACATTGCTAGCGATGTCGCTGGTGAAAGCATCCTCCCCTGCAGGTTGTGCATCATGGGCAAATCGCTACACGTGGCGCATAACATCGCTTACATCCATCACACGTACTTACCTGCTTAGCGACGTCTCTGTGGCCGGTGAACCGCCTCCTTTCTAAGGGGGTGGTTTGTTCAGTGTCACTGCGGCATCACTAAGCGGCGGCCCAATAGAAGCGGAGGGGCGGAGATGAGCGGGCCGAACATCCTGCCCACCTCCTTCCTTCCTTATTGTGGGCGGCCGCAGGTACGGTGTAGTTCCTCGTTCCTGCGGTGTCACACATAGCGATGTGTGCTGCCGCAGGAACGACGAACAACATCGTACCTGCAGCAGCAACGATAATCGGGATTACAACGACTGGACAACGATCAACGATAAGGTGAGTATTTTTTGATCGTTAGCGGTCACTTGTACATGTCACACGCAACGACGTCGCTAACGAGGCCGGATGTGCATCTCAAATTCCGAGACCCCAACGACATCTCGTTAGCGATGTCGTTGCGTGTAAAGCCCACTTTAGGGTATACTCAGAACTTGGGATTGGGGAGATTGCTTTGCTGGACGTCTCCCCAACGCCCAGGACAGGAGTCTCTGGTTGCTGGATGGGAGGCTTGCAAATCTCTCAACTTCCTGGATAGCCGGCATAACTTTTAATTAGCCATGCTAGTATTATTGTGGCATGACAAACATTGCTCAACACTGGCTAATGCTAATCAAAAGCTATACTGGAGATCCAGTAAGGAAGGAGATTTGTGAGCCTTCCAGTTAACAGCCAGAGACTACTGACCTTGGTGATGGACTACAGTCCCGCAAATTAAGCTACCTAACTCTATTTAGGATCCCTCCCGCTATGAGTTTGTGGACCCTGTTCTGGAGTACTCAAGCTGTCCTTGTATTACAATGACAGTCACTTGTCTGAACAGCCACCATGTAATACTATATAAATGAATAGCCCAAATCATACTTTAGCTCTATTAACCCATTTACTTGCCATATCCCACCACACACACCAGTATAACCGGCTACTACTATTGTTTATAGGGGTTCTGTGTATGAGGTTATACTGTTTGATTCATGATTTGAGCCATAGTGAGCATGTATGACTACCAGTCTACTCCCTTTTCACTATTCATATCTGTCCTGAACATATTTCTCCATTTCCAGATAATAGTTCGCAATGATTTAGAAGGTTTTTTTTAAAAAAAAAAATAAACAAAAAAATCCCCTAGTGGCTGATAGTTACATCCTATTGTTGAGATTCTTGACTAATCTGTTTGTTTTTGCTGTATAATATCTACGGTAATATATTGCACATCTGCTATAAAATACTGTAACTATTTGCCAACAGCCATTTCTCTGTAATTTTCTGTAGATTTGCATGGGCAGCACACTATTATTTTCACATTACTGCCAGTGGCTTATTTCCAGCATGAACTAATGTTGAAGCATTCTGATATCTGAGGTCGATGCCACTAGAATCAGTGAGATCAATTTAGTTTTCCTACTCTAATTTAAAGTGGTCGAAAAATATATACGCACCTATCATATACTAAAATCAGCAATAACTTTATATTTGAGATCATCTTAGAAAACTCTGGAAGCACCTTCATACTATAAAATGGAACCCATGATCGTGACTTTGTAATCTGATATTACTGTGATAAAATCCATGTAGTTTATTACTTCTTTTCTTATGTTGTGTATTGTAGAGAAGACAAGAGCCTCATTAAATATATCCCATTTTTTTTTTCTGATTTTAGAATGCTTTATGACACCCTGGTGGAACATTTATATTCATGATCCTCTGTTTCTTTTTAACTTCCACACATTTTTGGAAGTATATTCCAAGTCAGCAAATTGCACCTTTTTGGCAGAGATTTCAAATGACTTTCTCCTTTTAGCTGGAGAAACACTCTTGATGTATTTAAATGAGGAGGATCATTTTCTCAAATATTATACAATAGCTTCTTGTGGCAATGCCGTAGAAAGGATTTTTCATTTCGATTTACATGTATCACTACTCTGTCTTACATCTATTTATCCCTTATGTGGAGGCTCGGACTGGCTCACGGGAATAGGTGAAATTTCATGTCGGCCTCTGTGCAGGAGAAATCCACTGACCACACAATATGAGCCCAATACATTTGACTTATTATATACAGACAAAAACAGCATTTAATCATTAATTCAACAGATTGCCTATCATTTTATTATATAGAAGCATAGTAAGTTTGTTAAAGAGGGTAATGTAATATATGAATGTAGATGAACAGTGAGCCCCTAGAGTCAATGTTACTGGTGGGTAGAGATGAGCAATACTGCCAAGAATCGGATCGGTTAAGGATCACCGATTCCACCAATTCCACCTGAGATCATGATCGGATTGACGATACTAGCCATTCCGATCGGCAATCCTAGTCGAACCCAGTAAATTCAATGGGATGCCAAAATGATGTGTTGTAAAATGGTGTAGGGGGCTCTAAGAAAGAAAATCTAAAACCGTTAAAGCAGTACAAACTTACCACGTCCCCATGTGTTGTGAATGTTAGTTATGTTAGCTGGGAGGCTCCCTCTGGTGGCCAGGAATGGGTTGGACAGAGACCAGGTGTGTTGTGCAGTGAGGAGGTTGAAAAAATTCTGGATTCCCGTCGCAGTAGGCGTCAGCTTCAGTACCTTGTGAAATGGAAGGGTTATGGGCAGGAGGATAACTCTTGGGTTGTGGCTTCTGACATTCATGCGGACAGGTTGGTTCGCGCCTTCCATCATGCTCATCCCGAGCGACCCGGTGGCGTGGGTGAGGGTTCGGTGACCCCTCCTCAAGGGGGGGTACTGTTGTGAATGTTAGTTATGTTTTGGCTGATGGGAGGCTCCCTCTGGTGGCCAGGAATGGGTTGGACAGAGACCAGGTGTGTTGTGCAGTGGGTGTTTCCTTTGCTAACTCTCTGCTTATTTAAGTCCTGATCTGATTGCAGGCTGTTGCCGGATGTCAGTTGTTCTTTGTATCTCTAGCCTGCTTAATCCTGCTCTACACCACATCTACTCCAGATAAGTGCTTGCTCTTTATTTATTGTCTGGTTCTTTTGCTTATCTGGGTTTGTCATTTGTTGTGGTTGGTTTCAGTTTAATTCCTTCCAGGGATTTTCCCCCTCAGTGGATTGTTGAGAAACTCCCTGCAGTTCTGTGTGGCGTATAGCTCCTTTGGGTCCATGTGTTTGTAGCTTGTTGAATTTGTTATAATTCTTGTTTTCTGTTCATTGGATGACAAGGGTACCTGGTATAGGACGGAGTTCAGATCGAGCGATCTGAGGGCCTTTTTGTACTATCAGGAAGTTGGTATTTTGCAGGGTTTTTCTCTGGCCACCATCAGTCCCTTTCCTGTCCTTTCCTATTTTAGTCAGCGGAGGCATCACCTTTTGCTAATCCTGTCATCTACCTGTGTATTGTGTTTTTCCTATATCACCACAGTCTTTGAATGTGGGGGGCTTGCTATTCTTGTCTATTTTCTGAGGCAGAGAGTTATTCATCTTTCCTACCTTTAGGACAGTTAGTTCTCCGGCTGGGTTCGCGGTGCACAGGATGTTAGTTCACCCCTTGGCTACTTCTAGTTGTGATGGTTAGTAAGGGGATGGCGGCCAGATTAGTTGCCAATGCTCTTGTCACCTTTTTGCCAATGATTTGTGGTGGTCTTCCATGGTTCCGGATCATAACAGTACATCCGGCCAACAAATTTAAAGGGTACTCCTAAGAAGGAAAAAAAAAAAAAGCTGCTGAGAAAACATTATTTTATATTTTTTTTGGTATTTTTCCTCTTCTTCTTTGGGTTCTGTGGAAGATTTCTTTTGTCTAGCATGGATGAATTGGGTGAGCGTGTTGCTCATCTTGATGCTAAGGTTCGTCGTATAGAGTCTTTTCTTGCACAGACTCCCCTTGCAGAGCCTAAGATTCCTGTTCCTGAATTTTTTTTCGGGAGATAGGTCGAGATTTTTGAGCTTCAAAAATAATTGTAAATTATTTTTTGACCTGCGCCCTAAGTCCTCAGGGAATCCCGTACAGCAGGTTAAGATTGTCATCTCCTTGCTGCGTGGTGACCCTCAGGACTGGGCCTTCTCTTTAGCGTCTGATGATCCGATTCTTAATGATGTGGACTCCTTTTTTCAGGCCTTGGGATTATTATATGACGAACCCAATATTGTGGACCAAGCAGAAAAGGTCTTGTTGTCCTTAACTTAGGGTTTGGATTCTGCAGAAACGTTTTGTCAGAAATTTCGTAAGTGGGCGGTCCTTACCAAATGGAATGATGATGCGCTTGCGGCTCTTTTTCGCAAGGGTATTGCGGATGCTGTGAAGGATGTAATGGTAGGATTTCCCGTCCCTTCTGGTCTTGATGCCTCTATGACCTTGGCCATTCAGATTGATAGGCGTTTACGTGAGCGCAGGAAGATACCTGCTGGTTTTGTGCCTGTGGAACAGCCTTTGGAGCCTATGGAGTGTGATAGGGTCCTTTCTAATCCTAGTCGGCAGGGGTTCAGACGGAAGAATAGACTGTGCTTCTATTGTGCAGATGCTTCTCATAACATCTCTGTCTGCCCTAAACGTGAAAGGAGATTGGCTACTTCTGTTACTGTGGGTTCTTTGCAACCAAAGTTTCTTTTGTCTGTCACATTGATTTGCTCATTGTCTTCCTTTTCTGCATTTGCCTTTGTGGACTCAGGGGCAGCGCTCAATTTAATGGATTTTGGGTTTGCTAGGGATTGTGGTTTTCCCATGGTTCCTTTGCAAACTCCTATTCCTTTAAGCAGCATTGATGCTACCCCTTTGGCAGAACATAAACCCCAATTTTGGACCCAGGTGCCTATGAGAGTTGCACCAGCGCATCAGGAAACTTGTACATTTTTAGTATTGCATAATCTACAGGATACCTTGGTACTGGGATTTCCGTGGTTGCAGACCCATAATCCGGTTCTTGACTGGAGATCTTTGTCGGTAGCTAGTTGGGGTTGTCAAGGTTTGCATCAGGACCTTTCCGTGTCGTCCACATCTGCTCAGGCAGTTGATGTTCCGGCTTTCTTGTCTGATTTCCGTGATGTATTTAATGACCAGGAATCTGATTCTCTGCCCCCACACCGGGACTGTGACTGTGCCATTGAGTTGGTGCCCGGTTGTAAATTTCCCAAGGGGCGGATTTTCAAGTTGTCTGTGCCCGAACATGATGCCATGCGGTCATACATCAGAGAATCATTGGAGAAGGGGCACATTCGACCCTCATCTTCTCCTTTGGGTGCTGGCTTCTTCTTTGTTGCTAAGAAAGATGGTTCATTGAGGCCATGTATTGATTACCGTCTTCTTAATAAAATTACGGTCAAATATCAGTACCCTTTGCCTCTGATGTCTGATCTGTTCTCTAGAGTGAAGAGTGCCAAATGGTTTACGAAACTGGATCTCAAGGGTGCGTATAATCTCATCGGTATTAAGGAGGGTGATGAATGGAAGACGGCTATTAATACTCCTGAGGGGCATTTTGAGTACCTAGTGATGCCTTTTGGGCTCACTAATGCACCCTCCGTCTTCCAGGCCTTCATGAATGATATTTTTCGGGAGCTTATTGGTAAATTAATTTTTGATTGTGTATTTGGATGACATCTTTATTTTTTCTGATGATTGGGACTCTCATGTTGGGCAAGTACGGGATGTTTTTCAGATACTTAAGGATAATGCACTGTACGTTAAGGGGTCAAAGTGCCTCTTTGGGGTGCAAAGGATTTCCTTTTTGGGCTTCATCCTGTCTCCCTCCGCTATTGAAATGGACCCGGTTAAGGTTCAGGCTATTTACGACTGGGTGCAACCGACTTCTCTAAAATCCCTGCAGCGGTTTTTGGGGTTTGCTAATTTTTACCATAAATTTATAGCCAATTTTTCTGCCATTGTCAAACTTCTGACAGATTTGACAAAGAAGGGAGCTGATGCTGAGCATTGGACCCCTGAGGCTATTGTGGCCTTCCAGGAGCTTAAAAGGCGATTTACTTCTGCCCCAGTTCTGCAGCAACCTGATGTGTCTCGCCCATTTCAAGTTGAGATCGATGCCTCAGAGATCGGAGCAGGTGCTGTTCTGTCTCAACGAGACGCTACTTCGGGTAAACTTAAGCCCTGTGCCTTTTTCTCTCGGAAGTTTGCTCCATCTGAACGGAATTATGATGTGGGGAACCGGGAATTATTGGCTATGAAGTGGGCATTTGAAGAGTGGAGGCATTGGTTGGAGGGGGCTAGGCATCAAGTTGTGGTGCTTATGGACCACAAAAATCTCATCTATCTGGAATCGGCCAAGAGGTTGAATCCTCGGCAGGCCAGGTGGGCTTTGTTTTTTACCCAGTTTAATTTTGTGGTCTCTTTTTTGCCGGGCACCAAGAATGTTAAGGCCGATGCCCTTTCCAGGAGTTTCTGTGCTGACTCTTTGGAGGTTGTCGAACCGTCTACTATCCTGAATGATGGTGTAGTTTTCTCGGCTATTTCGCCTGATCTGCGGTTGGCACTGGTGGAATTTCAGGAGGATAAACCTGAGAGATGTCCTACAGGGAAACTGTTTGTCCCAGACCAATGGAGAGACCGAGTTGTCTCTGAGGTTCATTGCTCTGTAGTGGCGGGTCATCCTGGCATTTTTGGTACTCGGGATCTTGTGAGACACTCTTTTTGGTGGCCTTCCCTGTCCTGAGATGTCCGTCATTTTGTGCAGTCGTGTGGAGTTTGTTCTAGGTCCAAGCCCTGTTGTTCACGTTCTAGTGGGCTATTATTGCCTTTGCCTGTACCTAAGAAACCTTGGACGCACATCTCTATGGATTTTATTTCAGAGCTTCCCGTCTCTCAGAAAATGACTGTGATTTGGGTGATCTGTCACAGATTCTCCAAGATGGCCCACTTGGTTCCCCTATCTAAGTTGCCGTCTTCATCTGAGTTGGTGCCTTCGTTTTTGCAACATGTTGTTCGTTTGCATGGTATTCCCGAAAACATTGTTTCTGACAGAGTGGTGCAGTTTGTATCCAGGTTTGGAGGATTTTTTGTTCCAAATTGGGTGTTCAGCTGTCTTTCTCCTCGGCGTTTCATCCTCAGACCAACGGTCAGACTGAAAGGGCTAACCAGACCCTGGAGACCTATTTACGGTGTTTTGTTTCTGCGGATCAGGATGACTGGGTTTCATTTTTGCCTTTGGCTGAATTTGCCCTTAACAATAGAGCTAGCTCTACCACGTTGGTGTCCCCCTTTTTCTGCAATTTTGGGTATCACCCTAGGTTCCTCTCAGGGCAGCTTGAGGCGTCTGACTGTCTGGGGGTGGATTCGGTGGCCAACAGAATGCAGCAGATTTGGGGGCAGGTAGTGGATAAATTGTTTCAGTCCCAAGAAACTGCCCAAAAGTTTGCCAACCGGCGTCGGACTGTTGGTCCCCGGTTTAAAGTAGGGGACATGGTGTGGTTGTCCTCTAAAAATATTCCTATGAGAGTTCCGTCTCCTAAATTTAAGCCCAGATTTATTGGACCTTATAAGATTTCAGAGATTATTAATCCTGTATCTTTCCGTTTGACTCTGCCTGCGTCATTTAAGATTCACAATGTCTTCCATAAGTCCTTGTTGAAGAAACATGTGGAGCCGGCAGTTCCTGCAGCAGCGCCTCCTGACCCTGTTTTGGTACAAGGGGATCTGGAGTATGAGGTTGAAAAAATTCTGGATTCCCGTCGCAGTAGGCGTCAGCTTCAGTACCTTGTGAAATAGAAGGGTTATGGGCAGGAGGATAACTCTTGGGTTGTGGCTTCTGACATTCATGCGGACAGGTTGGTTCGCGCCTTCCATCATGCTCATCCCGAGCGACCCGGTGGCGTGGGTGAGGGTTCGGTGACCCCTCCTCAAGGGGGGGTACTGTTGTGAATGTTAGTTATGTTTTGGCTGATGGGAGGCTCCCTCTGGTGGCCAGGAATGGGTTGGACAGAGACCAGGTGTGTTGTGCAGTGGGTGTTTCCATTGCTAACTCTCTGCTTATTTAAGTCCTGGTCTGATTGCAGGCTGTTGCCGGATGTCAGTTGTTCTTTGTATCTCTAGCCTGCTTAATCCTGCTCTACACCACATCTACTCCAGATAAGTGCTTGCTCTTTATTTATTGTCTGGTTCTTTTGCTTATCTGGGTTTGTCATTTGTAGTGGTTGGTTTCAGTTTAATTCCTTCCAGGGATTGTCCCCCTCAGTGGATTGTTGAGGAACTCCCTGCAGTTCTGTGTGGAGTATAGCTCCTTTGGGTCCATGTGTTTGTGGCTTGTTGAATTTGTTATAATTCTTGTTTTCTGTTCATTGGTATGACAAGGGCACCTGATATAGGACGGAGTTCAGATCGAGCGATCTGAGGGCCTTTTTGTACTATCAGGAAGTTGGTATTTTGCAGGGTTTTTCTCTGGCCACCATCAGTCCCTTTCCTGTCCTTTCCTATTTTAGTCAGTGGGGGCCTCACCTTTTGCTAATCCTGTCATCTACCTGTGTATTGTGTTTTTCCTATATCACCGCAGTCTTTGAATGTGGGGGGCTTGCTATTCTTGGCTATTTTCTGAGGCAGAGAGTTATTCATCTTTCCTACTTTTAGGATAGTTAGTTCTCCGGCTGGGTTCGCGGTGCACAGGATGTTAGTTCACCCCTCGGCTACTTCTAGTTGTGATGGTTAGTAAGGGGATGGCGGCCAGATTAGTTGCCAATGCTCTTGTCACCTTTTTGCCAATGATTTCTGGTGGTCTTCCATGGTTCCGGATCATAACACCCATGGCTGCAGTGCTACTTCGAGTCTGACAATTATCATTAATGCATATTCACTGCTTTCCCCTTCCATTGGTGTCTCTGACTTGCTGCCGTGGGACCACACCCCCACCCTCTGAGATGCGTCTGTGATTGGTTGGAATCACAAAGCTGTCTGTGTCCTTATACTGGTGATAAATAAATAAATAAATTAACTTAGGGTCCCCCCCTGTATTGATACCAGCACAGATAAAGCCACAGCTAGAGGTTGCACCCCCCAGCCTTGCGCTTATGTTGGCTGTGTATCAAAACAAGAGGAATACCCCTGCAGGTCCAACGTAATCCAGACGAGGTCCCACGATGATTCCTGCTCCGCTACATTAATGAAGGCACAGCGTATGATCATGAAACATGACCGAACGCTGTGAGGTTTAGGCATAGACTGAGCCGCAGTGATTAGCGGTGACGTCACTCTGGTTATTTGCGCTCACAGCTGAAGGTTCTCATGGTCCTCCATCATGTGATTTCCATGACATACCTATACGTCAGTGGTCGAGAAACCCTATCTGACCATGATGTATAGGTACATTAAATGTCGTAAATGTTGTAAAGGGTTTAAACAGGTAAAAGGTGTAGAGCTGATTCCAGGTGTGGCATTTACATTAGAAGCTTTGCCAAAAAAGCATCTAAAGAAGCCAATCCAATTATGGAAAAGCATTCTTTGGACAGATGAAACAAAGCTCAACCTGTATTAGAAAGATGGAAAGAAGAAAGTATGGAGAAGGCTTGCAACCACTCATGATCCAAAACACAACACATCATTTGAAAAACATGGTGTAGACAGTGTGATGTCATGGGCATGCATGGCTTCCCATGGTCCTGGGTCACTAGTGGTTATTAATGATGTAACTGAAGACAGAAGAAGCCGGATGAATTCTGAACTGTACAGGGCTGTACTTCTGCTCAAATTCCACTAAATGCAGAAAGGTTGATTGGATGGCACTTCAATGTACAGATGGGAAATGACTCAAAACATAAGAGCGAAAGCAACAAAGGAGTTTTCTAAGGCAAAGAAATGAAATATTCTACAATGGCCGAGTCAGTCACTAAACCTTAACCCCATCAATCATGCATTTTACATGATTAAGACAAAACCTAAGGCAGAAAGACCATCAAACAAGTAACAACTAAAGTCAGCTGTATTAAAGGCCTGGCAAAGCATTACAAAGGAAGAATCCCAGCGTTTGATGAGGTCCATAGTTTCCAGACTTCAGGCAGTCATTGCCTGCAAAGGATTCTCTACAAAATATTAAAAATAAGCATTTTATTTATGGTAAAGTTAATTTATCCAGTAGCTATTAAGCCCTTGAAATGAGGAGACTTTGTAAAAAATGGTTGCAATTCCTAAATGTTTCATAGAATATTTTTGTTCAACCCTTTTAATTAAACATGAAAGTCTACACTTCAATTGTATCTCAAGTGCTTAATTTTAAATAAAAATGAATGGCATGTGGAGGCCAAATCACAACGATTTGGCTAATGTCCAAGTATATACTGTGTATATACCGTACAGACTAAAAGTTTGGACACACCTTCTCATCTCTGGAACAACTGTTAAGAGGAGACTTTGTGCAGCAGGCCTGCATGGTAAAATAGCTGCTAGGAAACCACTGCTAAGGACAGGCAACAAGTAGAATAGACTTGTTTGGGCTAAAGAACACAAGGAATGGACATTAGACCAGTGGAAATCAGTGCTTTGGTCTGATGAGTCCAAATTTGAGATCTTTGGATCCAACCACCGTTTCTTTGTAGAAAAGGTGAACGGATGGACTCTACATGCCTGGTTCCCACCGTGAAGCATGGAGGAGGAAGTGTGATGGTGTGGGGGTGCTTTGCTGGTGACACTATTGGGGATTTATTCAAAATTGAAGGCATACAGAACCAGCATGCCTACCACAGCATCTTGCAGCGGCGTGCTATTCCATCCGGTTTGCGTTTAGTTGGACCATCATTTATTTTTCAACAGGACAATGACCCCAAACACACCTCCAGGCTGTGTAAGGGCTATTTGGCTAAGAAGGAGAGTGATGGGGTGCTACGCCTGATGACCTGGTCTCCACAGTCACCAGACCTGAACCCAATCGAGATGGTTTGGGGTGAGCTGGACCGCAGACCGCAGCTGGACCGCAGAGTGAAGGCAAAAGGGCCAACAAGTGCTAAGCATCTCTGGGAACTCCTTCAAGACTGTTGGAAAACCATTTCCGGTGACTACCTCTTAAAAGCTCATCAAGAGAATGCCAAGGGTGTGCAAAGTAGCAATGAAAACAAAAGGTGGCTACTTTGAAGACCCTAGAATATAAGACATATTTTCAGTTGTTTCACACTTTTTTAAGAATTTCATTGCATATGTTTTAATTCATAGTTTTGATGCCTTCAAAATGAATCTACAATTTTCAGAGTCCTAAAAATAAAGGAAACTCTTTGAATGAGAAGGTGCGTCCAAACGTTTTGTCTGTACTGTATATATATATATATATATATATATATATATATATATATATATATATATATATATATATTGTGAACGTTGCGCCCTGCAACGTGGGGGTTTCACTCGCTTGCAGCGGTGTGAGGTAGCTTCAGCAACACACGTACACAGTCTCTTCATAGAAATTCTGGCAGTTTATTTAAAAACACTCAGCATAAACTGCCCTCAAACATAAACAATAAGTCCCCAAAATAGAAGTTTAGCAACTTCCCTACTCTCTGGCTCCTGCCAGCGTACAACTCTAGCCAAGGTTCCTTCCAGCACCCAGGGCCCTCTGCAGACCCCTGTCTGTCTCTCCTCCTAGAGAGATTCGGCCCTACAGCCCTGGCCTGGCTTGGCCGCACTCACCTCAGACTCTATATCAGAGCCTTGTGATCAGCCTCCATGCAGGCTGAAACACCCAGAGCTCCTGGCTCTGCTCTAACTTGTTTCCAGTCCACCCACTGGACATCTAGAGCCAGCCTCTCTCTAGACTGCCCTAGACACACTTCTCTCAGGTTCAGAGACAGGATTGCTTTAACCCCTGGAGCCACACCCACAGGTGGTAAGGAGTGTGTAATCAGCATCACACACCCTTCCATGGCTCTGCATGTAATGCAATCCTGTGGAACCACAGGTCCCAGCCAGCTTCACATTGCAGAGCATCCACGCTTCTGCAAAACATACCGGCCCTTTGTAATACAGCCGGTTGATACCTCACATACCCTCCCCCTCTGTTCAAACCCGTAGGGGAGAACACTTGCCAATGACCTGGGGCCGCGAGACAGGGCATTCCCGCTGCCATGCCCCACCAGTCGAGAGGGCCGTCCAAGAGCAGTAGTCCCTGAGACATCGCCCAACACTGTCACCAAACTCTGTCTTGTCAACCTAGGGTTAAAGGACGTCCCATTTCCAGACCGTTCTCTCCCTGACCCCCTCCCAGGGTCACCGCAGTAGAGAGACACGTCCCCAGTCAAACCTACAGTCTTGTCCGAACCTAGGCTTTCTCGAGTACCCCCAAGGCTACTGTCGGGAACTCTAAGCTCATAGCGGCCACTATCTACAGTACATTGTAGGTTGCCTCTCTGTCGGCGATTCCTTTTATCGCGCGTCTGAACTACTGGACCGACACGCCATCTTCCACTTCTTTCCACTGAACAACGGGTGGAAGACGGCTGCTGTCCCCCACACAGTTGGCGAAGCTGCTCCTTAATTTTCAGGTTGTCTTGCCACAACCGCTCCATGTCACGTACATGGTGTACCCGATATTCAATAAGGCTTCGAATGTTTCCAAGACTCTCTACAGTCCCGACACAGACGAACGGAACCCTACCAGCTTCCCTGGGTATCTTGCTCTCATTAGCAGCAGGGATTCTTAATCTCACCAATCCCGACTTATTCACCATGTCTTGCATGACTCGTCCGGTTTTTCCAATGACTCTCCCCACCAGAGCCCGGGGTACTTGGACAATATCTTTCGCCAGACTCTGCGCTTTCCTTTTATACTCTAGCTGTCTAGTGGCTTCTTCCTTTTGCAGTTGGACCTGCCACTTCATACGAACACATCTGAAGTGCATGTCCTTTAGAATAGCCACCCGCTGCCCAGTAATTTTACTGGTAGACAATATCACTAACTGTTCAGCCCCTGGGGTACAGTAGACCTCACACGCTTCCACAGCTCTCTTAAATTCGTCATGCATGCACTCGGTGGCACACGCTTCTCTTAAGTCCTTAGGTATATCCACCATGCACTTGACTACAGAAGTCTCATTCATCCCTGCCACATGCTTGTCAAGTTTAGCTTCCAGAGTCAGCTCTCTTTGGGCCTCCCCTGCTTCAACAAGTTTGGTCAGGATTGACACTCGCTGCTCCATCTGCTCCAAGGCTCCCTGGGACTTGGACTGGTACTCTGCCAAGCGACTTCGGAGCTCAGCCACTTCTTTCTCCAGCTCCCTTACTCGACTCTCAGTAGCCTGCCTAAGAAGTATCTCTTGTTGCAGATGGTCTTTTCTCATCCTCTTGAATGAGTCTTCACTTGCGGACCGCTCTGGTCTACGACACACTATTTCTGAGGCTTTTTCCATCTCAGCTTCAGAACGTTTGGGTTTCAGGCTCTTAGCTGAGCCAATCTTCTTGTCTGCGATCTTGGTCTTACCCACTGAGTCAGTCAGGCTCTCAGCTTCTGATGAGACCTCATGTCCAGACTTCACCTCTTCCTCAGAGGCTCTTTCCGCTTTTACAGCACCTGCTGTGTCTTGGGACTTCACTGCATTCCCTCCAACTTCCACTTGGGTCTCTGCAGTGTCCCCCTCTGCCTTCTCTTGGGCATTTACAGCATCGCCTTCTACCAGGGTGTTACGCCCTTCAGCACGGTACTCTGTTCTTCTTAGAACCTTGGCACCATTTTCAACATTCATCACTTCACCACTGGGTAGCTTACCAGTCTGCTCACCATGACCTTTGTGGATTTGTACTCCACCAACACTGCCCTGGATTCCTTCTCCTATATTGTTCTGTAGGATGTCATCTCGTACAGCGCTATCATCCAACAGACCTCCAGCTTCATGCATGGAAATTATAGGAGACACCGCCATTACGTCTTTGGTCGGTTCCTTCCCTGCAATTTCACCCTGCTGGTTTCTGTCGTGACAATGTGTCAGTTCAGTCTTTGATTCCTCTTTCTTTTGCAGGATATCACTGTCTGACTCTTCCGTAGCAGGTGTTACTAGCACCATGTTTTCATTAACCAGGCATATCACTTTCTCTGCACCCTCAGACGGCCTACACTGTGCCCCCTCTCGGCGCTTATTACGTCTTCGGCGTCGGGAGGAAGTTTTGCCCTTCTCGCCCATCTGTACCACACTGTACTCGTTTGTCACCTTACTAGAGTCAGTGTCTTTACTGGAGTCATCATCACTCCCCCTGGTATCCTGGACTATCATGTCCCCACTTAACCAGATATCTGCCTCCCTTTCTGGAGCTACCCCGTTTTTAACGGTCACACTATCGGTTATTCCCTTAGTCCTTATGTCACTAAGTTGGGTCCGTCCATCATTTTCTTTGGTCACCCCTAACTTAGGACAGTCAATTTTAGGAGGTGCTATCTCCTCCTTACCACACATAACTGCACAACAAGGACCCCTTTTCACCTCCCAATGTGGTGGGGTTTCCTTTGGGCTGTTCCGGCTCTTACACAAGCAACCGTATACGTCCCCCTGCTTCCACAAGTGCACAAATAATTTAGAGTCCCAACCTATAATAATTGGGTGCAGTAAATCTGAGACTACACCAACATCATGAGAACCACTGTCCCAGGCTGTCTTAATGACCACTCTGGAGACCGGGTATTCTGTCTCATTACTGTGGGTGCAGCCGACGTGGATCTTCCTTCCAGGAATCAAGTGGACATCAGAGGTGGCCCTCACCAGGGTCACCAAGCTCCTTGAGTCTACGACTCCTGTTACAGATTCCCCATCCACTTCCACGGAACACAGACGTGGCTTCTCGTCGGATGGGTGGTCTATATTGCAAACAGGACACTTAAGACATGAACACTGTTGTCCCTGGCTACAGTCCATCTGCACCACTTCACCCTTGGATTTGGGATGCTCCGCTCTCTTTTGGGGGACCACCGCTTTCTGGGACTCCACCCCCTTATGGGCAACCACCCCTTTATGGGACTCCGCCCCCTTATGGGCAACCACCCCTTTATGGGACTCCGCCCCCTTATGGGCAACCACCCCTTTATGGGACTCCACCCCCTTATGGGCAACTATTCCCTTCTGGGACTCCGCCCCCTTTTGCGGTTTCCATGCAATGTCCTTAGCCCCCAGTTCACACCGTTTGCCCTTGTCTCCCTGGGCACCCAGTGTCCATACTGGCCCCTGAAGGGAACGCTCAAACTGGTCCATGGCTGTGACATCGCTACACACCGACAGCTCCTGCTGTCCCCGGACCAGGAACTGGTACAGCTCCTCCACAATGTCCGCAGGGACCATTCCCTCTTTTTGGCTTTCAGCCCCCACTGCTGTCACTGGACCTCCAGGCACATGCTGTTGGTGCTGCTGACTCTGCAGCAGCTGGTTCAGGAGCTCCTCCATGCTGTAACGAAAAAGAGGCACAGGAGGGGCGCTCCAATGGGTAATACCCGGTGGTCAAAGACAGGGGGGGGTTAGAGAACCACTAACCTTTCCGGGTTGTACCGCCCGTACAACCAGGATCTCCAGCCTGTGGTGTATCACTGCTCACCAAGCAGGGCCTTGCAATTCCGGCTGGCCTGGAACCTCCAGTCGCTGGACTCTCGCCACTGCAGCACGGGTCCCCAACGACCTGCTGATTCACCACCAGGTGCTTGAGAGCGCTGTCCCTGTTCGTGGACCCGCCGATCCACCGCCAGCTGCTTGAGTGCGCAGACAATTTTCGTGGACCCGCCGATCCACCGCAAACTGCTTCAAAAAAATTTTCGTGGACCCGCCGACCCACCGCAAGCAGTCCGTATCCACAGGAATATGTTCTATGCCGTTGCCCCTAGCAACCAGGCTGCGTTGCCCCTAGCAACCAGACCGCATGCCCGCATTCGAGACACCATATGTGAACGTTGCGCCCTGCAACGTGGGGGTTTCACTCGCTTGCAGCGGTGTGAGGTAGCTTCAGCAACACACGTACACAGTCTCTTCATAGAAATTCTGGCAGTTTATTTAAAAACACTCAGCATAAACTGCCCTCAAACATAAACAATAAGTCCCCAAAATAGAAGTTTAGCAACTTCCCTACTCTCTGGCTCCTGCCAGCGTACAACTCTAGCCAAGGTTCCTTCCAGCACCCAGGGCCCTCTGCAGACCCCTGTCTGTCTCTCCTCCTAGAGAGATTCGGCCCTACAGCCCTGGCCTGGCTTGGCCGCACTCACCTCAGACTCTATATCAGAGCCTTGTGATCAGCCTCCATGCAGGCTGAAACACCCAGAGCTCCTGGCTCTGCTCTAACTTGTTTCCAGTCCACCCACTGGACATCTAGAGCCAGCCTCTCTCTAGACTGCCCTAGACACACTTCTCTCAGGTTCAGAGACAGGATTGCTTTAACCCCTGGAGCCACACCCACAGGTGGTAAGGAGTGTGTAATCAGCATCACACACCCTTCCATGGCTCTGCATGTAATGCAATCCTGTGGAACCACAGGTCCCAGCCAGCTTCACATTGCAGAGCATCCACGCTTCTGCAAAACATACCGGCCCTTTGTAATACAGCCGGTTGATACCTCACATTATATATATATATATATATATATATATATATATATATATATATATGTATATACACTGTATATATATATATATATATATGTATATACACTGTATATACACTGTATATATATATATGTATATATACTGCACACATGTATACTGCACATGCTGCAATAATATGTGATTAATAAAGAGAGTGATTATTATTCATCATAGCTAGTTATATTAAATTAGCAACTGTGTTTCTGAGAAGTGAAATTAAATATTAACTGTGTATCTGATAATAAATAAGTAGATGACAAATACATTTTATGTCACATTATTTATGTAAGAACTGATTCAGTATATAATAGACATAATCAATAATGGAAGGAGAAGAGCATTTATAATCAGTAACACCTCATTATGTGACTGTAAATTATTCATTATCCATCCATTCTCGGAAGCGATTTTCATAGTGATTGGTTAAAGTATATTTATGTTTACAATATAACATAGGTGTGTTCCAATCTAGTAAATAATGTTATTCTTCATCTTGGTGTGCACCATACCAAAGTATATAAATCTACAATCCTGTTAGTGATATACACCGATTAGCCATAACATTAAAACTATTTGATTGACAATTTAACAGCCCTGACTCTTCAAAGCTTGAAATGCACACAAGATCTCTGACTGTGTAGTATCATATATGTCACCAAGATGGTAGCAGAAGGTTCTCGATTGCCCACTTAATCTGTCTTTTAATACATGTGTTGGGGGGACATGATTTTGTAACACTTATCAATACATGAGCATTATAAGTTTTCCTCCTGGACTTGTTAGTCCAGTCTTCCTTGCAGACTACACAGCTCTCCTGTTTTCAAAATGGCTTTTAAAGGGTCATTCACAAGTTAACTATTAAAGGGGTTATCCGGCTTCTTTTGACTTTTTTATTTTATTACCCTATTGGGCTACATTGGGGCAGGTAAGTAGATAAAGACCACTTACTGCCCTGCTGTCAGCCCCACTCCCCCGGCTCAGAGTGGTCATGTGACCGCTCCTGCCGCGATTTTGCTGCTTCCGGTCATTTCATGTCAACATGGGCAGGGCCATGTTGACATGCAAATCTGGAACAGCATGTGCCTCCCTGCTGGGCGGCTACAGTGCGATGAGCCCCGACCCCTTCCCTGCACCCTCCCACACATTCCCTGCACCTCTTACTCTCCCCGCAACCTCCCCCTGCACTGCTGTGGGGTCCGTGACCTGGGGGAGGGGCCTGCCTGCGCCTGCCATGGTGTCAGCGCCAGCACCGGACCCCCTGCTCAGGATCGCACATTCAAATGTACCGGCATCGCAGATCACAGATGCCGGTACATTTGAAAGTGCTGATGAGAAGCAGCGCAGTTTCTCATCACTGCCCGGCTGTCTGTGCTCTCTTCAGCACAGCGGTGACGTCACTACTGTGCTGATATGGCCAGAGCACAGACAGCGCGCGAATGTGCAGGAGCGGCGGGGACCGAGGACGGGTGAGTATGTATGTCGCGGGCGGGGAGGAGGGTGTCAGCACACTGCGCTCACCCCTTCTGCTCGGGTCCGGCGGCCGCTGCTCAGTGGTGGCTCGAGCTGTAGGCCGGATCCCAGGGGTTCTCGAGCGGCACTCCTCGCCCGTGAGTGAAAGGGAGTTTGTTGGGTGTGGGGATTGTTTATAGTCCGTGACGCCACCCACGGTTGTGGTGATTTCACCACCGCTGCTCAATACGGGGGTCCCGGGGATGGTGATGCGGAGCAGCCAGGTGTTGTGTTGCCCCTCCGTGAGTAGGGGTCGGTGATCCCGGGGCCCGGTGACGGTTTGGGAGGTGCAGGGCCTGGTGGGTGCAGGGACGCGGGGGCAGCGCTGTGCCTTGCGGCACTGTGGTACTCACTCAGCCTGAGACGTTGACACAGTTTGTACGGTAAACCAAACGGCTGGTAAGACGGTCCCACGGACGGCTGCAATTGCTCTCCCAGTAGGTGACGGTGATGTCCCTCTTCCTTGCACCTTGTGTACTAGTTGGTTGCGATGGGTCCCCACTGGTAACCCGCTCCCCAGCTTCAAGCTGGGCCGGAGGAGCTCTACTCTTTGCCCGCAGGCGCTGGCCCTCAGAAACTGGTGCCCTGGCGGTGGCGGTGTCTCTGTTGTACAGGTTGGGCTGTTGCCATCACTCAGGTCTTGGTTGTTGGGGGATCTACGTCCCCTTCACTGACGGATTCGGCAATTTACGGCGACTCCAAGCCTTGCCGGGGTCCGAGAGGCCCCTGCCCTGGTGCTGACTGTCCTTCGGAACACTGCTCCAGACCACCGGGCACACAGCCTACGGGGTCCTTCCAGGAACTTCCAAACGGTCCCCCTCCAGACAGTCACCGCCGTTGCTGACCTTGCTGACCTGTCCTGCACTCAGCTGGACTACTTCAGGCTTTTCTCTCTCTGTCACCACTCTTGCTTTCCTCCTTTACTACTTCTCTTTCCTTCACTTTCACTTAGTTGTTTGCTCAAGCTCGTCCCTGAGCTGACTGCCTGGTTTCTCCCGCCTCCAGAGCTGTGATCTCCTTGGTGGGCGGAGCCAACCGCCTGGCCCACCCCCTGGTGTGAATCATCAGCCTCTGGAGGAAGGCAACAAGGATTTTTGGTTCAGCTTAGATGTGCCTACCTGGGATGTAGGGTGTGGTGGTGTGTGACCTGTGTCCCCTGGCTTGCCCAGGGCGACACATTCCCCCTTAGCAAAATGCAGACCGTCCGCGGGCTGCCGTCCAACACCGGTTTTATTTTTCTGCAAAAAGGGGTAACAAGGTAAATAACACATAAATACATTTTCAATAACTCTTCCCAAAACGGGAGGCACATTTACTTTAACGTTGCAACGGTTTACGGTTATGGTTTCCGCTCTCTCCCACCCAAGCAACCTGGCCCTGATGCTGCCCCTAAAGCCCAGGCAGCACCCCTTGACCCACAGTCCAGCACACGGTACCCGAGCGGGATCTGTCCTTCCCTCCAGAGGGTAGCCACCGGTTCCTTTGGTGGCTGGGCCCCAGCCTGCTCTGCTGAGGGCCCTCCCTCCAACCTGCCTCTCTGGAGGCGGCCTGCGGAAAACGGTAACAGTAAACAACATATTTACACGCCACTAACGTCTGTGGTTGCCCTGCAAGTTCACGGGCTTGTCCATGGATAGTTCCCATGCAAAACTTTTAAACGGTCCCCACGGGGACAACGGTGCCGGCTCCGGCCGGTTCAATCACAAGCAAATCAGGTGAACTTCGGATCATTTCACTTCTTATCATTCGTCAAACTTTTAAACTTTTCAAACAAACAAACACTGTGGTGGTCCCAACGGGGACGGTGCTGCGGGCATCCGCTGCCCTACTCCGGTTGCGCAAGCTCTGGTGCCACTGCCAGGGGAGGGAGGTCTGCGCTCGCTCGGGCCTCCGGGCCCCTCCTTAGTTTGGCGTCCAGCGCAAACCACCCCCGCTCCCCAAAGAACCGAGTGTACTGGACGATATTACCCGGCATCAGATTGCGGCCGGGATGCTCCTCAGGCAGGTGGGCATTCACATCCCGCCGGGCTACAAAAACTTCGGCCTCCAGGCCCGGTTCGTAGATGAACCCGTAGCCCCGGCGGATATCAAACCGCCTCACCTGCCCCACGTACAACGGTCCTCGGACACGGGAGGTTGCTTGCCGGAGATTCTCTTTCTCCCGGATCGCTCTGGCCACCAGTTCGGCCTTCTTTCGCTCCCTCTCGGTGATCTCCAGGCCCAGCGGTACCGGCTCCCTATCCCAATACGGCGCTGCTGCCAGCGCCGGCGCACGGGTCGGGCCCCGCGTGACATCCTGGACGTTGCCCACTGTCAGGAGTATGGGCGACAGGTCCCGCGGTGTCTTGACCTTGGGCGCTGCCTTGCAACAACAACCCGGCGCTACCTCAGCCGAGGTGTGGGGGATGGGCCTAGGGGCTTTCCGCTGCTGGGCCTTCGGCTCGGGGCGGGTCATCGGCTCCGGCTCGGGGGATTTTTCGACGGATGCCTCCGGTTTCTCCTTCGGCGTCTTCCACGGTAACACCTCCGGTGTGCCGCGGGCTCCGGCTACAGGTCGGCCCGCTTGGGCGGGGACGCTGGGTACTGCTACCGGTTGCGGTGGTAGCAGGCCTAGTGGCGGGGTCACGGCCTCCGGGACGGGTGGCGAGGGAGGCAACGGGGGGAGAGGGCTTGGACCGGGCCCCACAGCCGCGATGACCGGCCCCTCAAGGGCATCGGGACGTGGGTCACTCACCCTCCCTTTCTCCGCTTCCTCCTCGCGTCTCCGCACGGTGGCTACAACGTCCGCCATGTCGGCCTCCCACTCCTCCATGAGGAGCTGCATCCTGACCTGCAGCCTTTGGTAGAGCTGCGCGGTTCGGATCTCCACCCACGCCGCGGTTCCAGGCGCGGGGGCTACGGTGTCGCGGGACGGCATCCACATGATGGCTTCTTTTTTTGCTTCCAGGAACGGTATGTTTGCAGAGTTCTGGCGTCCCTGCTTTTATAGCCGCAGCTACATGCGGCCAGCCGCCATCGCGTCCCCCTTAGCTCTTTTCGGCCCCTCCTCTCTCGGGGCGGGGTTTTGACCTTCGCGCCTCTACTGCTCGAGAAGACGCTCGAGCGGGAACTTTTCGCGCCAAAGATGGCGGCTTCTGAAATTTTCCTGCCGGATACCTCCGGCGGTAACAAGGCGCACCTCTACCAAACGGCAGAGCGGTAAGATCCTGTTCGTGACGCCAAGTTGTCGCGGGCGGGGAGGAGGGTGGCAGCACACTGTGCTCACCCCTTCTGCTCGGGTCCGGCGGCCGCTGCTCAGTGGTGGCTCGAGCTGTAGGCCGGATCCCAGGGGTTCTCGAGCGGCACTCCTCGCCCGTGAGTGAAAGGGGGTTTGTTGGGTGTGGGGATTGTTTATAGTCCGTGACGCCACCCACGGTTGTGGTGATTTCACCACCGCTGCTCAATACGGGGGTCCCGGGGATGGTCATGCGGAGCAGCCAGGTGTTGTGTTGCCCCTCCGTGGGTAGGGGTCGGTGATCCCGGGGCCCGGTGACGGTTTGGGAGGTGCAGGGCCTGGTGGGTGCAGGGACGCGGGGGCAGCGCTGTGCCTTGCGGCACTGTGGTACTCACTCAGCCTGAGACGTTGACACAGTTTGTACGGTAAACCAAACGGCTGGTAAGACGGTCCCACGGACGGCTGCAATTGCTCTCCCAGTAGGTGACGGTGATGTCCCTCTTCCTTGCACCTTGTGTACTAGTTGGTTGCGATGGGTCCCCACCGGTAACCCGCTCCCCGGCTTCAAGCTGGGCCGGAGGAGCTCTACTCTTTGCCCGCAGGCGCTGGCCCTCAGAAACTGGTGCCCTGGCGGTGGCGGTGTCTCTGTTGTACAGGTTGGGCTGTTGCCTTCACTCGGGTCTTGGTTGTTGGGGGATCTACGTCCCCTTCACTGACGGATTCGGCAATTTACGGCGACTCCAAGCCTTGCCGGGGTCCGAGAGGCCCCTGCCCTGGTGCTGACTGTCCTTCGGAACACTGCTCCAGACCACCGGGCACACAGCCTACGGGGTCCTTCCAGGAACTTCCAAACGGTCCCCCTCCAGACAGTCACCGCCGTTGCTGACCTTGCTGACCTGTCCTGCACTCAGCTGGACTACTTCAGGCTTTTCTCTCTCTGTCACCACTCGCTTTCCTCCTTTACTACTTCTCTTTCCTTCACTTTCACTTAGTTGTTTGCTCAAGCTCGTCCCTGAGCTGACTGCCTGGTTTCTCCCGCCTCCAGAGCTGTGATCTCCTTGGTGGGCGGAGCCAACCGCCTGGCCCACCCCCTGGTGTGAACCATCAGCCTCTGGAGGAAGGCAACAAGGATTTTTGGTTCAGCTTAGATGTGCCTACCTGGGATGTAGGGTGTGGTGGTGTGTGACCTGTGTCCCCTGGCTTGCCCAGGGCGACACATGTACTCCCTACATGTGTTCCCTATGGGGATGGGGGTGGGGGTTTTGTTGGTCGGTGCAGAGCGCCGCGTGCGGTATAGAGCCATATGTGTGTGCGGTGCAGAGCCATATGTGTGCGTGTGCGGTGCAGAGCCATATGTGTGCGTGTGCGGTGCAAAGCCATATGTGTTCATGTGCGGTGCAGAGCCATATGTGTGCGTGTGCGGTGCAGAGCCATATGTGCGTATGCAGAGCCATGTGTGCGGTGCAGAGCCAGGTGTGCGGTGCGCAGAGCCAGGTGAGTGGTGCGCAGAGCCCGGCGTGCGGTGCACAGAGCCATATGTGCGCGTGCGGTGCGCAGAGCCATATGTGCGCGTGCGGTGCGCAGAGCCATATGTGCGCGTGCGGTGCGCAGAGCTATATGTGGGGCTGTTATTTGCAACGCTGTAGTGATAACAGGTCAGTGCTGGGCAGAATACTGACAGGGAGGGAATGTGTGTGCAGGGGGCGAGGCTGGACACTGAGGCCGGGCGGTGTCAGCTCTGACTGAGGTTTTGCACAGGAAGTGGTCAGTTTGCTAGAGCTGAACGTAAACAAGGAGCTGCAGAGAATAAAGGGTGAATTCAAGAGGAACAAAACTTAGAAAACAAGAAATAACAATGTAGGGGTGTTTTATATGACAATACAGCAGATTAGCTTACCAAAAATTTTTGAGTTTATGTTGGACAACTCCTTTAAGCAGCAAACAGCTTTCCAGACTACTCCACTTCCTGGTTTCTGGCACTCCAACAGCTCTGGTGTATAGTAAAGCTGTACAGGGAGCATTAACTTCTAGTTGAAGAAAAGCGATTCCGGCAGCTAAATAGGAAAGGGTTCTTTACAGTTAGAGCAGTCAGACTGTGGAATGCCCTACCACAAGAGGTAGTAATGGCAGATACTATAACAGCTTTTAAAGAAGGGCTGGATGATTTCCTCAGTACACAAAACATTGTTGGTTATAAATGATTCAATGACAAAACGTATAATTGGTGGCGGAAGGTTGAACTAGATGGACCTAGGTCTTTTTTCAACCTATTTAACTATGTAACTAACTATGTAACTATGTTTCCAAAAAACAAGACCTCTGCCAAAAATAAGCCCTAGCAGCATTTTTCAGCCTTTTTGGCATATGCTTATAATATAAGCCCTACTCCAAAAATAAGCCATAGTTTTGGTTCATCATACAAATAATAATAGGGCTTGGACAGCCTTTTCAGGATATGTACAGTAACGTTTATTGGTGTACATTGCCCCGTTGCGTATGCGTAAGCCCTGGAAGTTTATAGTCATATGTCTGCTAGTTATTTCAATGAATATTCACACCTTCCTCCACCCACCCCTCTGTTCTGGTGTCAATGATTTGAATGTCTGTCAATGAAAAATGAATATTCACTCACTTCCCCCACTCTTATTCCCGCCCATCACTCTGTGCCGATGTCAGTGATTTCTACTATGTGTTAATTGCAAATGAATTTTCACCTCCATCCCTAGCCCGTATTCCCGCCCATTCCTCAGTGCCAGCATCAGTGATTCAGTCAGACTGCTGTATTACTTTCCGAATATCGTACGGCAATGCTGGAACTAGCCGGCTGCTCTCCTGACCCGAGCATGTCAGTGTGTATTTCTATGCAGCTGTCACACTCAGGTCAGGAGAGCCACCGACCAGTCGCAGTATTGTGATTCGGAAATATCAAAAAACTGACCCACACATCCAACAAATGTGAACAGTTGCACACTGAAAAAACATAATAACTATAAATGCATACAGTTGCACACTGAAAAAGCCAAAAATATACAAGGGAAAATATAGCATTGCATTACTGCAAAAGAGAGATATTTAGTTTATGTATTGGCCACTGCATGTAAGTCCGGAAACCAACGTCAAGGCATATCTCTATAATCCGTGAACCTAACTTAAATGCCACTATCTGGGTTAAAAACATCCGTATCTGGGCAAAATGCCACTATTTGGACTACAAACCTCCATGTATGGGCAGCTAGGCTTCTGCTACAATGGTTATGAACACAGCCAGGTCTTAGGGCGGAGTGCTCAGTCAGAAAAAGACTCACTAGAAATATCAAAAAACTGACCCACACATCCAACAAATGTGAACAGGTGCTAACTGAAAAAACATGCATTGGCCAATACATAAACTAAATATCTCTCTTTTGCAGTAATGCAATGCTATATTGTCCCTGGTACATTTTTGGCTTGCGGGTCAGTTTTTTGTATTTTTGTATTTCTAGTGAGTTTTTTTCTGACTGAGCAGTCCGCCCTAAGACCTGGCTGTGTTCACAACCATTGTAGCAGGAGCCTAGCTGCCCATACATAGAGGTTTGTAGTCTGAATAGTACCATTTTGCCCAGATACGGATGTTTTTAACCTAGATAGTGGCATTTAAGAAGTTAGGTTCCCGGATTACAGAGATATACCTTGCCATTGGTTTCCGGGCTTATATGCATTGGCCAATACATAAACTAAATATCTCTCTTTTGCAGTAATGCAATGCTATATTTTCCCTTGTACATTTTTGGCTTTTTCAGTGTGCAACTGTATGCATTTATAATAACTGCAGTATTGTGATGCGACCCTCAGGCAGTTATATAGCAGTCTGACAGAATCACTCACGCAGCACAAAGGGGTGTTTTGAGGGAAGGAGGTGAATATTTGTCGCGGGCGGGGAAGGGGCCGTCGCTGCTACGCTCTCGCTGGCGCTCGGGTCCGGCGCTGCTGCAGCCTGCTGCTCGCTGCTCGGTGGCTCGAGCGGTGGGCCGGATCCAGGGACTCGAGCAGCGCTCCTCGCCCGTGAGTGAAGGGGGGTAGTTTTTGGGATTGGGGGAGTCGGTTCGTGATGCCACCCACGGTTTGTGGTGAGGTTGGGACACCACCGCTGCTCTGGACGGGGATCCCGGGAGTGATGACAGGGAGCAGCCGAGATGTTTCTCTCCCCTCCATGGGTAGGGGTTTTTTTGGGTGGTCCCGGGGCCCGGTGAGGGTAACTGGATAGTGGATGGCCAGGTTTCGTGAAGTGCAGGGTCGCGGGGGCAGCGCGGTGCCAGACGGCACTGTGGTACTCACTCAGCCAGTAACATACACGGAGTCTCTGGTAAAACAAACGGCTGGATGGACGGGTTCCACAGACGGCTGCGGTGATCACTCCCGTAGGTTGGCGGTGACTGCCTTTCCCTGCACCTGTAGTGTGTTTTCGGCCCCGATGGCTTCCCACCGGTAACCCGCTCTCCAGCGTGGATAGATGCCGAGGGAGCCCCTTTTGCCCGCAGGCTCTGGCCCTGGGAACTGTAGCCTTGGCGGTGACTGTATTTCCCTTCACGGTTGAGTGGTTGCCTTCAATCGGGTCTTTGCTGCTGGGAAACCCCGGAGGTTCCCGTCGCTAACGGATTTGATTGGTTTTACGGCGACTCCAAGCCTGGTCGGGGTCCATAGGCCCTGCCGAATGGTGCTGGCTTCTCTTCGCTCCCCGGTTTGGTACCGGCGGGCTACCGCCCGTCCCCAGTCCTACGGTTCCGCGTCGATCGGCCCCTCCTGCAGACGGTCACAACCGTCTGCCAACCTTGCTGTATGTGCCCGGGCCACGAACCCGGACATGGTCAGACTGCTCCTCCACCACTACTTTCTTACTCCTTCACTTTCACTCTCCTTAACTATACTACTGTCCTTTCCCGCCTCCAGGACTGTGAACTCCTCAGTGGGTGGGGCAAACTGCCTGGCTCCACCCCACCTGGTGTGGACATCAGCCCCTGGAGGGAGGCAACAAGGATTTGTGTGTGACTGATGTGCCTAACCGGGGTGTGGGGTGTGTTGTTGCAGTACCTGTGACGTCCTGGCTTGTCCAGGGCGCCACATTCCCCCTTGGTTAAATGCAGACCGTCCGCGGGCTGCCCGTCCATCACCGGTTTTATTTTCACAACTGGAAAAAGATAGGGTAAAACATATGAAAACATTCAACAAGCATTCTTTTATGAAACTTCCCTTAGCGGGAGGTACGGTACTTAAACGTTACTTGACGGTACATTTTTATTAACGGTGATGGCTTCCGCTCTCTCCCGCCCAAACAACCTGGCCCTGATGCTGCCCCTAAGAAGTGGGCAGCACCCCTTGCCCCAGTCCATCACCAAGCTGCCCGAGCAGGTACAGTCTCTTTCAGGGGACCCACGTCCACGGGGAACCCCTGACCCCTGGAGGATGGCCACCGGTAAAGGTGGTGACCGGACCCCAGCCTACTCTACTGTGGGCCCTTCCTCCAATCTGCCTCTCTGGAGGCGGCAACGGATTCATGCCAACAATTATTTACATGCCACAAGTTTGTGGTTGCCCTGCAAGTTCTCGGGCGTGTCCGTAAGTAGTTCCTTACGCAAACGGTGCAAAGGGTCCCTTCAGGGACAACTTGCCGGCAACGGCCGGTTCAATCACGGTTGCAAATTTGGTAACAGTTCGGCTGATTATTTTCATTTACTCACATACATTTTCAACATTTCACACCCCTAAATGGTAGTTTCCCTGTACCTAAGTGGAGGTTGACCTAGGTTGGGACGTGTGGACCTTCGGGGCCCAATGTCAGTGGTGGTAGGCAGTGGGACAGAGGGAACAACTAGTTCCTCTTCCCGTCTATCGTGTGGGGCAGGCGGAGGCATAGGAGAGCTGGGTACAGGTGCATCCCTGGGTACTGGCTCATTGTCGACCACTTCCATCACTTTCTCATCCACGGGTTGTGGGAACAGTATCACTGGAAGAATCACTGCGTCGTTCTGCGTAGGCCAATCTGCCGGGAAGTCGCCCATCATGGTATGGATTACCCCTTTTTCTTCCTCCTCAGCCGGTCTGGGAACCAGAGCTTCAGTTGTCACCCTCAACGATGGTGGGCACCTTTTCAGATGGTCTCGGGAAACCGTGGCCAAAGTCTTCCCCTGGTCACGGCTGATCTGGTAGGCCTTCCCATTCTCCCATCCGGTGGGTTGTACTACATACTACGGAGTCTTTTCCCATTGGTCGTCCAGCTTGTGGGTCCTTCTTTTTCGCTTCAGCACTACATCCCCAGGTTGGAAGGGACCCGCAGGCGCCTTCTTATTGAAGCACTGCTCCTGCTGTCCTCGACTCCGGCACAAGTTCTTTTCCATGTATTCTTGGACCTGTCGGTACTACGCTCTCCGCCGAGCGTCCCATCCAGCAGTCGAAGGGAGTGCTTCTGGGGCTTCCAAACCCATTTCTAGGTCCACTGGCAGCCGGCCGGGCCGAGCCCTCATCAGGTACGCCGGCGTGCATTTTGTAGAGCTGGAAGGGATGTTGTTGTACATGTCGACCAGGTCAGGTAGCTTCTCCGGCCACAGATTCCGCTCTTCCAGCGGTAACGTCTTGAGGAGGCCCAGCACCAAGTGGTTCATCTTTTCACACATGCCATTGGTTTGGGTATGGTAAGGCGTGGCCCGAATTTTTTTGCAGCCGTACAACTGGCAGAATTCTTGGAATACCTCCGCTTCAAAGGCCGGGCCCCGGTTGGTAAGCACCCTCTCTGGGTACCCATGCGGTCGACAGAAGTAAGCCTGGAATGCTCTGGCGGCGGTACATCCGGTCAGGTCCTTAACTGGGACAACCACCATAAATCTTGAATAGTGGTCCACAATGGTCAGAGCGTAGGTATACCCACTTCGGCTGGGGGTGAGCTTCACGTGGTCGAGGGCAACCAGTTCCAGCGGTTGATGCGTAACGATTGGGCGTAGAGGTGGCTTCTGGCTGGCTTCGTCCTTTCTTCTCAATGCGCAGTGACCGCATTCTCAGCACCAGGCCTCCACAGATTCCCGCATTCCACTCCAATAGAACCGCTCCCTCAACAGCATCTCCAGCTTTTTCCACCCGAAGTGCCCAGCACCATCATGGTATGCCTGTAGGACAGTGGGCACGCTAGCCTGGGGAATTACTAGCTGGCGAACCTTCTCGTGGGTCTTTGGGTTGATCAGCTCCCGATACAGCTTCCCTTGGTGCAGGTACAGCCGGGTTCGTTCTCGCCACAGGCGTTGGGCCTCGGCAGGGGTGGCAGGGTCTATCCCAGCAGAACCCTGTTCCACCAGGGTCTTGACCAAGCGGACAGCAGGTGCCTGGTCCTGAGCTTCTTGCCACCCCTGACTGGGCAGCGGGTCTAGGTTCACCTGTTGTTGATGGACATGCAACTTCTCAGCTAGCGGCCGGTGAAACGCAGGCAACTAGATCTCTTCGAGGTCATCATCATCCGACCCCTCTTCCGACAGGTGGGGCATCCGGGAGAGTGCATCGGCATTAACATTTGTACGGCCGGCCCGGTATTTGATGGTGAAATCGTAATTGGCTAACCTGGCCACCCACCGCTGCTCCAATACACCCAGCTTAGCTGTATCCAGATGGGTTAGCGGGTTATTGTCCGTGTAAGCGGTGAACTTGGCTGCTGCCAGGTAATGGCGGAACCTCTCGGTGATAGCCCACACCAGTGCCAAGAGCTCAAGCTTAAAAGAGCTGTAGTTCTCAGGGTTCCTTTCAGTAGGTCGGAGTTTTCGGCTAGCATAAGCGATCATCTTCTCCCTTCCGTCTTGGACCTGGGATAAGACAGCCCCCAAACCCACATTGCTGGCATCGGTGTAGAGGATGAATGGGCGGCTGTAGTCGGGGTACGCTAGGATTTCTTCTCCGGTCAGAGCCGCCTTCAGCTGGCGGAAGGACTCTTCATGCTTTTCCTCCCACGCCAATGGTGCTCCAAGAGGTCTACCACCCTTGGTCTGTCCCACGAGGAGGTCTTGCATGGGGGCAGCCATTTTCGTGTACCCCTTAATGAAGCGGCGGTAGTATCCCACCAGACCCAGGAACTGTCTCACCTCCCTCACCGTGGTTGGTCTCGGCCAGTCTTGGATGGCAGTGATCTTTTCGGGGTCGGGGGAGACACCTTCCGCGCCCACCACATGTCCGAGGTACTGCACTATAGGCTTCAACAGATGACACTTTGAGGGTTTGAGTTTCATTCCATACTTGGCAAGGGACGCGAACACCTCAGCTAGGTGCTCCAGGTGGGCTTCATACGTCTGTGAGTACACAATCACATCGTCCAGGTACAACAAGACGGTCTCGAAATTTAGGTGTCCCAGACAGCATTCCATCAGCGGTTGGAAGGTTCCGGGGGCATTGCACAGCCCGAACGGCATGCTGTTGAACTCACAGAGTCCCATGGGAGTCGCGAAGGCGGTCTTCTCCCGGTCTTCAGGCGCCACGGCCACCTGCCAGTACCCACTGGTGAGGTCAAGGGTAGAGAAGTAGTTAGCGGTTCTCAGCGCGGCCAGGGACTCTTCAATGTGGGGCAGGGGGTAGGCATCCTTATGCGTTATCTGGTTAATCTTCCGGTAATCCACACACATCCTCATGGTGCCATCCTTCTTTTTGACCAGCACCAACGGGACGGCCCAGGGACTACAGCTGTCCCTAATAACCCCCGCCTCCTTCATGTTCCTCAACATGTCTTTGGCGCATTGGTAGTGTGCAGGGGGAATAGGTCTGTATCTCTCTTTAATAGGGGGATGCTCACTGGTGGGGATGTGGTGTTGGACCCCTTTAATCCGCCCAAAATCTAAGGAATGTTTGCTGAAAACTCGCTCATACTCCTGTACCACCCGGTATACCCCTTCTTTGTGATGTGTCGGGGTATCATCAGTGCCTACGTGTAACTCTCGACACCATTCATCTAATTCCTCCAGGGATGGGTGAGGACTGGCAGTAGGCGGTGAGATCGGAGGAACGGCCTCATGGATGGTGTGGGGGTCTAGAGTGAGCAACTTGGCAAGGGTAGCGTACCGGGGAAGCCTAACCTCCTCCTCCCCACAGTTCAACACCCTTACGGGCACTCTCCCTTTCTTGACGTCTACTACCCCTCGGGCGGCCATTACTGTGGGCCAGTGTTCAGAGGGCATGGGCTCTACCATGGCAGGGTAGTCTCGCCCTTGGGGACCTACCGCTGCCCTACACCAAATCATCATCTCGCTCCTGGGGGGCACAATCAAAGGGGCCGCATCTATCACTCTCACTCCTCCAATCTCTCCTGTCGCGTTCACTTGCTGTCGATACATCAAGGCCCGGATCTCACGCTGCACAGCTCTCTGTCGGCTCCCGGCAGCTGTGGCGGCCAGCTGCCGTAGGAGGGTCAGCACCTCACTCATACAGTGCTCCATCACATTAGTCCCTAGCACTACCTTCGGGTTATGATCACTGGGTTCATTCATTATCACGATCATCCCCCTGGTGTTGCAGTTCAGCTCGTCCCACAGTCATGGCCACTTGTTTGTACCCCACTTGGGTCAATGGGAGTCCATCAGCGGCAATCAGTGTCATGCTACTGTTTGGGGGGGCAAGTTTGTCCTTCCCCCAATACCGCTGATACAGTGTGTATGGTATTGTGGTTACCTAAGATCCAGTGTCCAGGAGGGCCATCAGCGGGACACCGTCTACTGCCAGGGGGATGATGGGCCGGGCTCCAATGTACCGATCCCGCCAGTCTGGGGGGCCACTGGGTTCTACTCCTGAGGATTGGCCCGTGGCCCCAGGGGTTGCTCGTTTAACAGACACCGTCGGGAGTAGTGGCCGGGCTTGCTGCACCTGTAACAAATCGGAGGTCCATACCATGAGTCATTGGCCCTTCTCCGTTGCATCCAGGGGACGTCCTCGGGGCTGTCGGCGAGCTGCATCCTCCCCGGGGGCTAGGACCTGATCAGAGGCTGGAGTGCGGCGAGGATCTTGGCGAGGTCTCCATCCATGCGGCGGACCTGGGCAGCCAGTTCCTCCATCATTCTGCCTGGGGCTGCAGGCACCAAAGGAGTTGGAGGAGCAGGGGCCACCACGATGGGAGCCATCTCAACTGGCCATGGGGCTGCCCCAAGGACTTCGGATGCTGGGGGCTGCAGAGCTTTAATGGCCCGTTCTTTTAACATGGCAAAGTCCACATTAGGGTGTTCTAGGGCCCACAGCCGGAGTTGCTTGCGGTCCTCCGGGGATCCCATCTCCTGCACGAACTGCTCAACTAACATTTTGTTGCTGTCCGCATCATTAATGGTGTCTACCCACTTCAGTGTGTGGAGGGCGGTTTGCAGGTGCAAGGCATAGTCCCGAATACTATCCGCGGGCCGTTGTCGGCATTGATAAAACTGCATCCGCAGCTCGGCTTCGGTGCGGGTCTCGAAGGCAATCTGCAGCTTTTCAAAGATAGTGGCCACAGAGGCCCGGTCCCCCTCGGCCCAGGTCTCCGCCTCCTGCTCAGCCGCACCAGCTAGCTGCCCCAGTACCACCGCTGCACGTTGCTTATCGGTCAGGGGATACAGTTCTAAGACCGGGTTAAGCTTCTTCTGGAAGACCTGTAAAGCGTCAGGTTTCCCGTCGTACTGCGGCAACCAGGTAGCTCAGGGCACATAGGGCAAGGAGAACGGCATCACCTGAGCAATGGCGGGGGCCGCGACCTCCCCGGCTCGTGCGACCGGAGCACGGCCGGGCCCATTCTCATTCGCGGGTGCCGCTGCGGCTGCGACCGCCGCTTCTCCCGCGGCCTCGTCGGGCGCAGACATCTTGTTTTCGCCCTCCCTTGGTCTCTTCCCAGCACCTCCTCTTCAGGGGCGGAGCTTCGGCTTTCGCGCCTCCACAGCTCGGGAAGACACTTGAGCGGGGAACTTTTCGCGCCCAAGATGGCGGGTTCTGAAATTTTTCGGCCGGACACCTCCGGCGGGACACAAGGCGCACTTCTACCAGGCGGTAGAATGGTAAGATCCTGTTCGTGACGCCAAGTTGTCACGGGCGAGGAGGGGGCCGTCGCTGCTGCGCTGCTCGCTGCTCGGTGGCTCGAGTGGTGGGCCGGATCCGGAGACACGAGCGGCGCTCCTCGCCCGTGAGTGAAAGGGGGTAGTTTTTGGGATTGGGGGAGTCGGTTCGTGACGCCACCCACGGTTTGTGGTGAGGATGGGACACCACCGCTGCTCTGGACGGGGATCCCGGGAGCGATGACAGGGAGCAGCCGAGATGTTTCCCTCCCCTCCGTCGGTGGGGGGTTTTTGGGTGGTCCCGGGGCCCGGTGAGGGTAACTGGATAGTGGATGGCCGGGTTTGGTGAGGTGCAGGGTCGCAGGGGCAGCGCGGTGCCAGACGGCACTGTGGTACTCACTCAGCCAGTAACGTACATGGAGTCTCTGGTAAAACAAACGGCTGGATGGACGGGTTCCACAGACGTCTGCGGTGATCACTCCTGGTAGGTTGGCGGTGACTGCCTTTCCCTGCACCTGTAGTGTGTTATCGGCCCCGATGGCTTCCCACCGGTAACCCGCTCCCCAGCGTGGATAGATGCCGAGGGAGCCCCTTTTGCCCGCAGGCTCTGGCCCTGGGAACTGTAGCCTTGGCGGTGACTGTATTTCCCTTCACGGTTGAGCGGTTGCCTTCTTTGCTGCTGGGAAACCCCGGAGGTTCCCGTCGCTAACTTATTTGACTGGTTTTACGGCGACTCCAAGCCTGGTCGGGGTCCGTAGGCCCTGCCGAATGGTGCTGGCTTCTCTTCGCTCCCCGGTTCGGTACCGGCGGGCCACCGCCCGTCCCCGGTCCTATGGTTCCGCGTCGATCGGCCCCTCCTGCAGACGGTCACCACCGTCTGCCAACCTTGCTGTATGTGCCCGGGCCACGTACCCGCTACACGGTCAGACTGCTCCTCCACTACTACTTTCTTACTCCTTCACTTTCACTCTCCTTAACTACACTACTGTCCTTTCCCGCCTCCAGGACTGAGAACTCCTCGGTGGGTGGGGCCAACCACCTGGCTCCACCCCACCTGGTGTGGACATCAGCCCCTGGAGGTAAGCAACAAGGATTTGTGTGTGACTGATGTGCCTAACCGGGGTGTGGGGTGTGTTGTTGCAGTACCTGTGACGTCCTGGCTTGTCCAGGGCGCCACATATTCAATTGTAATTAATACACAGTCCAGTCACTGATGCCACGACAGAGGGGTGGGCGGGTGAAAGGGGTGAATATTATTATCCGTTAACACACATTCCAATCACTGACAGTCCTGCAGAAGGGTAGGCGAAGAAGGGAGTGAATATTCATTTTTCATTAATGAGCAACCCAATCAGTGACCCAATCAGTGACGCCAATACAAGATATAAGACATACCATAAAAATAAGCCCTAGCGCATCTTTTGGAGACAAAAATAATATAACATCCTGTCTTATTTTCAGGGAAACACAGGCAGTATTAGAAGAGTCTTAAAGCTCAGCATAAAATCTGCTGTAACACATTAAGTTATCAGTTATTTGTTTTGAAGTGTACATTTATCACTACATTTACACATAGAGTTAACAGTGCATTTGAACAAGAACTCAGCTCCAGAGAGGGAGCGTAGAGAACATGATTAAAAGACCTGCTGTGAAAGCTGTGGGGTTGGTTATTAATTACTGCTTTTCTTCAGAAGATGAGAGTGAGGTGAAAAGCAAACTGGTATATTGAAATCAATGGGCTCTAGAGAGCTGAATGGGATGTTAAGAGTTAACCCCTTTCCTGGAATGTAACTACTACTCACTCTTGCAAGGGTCTGGAGGCCGAACTCCATGAAAACAACCTGTACACTATAAAAGATCAAAGCTGTCTTTACATGAGAATGACAGCGGATATGAAGTGTAAGTCAATTACAAACTTGCTTATTTTCACATTAAAAAAGTGTGACGCCCTGGCCTATCAGGTCGTCAAAAGGGTGCTGTGCAACCTGCCCTTTTGCATGGTACCTGCTCCTCCTTGGTTACGGGTCCTGTCCCTTTGGTGTTGCTAAGAACAGGTATACACAAATCCTGAGGAATACTCTGCACCACACCCACCAGACACTCATTGGGCAGCCTGAGGGGAATAGGGCCGCCCAGATGGAGGGATGGTAGAAGGAGGGCCAGAAGTGTCAGTCAGTAGTCGGTTCGAGTGCAGCAGTGACAGTGAAAGGTCACGCTGCGGAGCTGAGCTCCTGTACCCGTCCCAGGTGCCGAACGTTGGCCTGGCCTGGAAGGAGCTGGAACCCCGATCGCAGGGGGTAGTGGCAAGGGGCATGGTACTGCCACGGAGGGCAGTTCGGCGGCCTTGTGCTACAACTGGGCAGGGGCCAGGGCATGACGGGGTACGCGGACCCTAGCCTGGAAAGTAGCTTAACGCAGCCCAGTAATTTACCCATCGAGGATGGAGTCTTCACGAGCCGTTCTCCACCTGCTCCAAAATCGGGGTACTAGCGCAACGAGGGGGATAGGACTTCCCAAAACCATCCAGAAAATCCCAAGGGTGAACCCTGAGAGCAAGCTCATTCCGTTAGCCACACGGGTGAGTGGGACCTGAGTAGTTTCAGGCAAAAGGGATCCACAAAGAGTAAACACAGTGACAAGGGACGAGGCTTCAGACCAACCAGCAACGCCAAAAGGGCACGGACCCAGCGTGCTCCAACAACATCTGCGAAACATTCAGGACTTTGGTTTACCCGTTGTTGGTGTCAGAATTCCTGGACTGTGTGAGTACGTGGTACCCCTCTCCTCCTGACAGGTCCCCATCCTTCCACTACCAAGCAACGGGATACCTTCCCCAGCCCACGAAGGGGTTAACATCACAAGCTGCCATCCCATCGCTCCCAGGCGCTCCCCCAAACGCAGCAGCGGTGGTATCCCACATTACCATGACCCGTGGGTGGCGTCACGAACTTAATTGTTCACCCCCTTGTAAATATTCCCCCCTTTTCATTTTGAGTGGCCGCGTGACCCCGCCTCGGGTCCAGAGACCCCTCGAGCCACTGCGGATCCGGATCTGAGCAGCCCGTTGGCTGTCGCGGGGGCGGCACAAAAACAATTTAAAAACTTAAGACTACCCCTTTAATGGACGGAGGGGTATGAGACCTGTCCAAAAAATTCTTCCACCCAAAATAAAAAAATGCCCATGGGAAAGATGTTTTTCAAGTTGGAAGAGACTGATGGCCAGATCTGGTGATAAGCTTCTCCATCAACTGCTATTTTGGGAACAGGGGTGTAGTCTTTGAAGAAGGCTGCATTAACATCCAGGAAACATTTCATAAAAAAAAAATTGTAATGAACCTGCAATACATCTGGAAAAAACAATAAAGTAGTCAACCGTTTTAAGTTGTGGTCTCCATAAATTGGACTTCTTTTTACTTGCACAATTTTATACAGTTAAGCCCGCTTTACACGCTTCAATATATCTCACAATCCGTCGTTGGGGTCAAGTTGTAAGTGACGCACATCCGGCATCGTTTGTGAGGTATCTGCGTGTGACATCTACGTGCGATCAGGATTGAACGCAAAACCGTTGATCGCAAACACATCGTATCATTCTCTAGAATTGAGCGTTTTGTTGCACGAACCTAGTGAATTGTAACGTGTGACATCCCTCATACGATTTTGGTGTCTGAGGCTATGTGCGCAGGTGTGCGCTCTGCACCGCAGCTTAAAAAAGGTCCGCTTCAGAGCGCAGCTGAAAAGCTGCGTTCTGAAGCGCCTCACAATGTCTGTCATTCACTAATCTCTGTCAGTCCGTCACTATCTCTGTCCCTCACTCTCTGTCCATGTCAGTCTATCCCCCTCTCTCATATACTCACCGATCCCCGATCTCCGGCGCTGCACGGCGTTCACACTGCTCCGGCGGCTTTTACTGTTTTGAAAAAGCCGGCCGCCCATTAAACAATCTCGTATTCCCTGCTTTCCCCGCCCACCGGCGCCTATGATTGGTTACAGTGAGACACGCCCCCACGCTGAGTGACAGGTGTCACACTGCACCCAATCACAGCAGCCAGTGGGCGTGTCTATACTGTGCAGTGAAACAAATAATTAAATAATTAAAAAAAACGGCGTGCGGTCCCCCCCAATTTTAATACCAGCCAGATAAAGCCATACGGCTGAAGGCTGGTATTCTCAGGATGGGGAGCTCCACGTTATGGGGAGCCCCCCAGCCTAACAATATCAGCCAACAGCCGCCCAGAATTGCCGCATACATTATATGCGACAGTTCTGGGATTGTACCCGGCTCTTCCCGATTTACCCTGGTGCGTTGGCAAATCGGGGTAATAAGGAGTTATTGGCAGCCCATAGCTGCCAATAAGTCCTAGATTAATCATGTCAGGCGTCTATGAGACACCTTCCATGATTAATCTGTAAATTACAGTAAATAAACACACACACCCGAAAAAAATCCTTTATTATAAATAAAAAACACAAACATATACCCTGGTTCACCACTTTAATCAGCCCCAAAAAGCCCTCCATGTCCGGCGTAATCCAGGATGCTCCAGCGTCGCTTCCAGCGCTGCTGCATGGAGGTGACCGGAGCTGCAGAAGACACCGCCGCTCCGGTCACCTCCACGCAGGTAATGAAGACAGCCGCGCGATCAGCTGCTGTCACTGAGGTTACCCGCTG
The DNA here is from genome assembly GCF_048569485.1 of Anomaloglossus baeobatrachus. Taxonomy (NCBI): domain Eukaryota; kingdom Metazoa; phylum Chordata; class Amphibia; order Anura; family Aromobatidae; genus Anomaloglossus; species Anomaloglossus baeobatrachus. The sequence continues at coordinate 412,059,163 of NC_134355.1, read as the reverse complement.
TCACTGGATCCAGCGGAGGCCGCGTGTAACCTCAGTGACAGCTCAGCTGATCGCGCTACTCACCTCAGTTGCTGCGTGGAGGTGATAGGAGCGGCGGTGAGTAGCTGCTTACTGCTGTAAGAGAATGGCTACGGTATTTAAGGGTTTACCTGCAGCTAAAACCTATGGTGCTAGCACCAGTCACTGCTTTTAGAGGGAGGTGCTGCTTATAAAATACAGTAAACATTTGTCCTGTGAGGAGTGGTTTCAATTTTTGAGAAAGTTCAATACACGTGCCCCCACTTCATGATATATTAGGGGTTAAAAACACATGCGATTGTTTTGCCACTTTGTCTTGCCTTATACTATATCTCTCCTTTTATGATTCACATCTGGTTTTGATCATTCACTTTTAGAAAAAGGCCCATTGTTATTGGGCCTTTTCCAGCCTAAAAATACCAGCCCACAGGCACCTCAGAAGTAACCACATATTGACCATCTTTGATCCTCGTAATTTATTTTCTTGAGAACAAAGTCTAAATTCTCATAGCTTTCCCTTAAGTACACAGAAAGTCCTACAGGCACTGAAGCATACTTGGTGCCATTTTCCAATAGCACAGCTTTCAGACTTTTTTTTTGATAAATCAATAAGGGTCTCCATTGTACTCAATGTTAAATGTTTCCGTCATCCCAGGAACATCACTGCAATATACCAGAGCACGGTCTTGAGAAAAGTATGAAAGAAATCACTTTTGGACTTCTATTCTTTTGGAAGCCTATGGAGTCAGTGTTTGTGAAAAACTGTACGTGATGGGATTTTTTCGATATTTTTACCAAGTTGAACTATCATAAGTACATATGTGACGCCTTGGAGAATCCAGGTAGACACAGTTAGGCCCCTGCATAACATCTTCCCACACTTAGGTGACATACAGCCGACCTGAAATCCTAGTCACCCCCATTAGGGTGCATGCCCACCCAGGGGTTTAGACAGCCCAGGGCGGGAAAAAAAACAGATTAGATTAGCTCTGAGTTCAAGTTGAGAGGAGGTGTGCTGGGGCTGTGTGCGGCTCCAAAACAGGAGGTCAAGTTTAACAGTGCCAGGGTAAGAGCCCTGGTACTTCTGGCTAGGTGGCAGACGGTGGTCTCCATCAGCAGGAGACGGGAAGACGGCTGAGTGGAACCGAGGTGGACAGGGTAGTGGCCCGCCGGTACCGACACGGGGAACCGACCCGGAAACCGTAGCACAAGGGGGGTACTCGGACCCTGAAGCCGGAAACCAGAAACGACTGGACTGGTTAATTAACCGATTGAGGCCAGGACTAGAGGTCCTGTCCCACCCAAAGTCCCTCATAGAAGACAACAGCCCACCGATTAGGGATAAGAGGTCACCGCCAGGGCCCATAAATCCCACGGGCCAGCGTCTGCGGGCACAGCTCCTTAGGCCACATCCAGCCGGGAGCGGACTCCTACGTTTCACACTAGGACGTCATTTTCTACTTAAAACAGTACAGAGGACAGAGATAAAGACCACCAGCCGAGTGGGGGACCCTGAATGCAACCGGGAGCGGCGCTGGCCACCATCACCTTGGTTTACCAGAGACTTGTGTGTTTGTTTCTAACAGTGAGTACACCAGCACCCCCGGCGGTCACCATCCCCTGCACCACAGCCACCGGGTCCCGGGGCCACCATCTCTGCCCACAGAGGGGTTAACAACTTGCTGCGCAACATCTCCCCCTGGTGCCCCATAACTTCAGCAGTGGTGTCCCAACTCACCACGCACCGTGGGTGGTGTCATGAACTTAATACGGCCCAGCCCGTACATATACGTTCCCCCTTTTATTCGGCGTGTCCGCCAGACCCCCGGGTCCAGACACCCTCGAGCCACTACCCCTGAAGGTCCAGACTCGAGCAGCGCCAGCTGCTGGCACAGGGGCGGCACATCCCTAAACCTGGCGTCATGAACAGGATACTTACCCATCCACTTACCTTGTGGAAGTGCGCCTTGTATTGGACAGTCAGCGGTGATCCGTTGCAAATTTTTCAGAAGTCGCCATTTTGGTCGCCATTTTGGCACAAAAAACTACAGTTCAGTGTCTTCTTCCCCGTGAAAAGGGCGCGAAAGATGAAGCCCCGCCCCCTGGGAACATGGCCGGAGAGCGAGGCCGGAAGTTGGAAAACGAAACTAGCAGGCCCGAAAGAGGAGTGCCAGCAAAAGACCAAGGGGGTGAAGATTCTGCAGCATATGACTGAGCAGATAAAGGGAAGGGACTCCAGGACCCTGCCACCCTTCTTGTTCCTGGTAACCATCGGAGCAACATAGCCGACCCGCCTGGCAAGCCCGCGCCCGGAACAGCCGCCTGTGTAGAAGCCCAGACGGAGCGTATGTGCTGCTGGATCCAGGCACAGGCGCGCTTCATCCTCGAGCGATGGACGGCCGAGATGGCGGAGATAGCGGCAGCCGTTCGGGCCCGTGAAGTGGAGGCAACCTTGGAGGAGCAGGTAAGCGACCCATGCCTCTATGTCCCTCAGGGACCTGCCGACTAGGCTGAGGGGCCCGGCCGGGCCCTGCCCGCCACACTGCCTCCCTCACCGCCTGCACCTGCTGCTGACACCCCGCTCAGTCCGCTGCCACCAACACCGGCAGCGGTGACCGTTCCACCAGCCCGCGAGGACCTGCAAGAGGAAGCCGCAAGTAACAAGCCTGTCACCGCCCCGGCACCTATCCCGACTCCACGGCGGACTGGCGCCCGGGAGGTGACCCGTCCGGTCCAGAACCTGACCACAGTCCCAGAGGACGCAGCGCCGGAGATGACAATGGCCCCGGCAGCCTGCCTGGCCACGGCGGAGGCGGTCCTTGACCAGAAGCCAGCACCGCAAGTCATGCTGGCCACTCCCAGACTCCCGGCCTTGGCTGAGGCGCCGCGGGGCTGCACCTGCAAGGCAGCACAACTGTCCATGTCACAGCGGGGTCCCCCATTGCCAAAGGTGCCGGTCGTAGCCGGCACGGCAGGACTCCAGCTGGGCCCAGCCCCCGCACAGGTGGAACCGGAGCAGGCCGAAGATGCTCCATACTGGGAGCGGCAGAAGCGCCAGCTGGGGAAGGAGATCGCCGCCCGCGAGAAAAGAAAGGCGGAGGTCCTGTCTCGGACCTATACCGAGAAAGACAACCTTCGCAATGCTACTTACCGGGTGAGGGGCCCGACGTACGAAAGCCAGGTCCAGCACTTTAACCCTCAAAGGGGATGGGGGTTCATATTCGAGCCAGGCCTGGATGCTGAAATCTTCGTGTCCCCGGAGGGACGTGGCCCTTCATCTGCCCGTTGGGCACCCAGACAGGGACCTGGAACCCAGGGAGTTAGTAATCTACACCCGGCACTGTGGGGAGAGGAGGTGGTTCGCCCTCGTGGTGGTTCGCACTCGACATCAGAAGGAGGCTGAGCAGAAGCACCCAGCGGCGCGCCCACCCCTCTCCACCGCCATCCAGCTCTGATGAAGAAAGTTAAAGTCAGGTAGCGGTTCCAAGGCTACCGCCAAAGTTAAGTCCCCGTTGGGACCATCTGTGTTTTGATTGTTCCCGTAGCACGGTTAAATAAAGACAATGGCTCAGGACTTGTGAGCCAACCCACAAACTAATGGGCCTTGTAAATAACCCTGGACCTTCCTTCTCACTTTGCAGCAGTCTCTGGAGAGGCTGATTGGAGGATGGGCCTGCGGTAGAGTAGGCCGAGACCCAGTCACCAGTGGGACCGGTGACTATCCTCCGGGGCAGGGGTCCCCTGGACGTGGGGTCCCTGTAAAGGACTGCTGGGTAAGGAACATTTTACCCGGCCCGTTTGGGCAACACCCGGACTTAACCTGGACTTGGGCAAGGGGTGCCAACCTGTGTTTTAGTGATGGCATCAGGGTTAGGTTTCTTTGGGTGGTACAGGCGATAGGGACCCGGTCCTGTCCCGTCCCGGTTATGAAAGTGTAACGTTAAAGTAACATGCCTCCCTTAAGGGAAGAAAACAAAATATACTTAAATGTAAATATGTTATTATACTTGTAAAATGTTTCACCAGTTTTTCTATTTTTCCAGTTAAATAACCGGTGGTGGTCGGACAGCCCGCGGATGGTCTGTATTCAACCAAGGGGGAGTGTGACGCCCTGGAGAATCCAGGTAGTCACAGTTAAGCCCCTGCATAACATCTTCCCACACTTAGGTGACATACAGCCGACCTGAAATCCTAGTCACCCCCCCTTAGGGAAAGATAGACATACCAGTGGGTGTGACCAGTCGGTTGGTGCACGCCCACCCAGGAGTTTAGACAGCCCAGGGCGGGAAAACAAACAAATTAGATTAGCTCTAAGAGGACTCCCGGTCCCTATATATACCTTCTGTTCCCAGAAGGGGGTGTCGGTTATTCTCTGATCTCTTTTCGATGCTTGTCCTGGAGGTAGAAGGAGCTGGTAGAGCTCTCTCTGCAAGTTTCTGTGTTCTGTGTAGGCTGCAGACTTGATGCTTACTGCAGCAGATTATTGTTGTTGTATTTCCCCCTGTTCGTCTTTCCTTCCCTTGGTGTGTTATTAGTGCCTAAACCACTGAAAATATATATAGAGGTAGTAATTGCTAAGAACACCACTATTGAATCTACTCTCAAAAAATTGTTTTTATTAGAAATTGTTAAAACAGAACAAATATATTGTTCTTCTCATAAATATTTCAGATGCATAAAGACATAAAATTAAGGTGCAGGTGTCAGACAAACAGTGCCCTCGCCTGAGGACAACCCCAGACAATGTTTCTGAGAGGAGGTAAAGTGGAGGCGTAGGTTCGTCACTGTCAGAGTAATGCTGATTGATATATACTGTGACCATCCCTCTTGGCTATGTTTTAGATTCTTCACTTAATTGAGCCTATATTAATGCTGTAGATGTACGTCAGCCTCACCGTCCTTGCTCACCTCTAGCGGGGGCAACCACCACCAAAATAACGTGATTAAGTGTGTAATACATATACAGAACCATAGACAACAAAGACAATAGGCGTTAGATGTCCAGGGTTCTTCCGTTTGATAGGTTTCCCTAGTTAGGAAGTACTGGAAATGTTAGGTTAGAGCTCAGAGCACCACTTAGCTTGTGGCTCTCCCAGCTCTCCCGACGCGTTTCACCCCCCCCTAACGCAGTACAGGGGATCATCAGGGGATATAAGGGAATCACTCCTTGGAAAGAATGACACCTGAAATAGATGATGAACAGGTATGCATATAAGTATAAATATGTATGGTTTTTAGACTGCATTCATTATAGGGCAAGAGCCCTCAGGGTAACTTACAAGGTAGTTGATCCTTGTGATTGAGTGCTTTTATTCTATTTAAGATAATGATTAGACGACTATCTCAAATCCAGATAGTTATTACGGCTTTCCATCAATTCATTCCTGCGTATCAAATAGGGACATGAGTATACACTGTAATATATCCCATCGGCACAAGGCTATGTGTCTGGTACCTGGACTAGCCGAAGTTGTATATTCACAAGTTATGGGCTGGTCTGTTGTAGCCAGGGACTTCATGTCCACTCCTATTATTCAGGTTGAAAAATGTGTCCGGATCATGTATAGGTCCTGTGTGGAAATATGGCATGTTTAAGTATACATCCCACCTTCCGGGTTCATGCTTTCATGAGGGCAAAAATGGTAGGTGAACATTACCTTTTGAGGGCCAGAAAGTATTTTTTCCCTAGAGGGTTAAAGAGCTGCAGCTCCCCAGGATATGCCTGACCACTCGTGTTGCCTGTAAGAGAAGGTATAGTATGCTAAGCATCCTCATTAGGCGCCCCCACAATGTCAGTACACCTAGATTAATGAGGTAATTTACCTGTAAGGAACAAATCATACATAGACAGAACAACAGGTAGGAGGGACCCCTTGCTGCCTGACTTCAAAGTGTGCAGAGTTGATTATTTCTTTCTCCTGTAACCAATTCATATATCATGTAGTTATGAGTCATTAAGCTCGATAAATGCATTAGATTCAATCGAGGGCCATATATAATCATACATTTGGAATAGTTCTTCTACCTGTAAGGAGGTGAATGGAGGGCCAATCGAGGCCTATCAGGGACTGTAGAGATATACAGACTCCAGGCATATGTTCCCTGTAAAAATAAAATAGACAATGGTGTCCTGTATTCATATGTCATATTTGTCATAATTTAGACTCCAACAACAATTCCAATGGGGCATAATGCAGAAGCTAATGTCATTATCCAACATAGTGTTGACTTAGGCACAATATTTAGGGGTTTATGATAGTGTGAAGACCATATGTGTCTATATGCAGATGATCTACAGTTATCCAAATGTCTATGCCGGTATCGGACTCCCAGCCAACTGATAAATTGTGTACCTCTATGTTGAGGTGGGCCATCAGTCACAGGCTCAAACTACAAAATGTATATACTGTTCCTGGCACATAGAGACAGATCTAGTGTCTGTCATATCATGATCACTTAGGAGTATTTCTAATTGCCAGCACGGTGGGTAGCACTAGGTGCTATTATATATTATAAAACGGCATGCAGATCACTTACCAATACGTGAGCTCAACCAGCAAGGACTGTCAGTCCCGAGTGGCTACCACTCTGTACACACTGGGAGCCCACAGTCTGAGGATGCCATAAGGAGCCGCCGCGTCCGCTCGTTCCTGTCCTGTCCGTACCGCTGATGAGTCTATGGGGTGTTTAAATCCTCTCCAGGCAGGAGTGAGTGTCCCGCCCGCAGACCGGATGTGTCTCGTTGGCCGGATGTTACGTGCCGCTCTGTGTCACATGCACCCCTCGCACATCAGGTGACCTCCATGGGGCGGTACCAAAGGATGTGTCTAATCACACTCTGGAGCGCATATGCGTTCCATGTGTGGGCGGTGTTACTGTCACATGGGGGCGGACGTAATGATTGTGGAGCGCAAGCTTGCATTCCATAGAGAACTCCTGGACATATATGAGGGGGCATTGTTCAGCGAGGCTCCTCTATCAGTGAGGCGCAACCCTACTTCAGGGGATGGATTCTATGTTATAAGCATGTCCGTGCAATATTGCGTTCCTCTCAGTGGGGTGCATAGGGGCTATTGATCTGCACGATTAGGTACCTACACAAGTTAAGGGGTGAATGTCCCAGTGCTAGTCCAAATATGAGATAGTCAAGGAAAATATTCATATGAAAGATTAGGATACCCCAAGGTAATATAGGGTCTCCTTAAGCACAGAAAGGTTTAAGGGACGTACTAGGTAGGTAAGAAGAACGCGCCAATGCTAAATTTTGTGCTTGTAATGATTTGCCAGGTACAGTAACAAATGTTAATTACTAGGTACTGCACACTATCAATGTGTTACGGTTGCTGCAAGCACTGGAGACTATGTCCAGATTTCTTGCTACTGCACATGTGCGAGCGCTGGAGACTAAGTCCAGATTTCTTGCTACTGCACATGTGCGAGCGCTGGAGACTAAGTCCAGATTTCTTGCTACTGCACATGTGCGAGCGCCGGAGACTTAAGTCCTATCTTGGAGCCATTGCACATGTGCGGGTGACATCATCGCTGACACGAGGTCACATGTCTCTGACACCTTCTATGCCGATGAGTCGCTGGTCATGTGCTTGTGACGCCTTGCTCGGTGATAGGCCAGCATGACGTCACTCCTGTCGTTCTGGCAGCGGATTGGCTCTGGTGTCCTCCATCTTGGATGAGGCACAGAGTCTATATAAGACCCTGACACACGCCGCATGGCGCTCAGTCCTCTTGGTTCATGCATAAGAGTAGACGCTCTGTGCGCGTTCCTCTAGGCATTCCTCTGTCTATGCTAGGTGAGCGCTACCGGCAGGGTAGCGTTCTTATACCTTACAGCTTCGGCTGCTGTCCGTATCCTTACCTCTTAGGGGAGCGGACATAGGCAGGTGCCTGAGGCACATGGTCTGGCTGGGCCTTGTGATTCGACTCGTAGGTGGATGTTGCCGCTAGGGTAACGTTCCTTATACTGCGTCTGGCAGTTGTTCGTATCCTCGCACACTAGGGGAGCGAACAGAGGTAGGAGCTTTGTGCGGCTTACGCTGCTGTTCGTCTCTTTTGCACCACTAGAAGAGCGGACCTAGGCAGGTGCCATATCTAGTGGTTCGTGTCCTGGCACACTAGTGGAGCGAACGCAGGTAGGAGCTTTGTGCGGCTTACGCTGCTGTTCGTCTCTTTTGCACCACTAGAAGAGCGGACCTAGGTAGGTGCCATTTCGCTCACATTGCCTTTGTCTCTGTGATTATTAACAGAGATCATTCCACACACCCTCCAAGTAAGGGAGGAATTGCTTTACTTACTTATTATATCCTTCTGTGAGTTAACAGAGGTATTGCACTCTGCCATAGTCTGCAGCAAAGTCTTTGCACGGTGGACCCTGACTGTCTGATACTCCTTTAGGTTATTATCAGACAGCCCCCCGTAACATTAGGACTGAGCCAAGGGTCTGGCAGTTATGGCAGAATATCAGCAGTTACATCGTTACATACAAGTACTTGAGTCACGGCTCAAGAGTATAGAGGATAAACCTCAGACCATGGTGACAGCTGCACATGATCCTCGACTTGCTCTGCCAAACAGATATTCTGGCGATGCCAGATCATGTCGTGGTTTCATTAGTCAGTGTCAGATACACCTAGAGGTCAACTCTTCTCGCTTCTCTACGGAGAGGTCCAGAGTAGGCTTTATCATCTCCTTACTTCAGGACAAAGCCTTAGAATGGGCGACTCCTCTATGGGAGCGCTCTGATGTGGTTACTCTGAGACATCAAGACTTTCTTGATGCTCTTAAGGCGGTATTCATGGGTCCGCAGGTTACCCATGATGCGGCCCTGAGACTGTTAGATCTATCTCAGGGTTCGTTATCCACTAGTTCTTATGCCATTGCTTTTAGAACTCTGGTGGCAGAACTAGATTGGCCAGAAAAGGTGTTGATTCCTATCTTCTGGAGAGGGTTGGCAGGCTATGTCAAGGATGCTCTTGCTACTCGTGAGGTCCCTGCTTCTCTGGAGGACTTGATCACAGTAGCAATGAGGATCGATGTACGCCATAAGGAACGTAGACTCGAGGTCTCTTCCTCACGCCCTAAGCATCAGGCTATTCCAGTTGTTGAGGGTCCACTACCATCTTCCTCAGCATCTGAAGCATCTCCCACTCCTATGGAGTTAGGTCATACGTTCTCCAGACTACACAAGTCTGGTCCTCCTATATGTTACGTATGTCGTCAGGCTGGGCACTATACCAACAAGTGTCCTAGTCGTCAGGGAAACTCCCTGGCCTAGTAACCATTAGAGGGGGGTTACTAGAGACGTCTTCTGCACCCTCTAAGTGTTGTATCCCAGGTCAGCTCTCGTTATCTGAGAATACATGGCCTATTATGGCTTTTGTGGATTCCGGAGCTGACGGGACTTTTGTGTCCTCAGGATTTGTAAAGGGACACAATATTCCCTCTATTATGTTAGAGGCGCCTATTCCTGTCCGTGTTGTTAATGGAACTATGTTGTCTGACTCCATTACATTGAGGACAGTTCCCTTGCGCCTTTCCCTGTCTCAGGGTCACATAGAGGAGATTTCTTTTCTTGTTTTGCCTGAGGGTATAGACGACGTCCTTCTGGGTCTTCCATGGCTTCGGATTCATGCTCCTCACATTGACTGGGAGTCTGACAGCATTATTAGTTGGGGTTCGAAATGTCAGTCCCGATGTCTTCCCTTACCACCTAAGGTCGTTGCGGTTGCATCAACTGATCTCTCTCCCATACCTACACCCTATTTGGATTTCGCTGACGTGTTCTCCAAACAGGGTGCTGAGGTTCTTCCACCCCATAGGCCGTATGACTGTGTCATAGACCTTATCCCAGGTTCGGTTCCACCTAAAGGCAGGGTTTACCCCCTGTCGATACCTGAGTCGGAGGCCATGTCGACCTATATAAGAGAGAGTTTAGAGAAGGGGTTCATTCGTAAGTCTGTCTCTCCCGCGGGAGCTGGGTTTTTCTTTTTTCGGAAGAAAGAGGGTGATTTGCGTCCCTGCATAGATTACAGGGGTCTCAACGCAATCACAATAAAGAACAAATACCCATTACCTTTAATTTCGGAGCTCTTTGACAGACTGAGAGGAGCTCAAGTTTTTACGAAGTTGGATCTGCGGGGTGCGTATAACTTGGTACGAATTCGAAAGGGTGACGAATGGAAGACCGCTTTTAACACCCGAGACGGTCACTATGAATACCTCGTCATGCCTTTTGGGTTATGTAATGCACCCGCAGTATTTCAGGACTTCGTAAACGATGTGTTCAGGGATTTACTATTATCCTCAGTAGTGGTGTATCTGGACGACATCCTGATTTTTTCTCCTGATCTGGAGACTCATCGTCAGGATGTCGTTCGTGTCCTTTCCCGTTTAAGGGAGCACTCATTGTTTGCTAAACTCGAGAAATGTGTATTCGAGCAGTCCTCATTGCCTTTTTTGGGTTACATTATCTCACAAGAGGGCCTGGCTATGGATCCTGCGAAGCTCTCTGCTGTCCTGCAATGGTCCGAACCTCATTCCTTGAAGGCGGTGCAACGCTTCTTAGGATTCATAAATTATTACAGGCAGTTCATATACCATTTTTCTACTTTGGTGGCCCCTTTGGTGGCCTTGACTAAGAAAGGTGCTAATCCCAAAGCCTGGTCTACTGAGACATCTCAGGCTTTTGAGGCAGTAAAAAGACACTTTTCAACTGCTCCGGTTCTTCAAAGACCCGATGAGAGTAAGCCCTTCCTCTTAGAGGTTGATGCCTCTTCAGTGGGTGCTGGTGCGGTCTTGTATCAAAAGAACGGTGCAGGTAGAAAAAGGCCGTGTTTCTTCTTTGCTAAAACCTTTTCACCGGCAGAGAGAAACTATACCATTGGGGATAGGGAACTGCTCGCCTTGAGATTAGCCTTGGAGGAGTGGCGTCACTTGCTGGAAGGAGCGAAACATCCTTTCCAGGTCTATACAGACCATAAGAATCTGACGTACTTACAAACCGCTCAGCGTCTGAATCCTCGCCAAGCCCGCTGGTCCTTGTTCTTCTCCCGCTTTCAGTTCTCCATCAACTATCTGTCTGGGAGTAAGAATAACAAGGCAGACGCCCTGTCTCGCTCTATGCTTTCTACCCAGGAAGAGATTGACGAACCTCGTCTTATCCTTCCCTCCAGGGTTTTTTATACGCTCTCCCCTGTGACGTTAGACCAAATCCCACCGGGCAAGACCTTTGTTCCGCCTGATCGACAGAATGATATACTGTCATGGGCCCACACCTCAAAGGTGGGTGGGCATTTTGGTATTAGGCGGACACGAGAGTTACTGGAGAGGTGGTATTGGTGGCCACACTTAGCCAGCCACGTCAAGAGATATGTCGGTTCCTGCTACTCGTGTGCTCGCAACCGTCCATTACGGCAGAGACCGGCTGGGCTCTTGCATCCTTTACCAGTGCCAGATAGACCATGGGAGGTGGTAGGCATGGACTTTGTGGGTGATCTTCCATGTTCACAGGGACATAGATTTGTGTGGGTCATTACGGACCATTTCTCCCGGATGGTTCATCTCGTACCGTTATCGAGAATCCCATCTTCCAGGGTACTAGCCAAACTATTCCTCAAGCATGTCTTTAGGCTTCACGGGATGCCAGATCGTATCATTTGTGATAGAGGCCCGCAATTTACTTCCCATTTCTGGCGAGATCTTTGTAGCCTTCTGCAAATTGAGTTGAATCTCTCTTCGGCATACCATCCGGAGACCAATGGTTTGGTTGAACGTAACAAATCAATCTATGATTATATACCTTCGACACTTTGTTGCTGAGAACCACGATAACTGGTCCTCCCTCCTACCCTGGGCAGAATTTGCCCTTAACAATTCGCTGGCTGAGGCCACTGGGCAGACACCGTTCGTACTCAATAATGGGCAACACCCTAGGGTACCGGTACCGTTTCTCGCTGCTGCACCTCCTCCTCTTGTGGCCGACTGGGCAACTAATGCCAGAGAGGTTTGGGATCGGACTCAAGAGTCGATCCAAGCAGCTAGGGACCATATGAAGACGGTGTCCGATCGGTTTCGTCGCCCGGCTCCTTTCTTTTCTCCAGGGGACTTTGTGTGGCTCTCTGCAAAACACGTGAGACTTAGAGTGAGCTCTGTCAAATTTGCTCCTCGCTTCCTGGGTCCTTATGAGGTTCTTCGACAGGTAAATCCTGTAGTCTACCAATTGAAGTTACCTGTCCATCTTAGGATTCATGACAAATTCCATGTCTCACTGCTAAAGCCGGCTATTTTACCTCACGCTCGTGAAGTGCACTCTCCTGCCTCTGATTCCTCTCGCTCTAGCTATGAGGTACGAGCCATAGTTGGTTCTAAGATGGTTAGAGGGCGCAGGTTCTTCTTGATAGATTGGGAGGGCTATGGCCCGGAACATCGCTCTTGGGAGCCTGAGGAGGCTGTCCATGCTCCCGACTTAGTTGCCGATTACCTGCGTCGCCGGGAAGGGGGCCCTTGAGGGGGAGGTACTGTTACGGTTGCTGCGAGCACTGGAGACTATGTCCAGATTTCCAGACTAAGTCCTATCTTGGAGCCATTGCACATGTGCGGGTGACATCATCGCTGACACGAGGTCACATGTCTCTGACACCTTCTATGCCGATTGGTCGCTGGTCATGTGCTTGTGATGCCTTGCTCGGTGATAGGCCAGCATGACGTCACTCCTGTCGTTCTGGCAGCGGATTGGCTCTGGTGTCCTCCATCTTGGATGAGGCATAGAGTCTATATAAGACCCTGACACACGCCGCATGGCGCTCAGTCCTCTTGGTTCATGCATAAGAGTAGACGCTCTGTGCGCGTTCCTCTAGGCATTCCTCTGTCTATGCTAGGTGAGCGCTACCGGCAGGGTAGCGTTCTTATACCTTACAGCTTCGGCTGCTGTCCGTATCCTTACCTCTTAGGGGAGCGGACATAGGCAGGTGCCTGAGGCACATGGTCTGGCTGGGCCTTGTGATTCGACTCGTAGGTGGACGTTGCCGCTAGGGTAACGTTCCTTATACTGCGTCTGGCAGTTGTTCGTATCCTCGTACACTAGGGGAGCGAACAGAGGTAGGAGCTTTGTGCGGCTTACGCTGCTGTTCGTCTCTTTTGCACCACTAGAAGAGCGGACCTAGGCAGGTGCCATATCTAGTGGTTCGTGTCCTGGCACACTAGTGGAGCGAACGCAGGTAGGAGCTTTGTGCGGCTTACGCTGCTGTTCGTCTCTTTTGCACCACTAGAAGAGCGGACCTAGGTAGGTGCCATTTCGCTCACATTGCCTTTGTCTCTGTGATTATTAACAGAGATCATTCCACACACCCTCCAAGTAAGGGAGGAATTGCTTTACTTACTTATTATATCCTTCTGTGAGTTAACAGAGGTATTGCACTCTGCCATAGTCTGCAGCAAAGTCTTTGCATGGTGGACCCTGACTGTCTGATACTCCTTTAGGTTATTATCAGACAGCCCCCCGTAACACAATGTTAGTGCCTAAGGTGGAATTTTGGGAGAAGGATGGAGAACTGTTGCCTTATAAAGGACCCGGGAAAAATAACTACCAGGATGGAAAAATTATTAGCCGTATTGGGGGGGTTATCCTCTGAGACTGCAGTCTCGTAACAGGTTAAATGGTACTGGTATACAATGACCAGATGCGGGGTATATAAATAATACAAAACCTATCCTGTCAGTAATGATCATTCATGGTCAGATTGACTAGATGAAGCTATGAAAACTGATAATCTCGTTTAGGCCATTTGGGGAGACTGCGTCCAGCAAAAAAGTCCATCTTGCTTCTCGCTGAAGGATTTTTTTTATCCCAGTCTCCCCTACGCGGGGGTTTGGGGATAACCTCTATGACCTGAAAGGATATACTCCTTAGGTCTCCTCCGTGAGTAAGGTTTACATGCCTGGCGAGCAGGAGCAGGTGCAGAGGTATACCACACCTTCAGTTCTGCAATTCGCGAAGTCCCTAATTTTGAATAATCTATTGGTTTTTTGGTTTAGAAAGGTCTTATTTTGACTGATGTAGGGACAGTAAGTGCACCTACCGCATCTGAAAGTCCCTAAGGGTTTTCTATCCAGCCATGTACCTGTCCCTTTATGTGGTGTAAAATGGCTATGAGTGATATAGTCCCTAATGGACTTACCTCTCCTAAAGGTCACATTGGGATTGGAGGAAATTGAATCGCATATGTCTGGGTCAGCCCTCAATATGGGCCAGTGTCTTCTCAGGATTTCCATCATCTTCATGTTCTGGTCATCATATGTCGCTATAAGCCTAATGATGTCATTCTAGTTCTCATTCTTTTTAGGTACCAGTAAGTCTTTCCTATTCCTGCCTTTAGCATGTTGGTATGCTTGTTCCACAATAGGGTCGGGACTTTTTTGCTGGACACAGTCTCCCCAAATGGCCTAAACGAGATTATCAGTTTTCATAGCTTCATCTAGTCAATCTGACCATGAATGATCATTACTGACAGGATAGGTTTTGTATTATTTATATACCCCGCATCTGGTCATTGTATACCAGTACCATTTAACCTGTTACGAGACTGCAGTCTCAGAGGATAACCCCCCAATACGGCTAATAATTTTTCCATCCTGGTAGTTATTTTTCCCGGGTCCTTTATAAGGCAACAGTTCTCCATCCTTCTCCCAAAATTCCACCTTAGGCACTAACATTGATAGTGTGCAGTACCTAGAAATTAACATTTGTTACTGTACCTGGCAAATCATTACAAGCACAAAATTTAGCATTGGCGCGTTCTTCTTACCTACCTAGTACGTCCCTTAAACCTTTCTGTGCTTAAGAAGACCCTATATTACCTTGGGGTATCCTAATCTTTCATATGAATATTTTCCTTGACTATCTCATATTTGGACTAGCACTGGGACATTCACCCCTTAACTTGTGTAGGTACCTAATCGTGCAGATCAATAGCCCCTATGCACCCCACTGAGAGGAACGCAATATTGCACGGACATGCTTATAAAATAGAATCCATCGCCTGAAGTAGGGTTGCGCCTCACTGATAGAGGAGCCTCGCTGAACAATGCCCCCTCATATATGTCCAGGAGTTCTCTATGGAATGCAAGCTTGCGCTCCACAATCATTACGTCCGCCCCCATGTGACAGTAACACCGCCCACACATGGAACGCATATGCGCTCCAGAGTGTGATTAGACACATCCTTTGGTACCGCCCCATGGAGGTCACCTGATGTGCGAGGGGTGCATGTGACACAGAGCGGCACGTAACATCCGGCCAACGAGACACATCCGGTCTGCGGGCGGGACACTCACTCCTGCCTGGAGAGGATTTAAACACCCCATAGACTCATCAGCGGTACGGACAGGACAGGAACGAGCGGACGTGGCGGCTCCTTATGGCATCCTCAGACTGTGGGCTCCCAGTGTGTACAGAGTGGTAGCCACTCGGGACTGACAGTCCTTGCTGGTTGAGCTAACGTATTGGTAAGTAATCTGCATGCCGTTTTATAATATATAATAGCACCTAGTGCTACCCACCGTGCTGGCAATTAGAAATACTCCTAAGTGATCATGATATGACAGACACTAGATCTGTCTCTATGTGCCAGGAACAGTATATACATTTTGTAGTTTGAGCCTGTGACTGATGGCCCACCTCAACATAGAGGTACACAATTTATCAGTTGGCTGGGAGTCCGATACCGGCATAGACATTTGGATAACTGTAGATCATCTGCATATAGACACATATGGTCTTCACACTATCATAAACCCCTAAATATTGTGCCTAAGTCAACACTATGTCGGATAATGACATTAGCTTCTGCATTATGCCCCATTGGAATTGTTGTTGGAGTCTAAATTATGACAAATATGGCATATGAATACAGGACACCATTGTCTATTTTTTTTACAGGGAACATATACCTGGAGTCTGTATATCTCTACAGTCCCTGATAGGCCTCGATTGGCCCTCCATTCACCTCCTTACAGGTAGAAGAACTATTCCAAATGTATGATTATATATGGCCCTCGATTGAATCTAATGCATTTATCGAGCTTAATGACTCATAACTACATGATATATGAATTGGTTACAGGAGAAAGAAATAATCAACCCTGCACACTTTGAAGTCAGGCAGCAAGGGGTCCCTCCTACCTGTTGTTCTGTCTATGTATGATTTGTTCCTTACAGGTAAATTACCTCATTAATCTAGGTGTACTGACATTGTGGGGGCGCCTAATGAGGATGCTTAGCATACTATACCTTCTCTTACAGGCAACACGAGTGGTCAGGCATATCCTGGGGAGCTGCAGCTCTTTAACCCTCTAGGGAAAAAATACTTTCTGGCCATCAAAAGGTAATGTTCACCTACCATTTTTGCTCTCATGAAAGCATGAACCCGGAAGGTGGGATGTATACTTAAACATGCCATATTTCCACACAGGACCTATACATGATCCGGACACATTTTTGAACCTGAATAATAGGAGTGGACATGAAGTCCCTGGCTACAACAGACCAGCCCATAACTTGTGAATATACAACTTCGGCTAGTCCAGGTACCAGACACATAGCCTTGTGCCGATGGGATACCCTCCAACTGTATAAGTTGTACGAAGTATATTATAAAACATATATTACAGTGTATACTCAAGTCCCTATTTGATACGCAGGAATGAATTGATGGAAAGCCGTAATAACTATCTGGATTTGAGATAGTCGTCTAATCATTATCTTAAATAGAATAAAAGCACTCAATCACAAGGATCAACTACCTTGTAAGTTACCCTGAGGGCTCTTGCCCTATAATGAATGCAGTCTAAAAACCATACATATTTATACTTATATGCATACCTGTTCATCATCTATTTCAGGTGTCATTCTTTCCAAGGAGTGATTCCCTTATATCCCCTGATGATCCCCTGTACTGCGTTAGGGGGGGTGAAACACGTCGGGAGAGCTGGGAGATCCACAAGCTAAGTGGTGCTATGAGCTCTAACCTAACATTTCCAGTACTTCCTAACTAGGGAAATCTATCAAACGGAAGAACCCTGGACATCTAACGCCTATTGTCTTTGTTGTCTATGGTTCTGTATATGTATTACACACTTAATCACGTTATTTTGGTGGTGGTTGCCCCCGCTAGAGGTGAGCAAGGACGGTGAGGCTGACGTACATCTACAGCATTAATATAGGCTCAATTAAGTGAAGAATCTAAAACATAGCCAAGAGGGATGGTCACAGTATATATCAATCAGCATTACTCTGACAGTGACGAACCTACGCCTCCATTTTACCTCCTCTCAGAAATATTGTCTGGGGTTGTCCTCAGGCGAGGGCACTGTTTGTCTGACATCTGCACCTTAATTTTATGTCTTTATGCATCTGAAATATTTATGAGAAGAACAATATATTTGTTCTGTTTTAACAATTTCTAATAAAAACAATTTTATGAGAGTAGATTCAATAGTGGTGTTCTCTGTGTTATTAGTGCAGCGGTGGGGCTAGCGTCCCTCACCTGCAAACTCACTAGCCAGAGCTATTACAGGGTCTGCTAGGGAATCAGGCACCCTGTTCGGCGACAGGTGTGGAACCTATATAGGGGCTGGCTAGGAGTGTAGGGTACAGCTGAGGATGAGTGAGGGAGGTATCCCATCTATCCCTTCACTAGCGCTAGGGCCTACCATTATTAAAATGTCCCAGGTGTACCCTTTGTGTTGTAGTGTGTCACGATGTGCGACAAACTTCTGTGTCACCTGTCATGACAATAACTATGGACTTTCCCAGCCTGATAATATCAGCTCAGAACTGCATGCTTTATCTTTGCTTGTTATCAAAAATGAGGGGGACCCCACATAATTTTTTCCAATTATTTATTTGGCAAATGTAAAATCTATCTATCTGATTCTTTTATTTCTCATCTATCTATATCATCTGTCTATCATTTTTGCACATCTTTAACACATAAAAATCTTTAATTCTAAAATGCATTTAATTCTGGTCTATCACACGGACAGCACACGAATATCATACTGATGCCATCTGTGTGCTGTGTGTATTTTTCACAGATCCATAGACTTTTATTGACCTTTGTCATGCGCTCTGATACTAAAAAACAGACATTTGTCCATGTGGATCACACAGACACACGTGTGGTTCAGATGGACACACGGTACATGTGAAAACACGGAGGTCTGAAAATCAATACATATTTTCATGAGTATGCATGTGAATCTGCCTCCAGTATGTTTGAACACATTTACCACGTACTGCAAACACGGACGTATGAAGGAGGCTTTAAAGGGAATCTGTCAGCAGGACTTCCCCCTCCAAATATTTATATTCCCAATAGTTCTTTCACTCAGAAATTCAGGCAAATCTTTACTGGCCTGTCTGTTTCTCCATAACTGAGAAATCAGAATTTAAACTGATATGCAAATGAGATGACAGTGGACAGTCTCATTTGCATATCAATTCAAACGCTGATTTCTCATTAATGGAATAATGCGGGCGTCACACGGTACGATCTATCGTGTGATCGCACGAGCGATCGTACCCGCCCCCGTCGTTTGTGCATCATGGGTAATTAGTTGCCGTGGCGCACAAAGTCGTTAAACCGCCTTCACATGTACTTACCTGCTGAGCGACGTCGCTGTGGGCGGCAAACATCCACTTCCTGAAGGGGGTGGTACATTCAGCGTCACAGCGATGTCACATACGGGCCGGCCAATAGAAGCGGAGGGGCGGAGATGAGCGGGACGTAAACATCCCGCCCACCTCCTTCCTTCCGCATAGCCGGCGGGAGCCGCGGAACGCAGGTAAGCTGTGTTCATCATTCCTGGGGTGTCACACGGAGCGATGTGTACTGCCCCGGGTACGATGAACAACCGGCGCAAAGAAAAATAAACGACTTTTTAAAAACAAACGATGTGTCAACGATACACAATTTGCGAATGTTCTGCGTCGCTCGTAGGTGTCTCACGGGACGACGTCGTAAACAATACCGGATGTGCATCATGAAAACCGTGACCCCGACGACATATCGCACGATAGATCTGTGGCGCCCTGGACTAGCCAGGTTGTCACAGGTACTACAACACAACACCCCCCACCCCGAGATAGGCACATCAGTCAGACACAAATCCTTGTTGCCTCCCTCCAGGGGCTGATGTCCACACCAGGTGGGGTGGAGCCAGGCGGTTGGCCCCACCCACTGAGGAGTTCACAGTCCTGGAGGTGGGAGAAGGAAGTCAGTAAAGCTCGGGCAGAGCTCGAGTGAAGTTGGAGTTGAGTTAGGGAAGTGGTAGTAGAGGAGCAAAACTGACCGTGTCCGGGTACGTGGCCCGGGCACCGAGAGCAAGGTTGGCAGACGGTGGTGGTCATCTGCAGGAGAGGCAGATTGACGCGGAACCGTAGGACCGGGGACGGGCGGTGACCCGCCGGTACCGAACCGGGGAGCGAAGTGAAGCCAGCACAAACCGGCAGGGCCTGCGGACCCCGACCAGGCTTGGAGTCGCCGTTAAACAGGTCAAATCCGTTAGTGACCGGAACCCCAGGGGTTTCCAAACAGCCAAGACCCGATTGAAGGCAATCGTTCAAACAGCAAAAGGTAAATACAGCTACCGCCACAGCTAGAGTTCCCAGGGCCAGAGCCTGCGGGCAAAAGGGCTCCTCCGGCATATATCCACGCTGGGGAGCGGGTTACCGGTGGGAAGCCATCGGGACCGAACACACACAAAAGGTGCAGGGAAAGGCAGCCACCACCAACCGTCCGGGAGAAGCCACAGCAGCCGGCTGCGGGACCCGTCCGTCCAGCTGTTTGTTTTACCAGAGACTGTGCCTCCATTTGTGGCTGAGTGAGTACTACCGTGCCGACTGGCACCACGCTGCACAGTCCAAGCGACCCTGCACCTTGCCAGCTCTGCTTCCCTGTCACCTCAACCGGGCCCCGGGACCACCAACCCCCTACCCACAGAGGGGAAAAACATCTCAGCTGCTCCCTAACAACGCTCCCGGGATCCCCGTCACCAGCAGCGGTGGTGCCCACCTTCACCACAAACCGTGGGTGGCGTCACGGACCAAATCCCCAAACCAACCACCCCTTTCACTCACGGGTGAGGAGCGCCGCTCGAGTCCCCGGATCCGGCCCACCGCTTGAGCCACTGAGCAGCAGCAGCGCCGGACGCGAGCGCCAGTGAGAGTGCAGCAGCGACGGCTCCCTCCCCGCCCATGACACATTGTCTCGTGTGACGCCCGCATAAGTGTCTGGACATGTAAAAGTATTGCTGTAGTAGTCTTTGAAAGAGCTAGATGCACATATAAATAGCTTGGGGTGTGACTGCTGACAGAATCCCTTTAAGATCTTTTTATTGTTTTACACATTGTAATTATTAGTTCTCTACTCTTTTGACCAAGAAAAGCAAACAATGAATACATAACAATGCTTCTGTTATGGCAATTATATTGGCTCTGGTACTGGTTTATACTATATATTTTGACTTTACTTACTGTAACCGTGCAAAGTAATTAAGTAAAATGCTACAGATTTATATACTGTAGATCTAATACAGTGGCTGACGGGTCCTGTGCTTCTATACTACATTCACCTGCCGTATATTAAGCTGCGTTCATTCAACAGATAGCCCATCTCTCATTTTCCACAGCTTTATTTCTTTTCTATAGTTTTTGTCATGGCCTAACAGTGGCATCTAGTGGCTACAGATCTTTTGGTTACCGTTATCACAATATAGAGCTAACCCTGAGAGAACTTCATTTAATCCATACAAACCTCGGAAAATGAAACGCATTGACAGCACAAATATATCTGTAATAGATAAAAGTATCAGTCTGTAAATTGTACTTGAACAGCACAGTTAGAAATGAAGACATGAAATACATGTAAAACTACATACAGGTCCACATACACCTACAGATACACAGGAACATATTATGACCCAGATCTCTTCTGAACTGAGCACAGCAGCCATTATATCTGCCGATACATAGCAAGCATTCATGTTATGTACCTTATTTTGGCGACTGTACCCTTGCACATTCCCCGCAGCAGCTGCATGGTCTACCTGCAAGGTTCATCATTACTGCTCAGTGATGGATATGGAAGGAAAGGCCCCTGAGTAAGAGCAGTATATGGACCTCTCTTTGTTTCTGTGACAGGACCTGCTTGGTGATTTGAAGGTTAAACTGGGACCCCTTACCCCTTGGGGCCCCTGTGCGGCTGCATACGTTGCACCAGTGATATGTCCGCCTCTGGCTCAATATATCTGCCTCTGGCTCTGACCATAAGCAAACCTTGGTTAGCAGTCTAGTTGGCAAACTGAGTTCAAAAACTTCAATGATGCTTACTCAGATATGCTGGCACCTTAGACTCTGCTTAGTAAAGGGCGTATCCAGTCTAAGAAGGCAAGCAGTCACTGTATGCAGGAGTGGACATATCATTGGTGCAGCCTGTGCAACCGCATAGGGGCCTACGAGGTAGAGTGGCCCATTACCATCTCAAAAGCAGGTGGAATATCATGAGCTATTGGACTGCAAAGGGTCCATTTACTGTTCTTACACAGGGGCCCTTTTCTGCTTATATCCACCAGTGACTGTATGTGACTGCAGACAGCTGAAACTTGACAGTGTGCCATGTGCACATTGTCAAGATTCTCCTGTATTCCCTATGCAGGTCAGTGGTCATGTGATCACATGTACAGTGTGCAATTTACACCCATGTAATGAGTGAAAGATCAATCCAGAAGGTAAACAAAGCAAATGTGTCTGATAAGGTATATTACAAAGTTGCCTATGTTAACTATTGATTTATGAAATATAATGAAAATTATGGTTTCAATTAAATGCCCTTTCATGAAGATGAGAATAGGAACAAAGATTCCCAAGCTAGCAAAAATTTCAGGGGTTTATCTACATAAAAAATTGTAGAAATTACTGAGGCATGATACCGCCAAGCTTCAAGAGGAAAATACCTTTATAATTGAAGGGGTTGTTTACTGACAACAAGTTATCTTCTATCCACAGGATTGATGGGTGTCTGACCGCTGCGATTCTCACCAATCGACAGAATGGTGGAGTTATATCCTTGTTAGAACGGAGTAGACATGCGCATGATCAGCCACTACTAAATTAATTCCTATGGAGCTGAGAACACTGTGCTTGACTTTTTACAGCAATTCCATAAGGAATGAATAGGGCAGCAATAGGGTTTCTGAGCTGCCATGCCATTTTGTAACAGGGATAAATGTTCCCCATTGAGGACAAAAACACCCCCATCTGCCGATTGGTGTGGGTCCTACTGTCAGGCACCTAACGATCAGTAAGCTGTCACGTATCCTGAAGACAACACCTACCTTGAAGATACAATTAATATAAATAAAAGAAAGTAAAGAAATAAAAATCACAAGCTTACAAAGCTACAACAAGGGGAACGAGGAGAGAAGAAGGAGAAGTGCCAGTGCACCCCCTTATGTTATGATTCAGTGATCGAGGAGGATCCGAAAAAAGGACAAAAACTGGGAAACCCAGAGTGTTACCAGAGTGGTGGGAATCTTAGCGGACTGCAGACCTCACACTGACACACAACTAGAAGTAGCTGTGGGATGTGCCTACGATGACCTGGTCGCCTTGACACAGCCTGAGAACAAATTATTCCTACAGAGAGGAATACAAGAAAAGCTAATCTGCCTCGGAGCAGTCCCCCAAAGATATAGATAGCTCCCCACATATAAAGATTACGGTGATGTAGGAAAACACAATACACAGGAAGAAAACAGATTCAGCAAAGATGAGGCCCAAACTATCTATATAGGAAAGGATAGAAAAGAGCACTGTCTGCAGCCGTACAAAACCCTAGAAAATACCAACACGCCTGATATGGAAAAATACTGAGTCCACACGGACTCTGCCCTCACTATATCAGTACTCTGGTGTTACTGGGATCCAAGCAAAACACTAATATAGAGGAGGGACTGAAATCAGTACCAAGCATGACAAAACAAAATATACTGCAGAAAATGAAGCAAGGTACAGAGACATTCCCAGCAGGGAATGATCCAACTCCACACAGACTCCAGACAAGTGTGGCGCCCCTGAATAAATTAAGGTGCAACAGGGTACTGCAATCCTTTCCTAGGGTGCAGAGCCTACCCCCCATGGTTCCAGATTCCTAATAACCAGTGTCACACCATCAGCACTACAGATCGCAACCACACCTCACATCAAACCAGTCAGACACACCACTGGGTTGGTTAAGCTGAGATAGCGCCACCCACCTAGGTGTCAGGCAGACTGGTGGGAGGGAGGAAGTGGAGAGCAGAGCAGTGAGAGCCCTCAAAGAGTGAGGAGCTGGGAGTAGTAGCTTCCGGGGAGCGAGACCAAGGTTGGGTCGCAGACGGTGGTCCAGGACCACAGGAGTCGGGGACCGGTGGTAGCGACATTGGAAAGGGTGCGACGGACACAGTCTAGGAGGACTGTTGGCATCAGAACCCCAAAAGAACTGACCGGTACCGAGCACGACGGGGTACAGGATCCTAGGTCAGGAGCAGGTTCAGTCATACTGATAATTAACCTGGGAGGGAAAGCATCCTCACAAACTTCCCTAAGATTTCAGAGATTGAAGGCATCAGCACAACGCGAGGGATAGGGTTTCCCATATAAAGCAGCCCAACTGCAATCTTGAGTGCCAGCTATCTAGAGCATAGCTGCTCTACACAGAGGTAGCGGGACCCCAACAGCTTCAAGCCAAGGGGCCACAATGAACACTAACATTGTGCACGGAGGCAAGGGTCCAGACTATCAAGTGACACCGGTGGTAGCGGATACCTGGACGGGCTCCCCTGTAGTGAATGGATGCACAGAGACTTTGATTTATCTTCAGTGTGTCTGTTTTGTAATCCTCATCCAGCACCACAGCAACCTACAGTGAGTACTCTGTTGCCCCTGCACCCTGCGCTCCCAATTATCCACCAAAACTCCAGAGTCCAGGGCCTTCCCTACCTGCGGAGGAACTGACAGCTTGCTGACCCCACACCATCTGCCCCGGTACTCCCTTCGGCAGCGGCGGTACTCCCCTTACCGCAATCCGCAGGTGGCGTCACAAACATTTATCCCCTGTAAACATCCCCCTTTACATTTGAGTGGCCGCAAGCCCCCGGGTCCGGAGACCCTCGAGCCCCAGCAACCCTGGATCCGAGCAGTTCGACTGCTGCAGGGGTGACCCACAAGCAAAATCAGAAAATAAGCCTAAGTACCTAAACAGCAAACAAAAAGTAAGTGGAAGCAACCAGCAGGATACAAAGACCAGACTTATCTGTAATGAGGCCAGATAGAAACAGAAGGTTACGCTGGCTTCAGGATGTCCTAGAACACAGGAGTAAACATTGAGCACTGGCCAGGAACAAGAGAACACTACACAGTTACTGTATATAAGCCAGTCAGACCAATCTGCTTTCCAATCCTTATCAGCTGTCTGGCTTCTATTAAGCAAGCCAACTCCCCTACCAGCTTTGACCACAAGAGGGAACCCAAAACTGGAACCCAGTCCAAATGTGTTCATAACAGTATCTCCCCACCTTGAGGAGGTGTCACCAAACCCTCACCAGAGCCCACGGGTTTGTCAGGATGGGCCCGATGAAAAGCACGGACAAAGCGATCTGCATGTATGTCAGAAGCAAACACCCAAGAATTATCCTCCTGACCATAACCTTCCCACTTGACCAGGTACTGAAGCTTCCGTCTAGTAATATGGAAATCCAAAATCGTCTCCACTACATATTCCAGATCCCCTTCGACTAACACAGGATCAGGAGGCGCAGCCATGGGCACTACCGGTTCAACATACTTTTTCAAGAAAGACTTATGAAAGACATTGTGAATCTTGAAAGTCTCTGGAAGAGCCAAACGGAAAGAAACAGAATTAATCATCTTCAAAATCCTATAATAAGGCCTAATAAATCTTGGCTTAAATTTCGGAGAAGAAACTTTCATAGGAACATGTCTGGAAGAAAACCAGACCAAGTCCCCACTTTAAACCGGGGACCCACAGTCCTATGCAGGTTGGCAAACCGTTGGGCATTTTCCTGGGAGTGGGACAATTTATCCACCACTTGATCCCAAATTTGCTGCATTTTCGCAACAACAGAATCAACGCCCGGACAGGCTGAAGCCTCCTTCTGCCCTGAAGAATACCGAGGATGAAACCCGAAATTGCAAAAAAAAGGAGACATCAAATTGGCCGAACTAGCCCTATTATTTAGAGCAAACTCAGCCAAAGACAAAAAAGAAACCCAGTCATCCTGGTTCGCAGACACAAAACATCTCAAATAGGTTTCCAAAGTCTGATTTGTCCTCTCAGTCTGTCCATTGGTGTGAGGATGAAACGCAGAAGAGAAGGATAACTCAATTCCCAGCCTTGAACAAAAAGCTCGCCAAAATCTAGACACAAACTGGACTCCTCTGTCGGACACAATGTTTTCAGGCATATCATGCAAACGAACCACCTGATGAAGAAACAAGGGCACCAACTCCGAAGATGATGGCAACTTAGGCAGTGGCACCAAATGGATCATTTTGGAAAATCTATCACAGATTACCAAAGTAACCGTCATTGTCATGTCTTCATAGAAATGCATATAATTATTTTATTATGCCATGTAATAAGATAAAGTTTAGTAATTGACATTGATACTGTCCAGTGATAACCAACAGCGCCATCTCTTGACAATGTTTTCTTTCTGCAGCTTGTTTATCTAATGTTTCACTGGTTACTGTGCAATGAAAATTGTCCCACCAAGGCTTTTGTAGTTACCTATCAGACCCTGCATGGGCTCTGCCCCTACTTGTTCTTCTGCAGCCATTTTAGTTACATGGACACAGACATTCTGCATGCTGATCATCTCTCCTGATATCTGCTCCTTTTGTTTGCCTCTACATAGCACAGTCGGTGAGTTATGATCCCCTGGCTAGGGCTCATCAAATTATAATGTAGTTGCTCTGTTCTGCAAGTATTATCCTGTCACTATAGCTAATATGTATTCGCCATGTAGTGCATTTACCCTGCATGTCCTGTATCAAATGGAATGCTTTGTAACTCAGATACGTTGTATGTTGTACTTAGTATTTTCATTTATTTCTTGTAGTTTTACACTGATCTCATTAATAAAAGTTGTAAAGGACCCCCAGCGTCCGACTCAATGCATTGATGGGAAAGAGTTTAGCTGTCTGTCAACTCGTTCTTCCAAAGCACAGATTGAGGGTGCCAGAACAGTCATCCCCTGAGAAACAGGGAGATAGGAAATAAAATTCATTGAGATGTGAGTCCATGGTCTCTTAGGTATCGGCAATGGCAATAACAATCCACTAGAACGAGAACAACAAGGCTTGGATCTAGAACAAATCCCACAGGATAATACAAAACTCCTCACATCACGAGATAGAGAAGGCCACCAAAAGGACCTACTCACCAAATCCCTGGTGCCAAACATCTCAGGATGACCAGCCAGTGCAGAACAATGAATTTCAGACATCACTTTACTCCTCCATTGGTCAGGAACAGGACATCTTTCAGATTTGTTCTCCTGAAATTCCTCAAGAGCTAGTCTCAGAGCAGGTGAAATAGCGGAGAGAACCACTCGCTCATGCAGGATGGTAGCAGGTTCAGTTACATCAAGAAAATCAGCAAAGAAACTCCTAGAAAGGGCATCCACCTTAGTATTCTTAGTACCCGGAATATAAGAGACCACGAGATTAAAGCGCGTGAAAAACAAGGCCTATCTAGCCTGCCTGGGATTGAACCTCCTGGCTGATTCGAGATAGATCAAATTCTTATGATCGGTAAGTACAACAATTTGATGTCTTGCCCCCTCCAGCCCATGTCTCCATTCTTCAAAGGCCCACTTCATAGCCAATAATTCCCAATTCCCCACATCACAATTTCATTCCGGTGGTGAAACTTTTCAGGAAAAGAAGACACAAGGTCTCATGTTAGAAGTCACAGGGTCTCTTTGAGACAAGACAGCCCCTGCTCCGATCTCTGATGCATCGATCTCCACCTGAAATGGAAGAGACACATCAGGCTGCTGCAAGACTGGAGCAGAAGTAAATCTCCTTTTAAGCTCCTGAAAAGCCAAGACTGGCTCTAGAGACCAATTCACAACATCATCTCCCTTTTTGGTCAAATCAGTCAATGGCTTGACAATACTAGAAAAATTACCTATGAATTTATGGTAGAAATTAGCAAAACCCAAAAAAAGGGCTTTCAAAGAAGTAGGCAGAACCCAATCATGAATGGCCTGGAACTTGACCAGATCCATTTCAATAGAAGATGGGGACAAAATGAACCCCAAAAAAGAGATCTATTGTACGCCAAAAAGACATTTCGATCTGTGGCACCCTGGCCTAGCCAGGTCGTCACAGATAACACACAAACACCCCACCCCCACCAGACAGGGACAACAGCAAAACAAAAATCCTTGTTGCCTCCCTCCAGTGTCTGATGTCCACACCAGGTGGGGCGGAGCTAAGCGGTTGGCTCAACCCACCGAGGAGTTCACAGGCCTGGAGGCGGGAAAAGTGACAGAAAGCAGTTGGAGTTTGAAGTGAGAGGAACAAACACTTGGGTGTCTTGGTTTGTGGCCCAGGCACTGACAGCAAGGTTGGCAGACGGTGGTGGCCGTCTGCAGGAGTGGTGGAGCAACGCGGAACCGTAGGACCGGGGACGGGCGACAGCCCGCTGGTACCGACCGGGGATCGAAGTGAAGCCAGCACACACAGGCATGGCCATCGGACCCCGACCAGGCTTGGAGCCGCCGTCAATAGTCAGATCCGAATGTGACTGGAACCCCAGGGGTTTCACAACAGCAAAAGTCCCGATTGAAGGCAACCGCCTACACCGTGAGGGTATACAGCTACCGCCTAAGGCTAGAGACCCAAGCGCCAGCGCCTGCGGGCAAACGGGCTCCTCCGGTACCCAGACACCGGGGAGCGGACTACCGTTTGGAATCCATAGTAGTCAGAAGAAGAACATCAAGGTGCAGGGAAAGACAGCCACCATCACCTGTCCGGGGAGAGACACTGCAGCCGGCTGCGGGACCCGTCCATCCAGCCGTTTGGTTTACCGAGGACTTTGTACCTTTCTTGCTGAGTGAGTACACCCGTGCCATCCGGTACCGCACCGCGCTGCCCCTGCAACCCTGCACCTCACCGACCCTGCCTCCCCGTCACATCATCGGGCCCTGGGACCACCGACCCCTACCCACGGAGGGGGAAAACAACATCCCAGCTGCTCCCTACCATCGCTCCCGTGATCCCCGTTACCAGCAGCGGTGGTGCCTATCTTCACCACGACCCGTGGGTGGCGTCACGGACTAAATTCCCCAAACCAACCACCCCTTTCACTCACGGGCGAGGAGAGCCGCTCGAGTCCCCGGATCCGGCCCACTGCTCGAGCCACCGAGCAGCCATCACAGCAGTGCCGGACCCAAGCATTAGCGAGCGCAGCGCAGCGGCGTCCTCCCCGCCCGCGACAGATCCTTTAACATATTGTCCCTGTGAACCTAAACACTGTCCGAACCTGTTCAACATGGGAATCCCAGTCGTCAGAAAATGTCGTCCAAATAGACAATCAAAAACTTGTCAACAAAGTCCCGGAAAATATCATGCATAAAAGACTGGAAGACGGAAGGGGCATTCGTGAGCCCAAAGGGCAGCAATAGGTACTCAAAATGCCCCTCAGGGGTATTAAACGCTGTCTTCCATTCATCATCCTGCTTAATGCGAATGAGATTATACACCCCCCCAAAGATCAAGCCTAGTAAACCAACTAGCACCCTTCACTCTAAAAAACAGGTCGGAAATCAGAGGCCATGGATACTAATATTTAACCGTAATTTTATTAAGGAGACGATAGTCAATACAGGGTCGCAATGAGCCATCCTTCTTGGCCACAAAGAAAAAAACGGCACCCAAAGGTGAAGATGACGGTCTGATGTGACCCTTCTCCAAAGTCTCCTTAATATAAGTCCACATAGGAACATGTTCAGGTAAGATAAATTGGAAATTTACATCCAGGCACTAATTCAATAGCGCAATCATAGTCCCTATGTGGAGGCAAGGACGCAGCCTCAGTCTCATAAAACACATCCATGAAATCCGACAAATAGTCAGGGACCTCCTGTGTCTGAGACGAAATAGACAAAACAGGAGTATCACTATGCACACATTGACAGCCCCAACTAGTCACAGACAAAGATGTCCAATCCAGAACTGGATTATGGGTTTGAAATCAAGGGAATCCCAGAACCAAAGTGTCATGCAAATTATGCAACACCAAAAATTTACAATCCTCCTGGTGGTCTGGTGCGACTCGCATTGTCACCTGGGTCCAATACTGGGGCTTATTTTCAGCTAAAGGAGTAGCATCAATACCCCTCAAAGAAACAGGAGTTTACAAAGGTACCATAGGGAAATCACAGCGCTCAGCAAACCCAAAATCCATCAAGTTTAGGGCCGCTCCTGAATCAATAAAAGCCATAGCAGAAAATGACGACAGGGAACAGATCAAAGAAACTGACAAAAGAAACTTAGGCTGTATATTCCCAAAGTAAATAAACGGGAAAATAGTTTTTCGCGCTTAGGGCAGACAGAAATAGTATGAAAGGCGTCTCCACAGAAAAAAACATAACTTATTACACCGTCTAAAACCCTGCCGTTCAGCCCTAAAATGACTTTTCATGTGTTGTTCTGGTTGGTTCAAATTGGTTGTTTACCTTCCTTTAGACCCAACACATGATCTTTTGTGTGTCGGTGTTGATTCCCAGGATTGGAAGATATTAACTTTGTACTTGCTTAATAGAAGCCAGAAAGCTGATGAGGATTGGAAATCAGGTTGGTCTGACTGGCCTATATAACTGTGTAGTGTTCTCTTCTCCTAGCCGGTGCTCAATGTTTCCTCCTGTGTTCCAGGACATCCTGAAGCCAGCCTAACCTTCTGTTTCTACCTGGACTCATTACAGATAAGTCCGGTCTTTGTACCCTGCTGGTTGCTTCTACTTACTTGTTGTTTGCTTTTTAGGTACTTAGGCTTATTTTCTGATTTTGCTTGTGTGGAGTCTGAGTGGAGTTGGATCATTCCCTGTTGGGAATGTCTGTGTACCTTGCTTCATTTTCTGCAGTAAATTTTGTTTTGTCATGTTTGGTACTGATTTCAATCCCTCCTCTATATTAGTGTTTTGCTTGGATGATGGCCGTGATATGGATTATGATAATGGAGATGACACTGAGTGACGGAATATGAAAACAAGTTTTCCTCCATTTAGGTCCTCCATCACATTTGTCTGAATGACTTTTCATGTGTTGTTCTGGTTGGTTCAAATTGGTTGTTTACCTTCCTTTAGGGGCACTTTGCACGCTGCGACATCGCAGGCCAATGCTGCGATGCCGAGCGCGATAGTCTCCGCCCCCGTTACAGCTGCGATATCCTTGTGATAGCTGCCGTAGCGAACATTATCGCTACGGCAGCTTCACATGGACTCACCTGTCCTGCGACCGTCGCTCTGGCCGGCGACCCGCCTCCTTATTAAGGGGGCGGGTCGTATGGCGTCACTGCGACGTCACACGGCAGGCGGCCAATAGGAGCGGAGGGGCGGAGATGAGCGGGATGTAAACATCCCGCCCACCTCCTTCCTTCCGCATATCCTACGGAAGCCGCAGTGATGCCGGTAGGAGATGTTCCTCGCTCCTGCGGCTTCACACACAGCGATGTGTGCTGCCGCAGGAACAAGGAACAACATCGGACCGTCGCGTCAGCGTAATCATGGATTACGCCGACGCTGCACCAATGATACGATTACGACGCTTTAGCGCTCGTTAATCGTATCATCGAGCCTTTACACACTACGATGTCGCATGCGATGCCGGAAGTACGTCATTTTCAATTTGACCCCACCGACATCGCACCTGCGATATCGTAGTGTGCAAAGCCCGCCTTAGACCCAACAGATGATCTTTTGTGTGTCGGTGTTTATTCCCAGAATTGGAAGATATTAACTTTGTATCTGTTTTGATTTATACCAAGCATAGTCTCATATCACTATCTGGCCATCTTTAGTGTAATTTTTGTAATTCACTATTTTAGGGCTTAGTGAGGGAAAGCCGACGTGGAACGGGGGCGCTCAAAACAGTTACGGCGTCACACCCTCCGTTGGTAGGTAGGAGCTAGATCCCATAGGGTGCTATAGGGATCCCATATATTTAGCTCCTCCCCCTCATATTCCCTTGTGTGTTTTTTTAATCACGGGGTGTCTATCAAATTTTAATATATATCAATAAAGTTTATCATTTTAAGTAAATTTGAGGTCTTTTCCGTTTGTATAACTACACTCAAATAGATATACTGTATACGTTTTTTCTTCTATTAAGCAAGCTAACTTCACGGCCAGAATTGGCCACAAGAGGGAGCCCAAAACTGGAACCCGGTCCAAATGTGTTCACAACACCCTTACATGAGTATGCATGCAGAATAAAATACATAACGTCAATCATACTATTGCTCTGTAGATAGAAATATATAAATCATGTGTCTGCAGATCTAACTGTGCGCCCTCATGTTTGTGTCAATAATGCTCAGGTCAGACAGCCGTATATTGTCTCATGCGAGAGAATCAGCCATTTATTCTAATGACACTCAGCTCAAACTCTGATCAGAGCATGCTCCAAGTGTCATTCATTGTACTCCGATTCTCTCGAGTGCGCGAATCAGAGCAAAGGTGAGGAGAAGAGGCAGAACTTAATTACTCCAACATCTCCATTATGTGTTTTGGTGTATATTAGACAGCACATGAATGACATCCAAGTGCAGTCTGATGTTTTGCACACACCCATTGACATAAATGGGTGAGCGGCTTCCAATACACGCTGCCAATCACAGCATACAATATAAAGCCAGATATAAATATCCAATTCTTAATCACATTTTAAGCAAGGGCACAATATTACAGTAAAATATAACTATATATTAATTTAATTAGATTATTTTAAAATTGATACCTTCCCAAACTAACAATCCTTGTATAAAGTGATAAAGTGCTCAAGTGTACCAGTGCTCCATAAAAATAGTCTGGTCTCACCATACTAAGCGTTCTTTGGGATGAGGCCATCGAGAAATAAAAGATGAGTCCCTGGACAAGGATAAGAGACCCTATCATCCCTATCATGCCCCATGCTTTGTCTCGTGTTATCAAAAGGACAGTGTGTAGTGTGGTCTGTTCCACTAATTAACATCCGTATTGTATAACCTCCAGATGCGTTTCGTCCACGACTTATGGTGGGACTCCTCAAGGGAGATATTTATATAAGTGTAATGGATCCCCCAGTTTGTGGGAACTCCAAATAATACAGGGAATAGGGGGTTTCTGGATGTAAAAACCACCCCAAAAACTGACAGAGTACTGTGCAGCAAGCACATGGCGGTCCACAAACTTAAAAGCAACTCCCTCTGGCATCTGAAGTCACTTCCTAGATCACCAGGAATGGTTTATCATATGACCACAGCAGACTACTCCCATTGGGACAAAGCACCTCAATTCCAGCCATACATCATCATAGCAACCATCCCAAAATACAATTTTATGACAGCCACTGATAGTTGCTGCCCCGACCGAGATGCCACTGTTCTACTCAATAGCACCAAATAAGTGATCGCTCGATAAACGTCTTATTCCTAATCCACTGCAGCAAGTTAATATTCACAGAGCTGAAGCGCCGATATGGTGCTTGAGTTGCCCAGGTGATTTACGGGCTTCCCAACATTTAAATCACGCTATGCAGCAGATATGCACATATGAAACCGGCGGTATATTATGACCCGCAGTATACTCGACACGCCGCTTAAGTTGCCTAGGTGATAGAGACGCCTTCCATTCTTCCAGACATGCACACACGACCATGGACAATCACAGAATACAGCAATTTTTTTCTCACGCCAAACCATCATGGAAAAAAAGCACTGGTCCATAGTATAACATTGGGCTGAGGGTTATTCGATAAATTATTAAATTGCACTCAGCCATTTAATATGCTCGTGTGAGCGAGTCCTGAATATGTGTTTGTAGGAAAAGAAAAAGGAAAGGAAAGGAAAAGGTAAGGAGAGGAAAAAGGAATGGAAAGGAAAGGAGAGGAGACAAAAGGTAAGGGAAAGGAAGGAAGAGGACAGGAGAGGAAAGGGAAGGGAAGGGAAGGAAGAGGAGAGGAAAGGAAAGGAGAGGAGAGGAAAGGAAAGGAGAGGAGAGGAAAAGAAGGGAAAGGAAACGAGAGGAGATGAAAGGAAAGGAAAGGAGAGGAAAGGTAAGGAATGGAGAGGTAAGGAAAGGTAAGGATTGGAGAGGAAAGGAAAGGTGAGGAAAGGAATAGGGAAAAGTGATGAGGACAAGAACCAGAAAACACTTGTAATTGGACAAAAAGGGGAAAAAGGGGGAAGACATGAGGGAAGAAAAACAGCTGTAAAAACAGGTGGGAAGGAGACTTGGATTGTTGATTTTTCTGCTTTCTTTGGTCCTGAAGAAGAGGTTTTGAACATTGAAGCGTGTAGACACATGGAATAAAATATTTATTACTAAATCAACAATTTTTTTTCTTCCTTTTTGGCGACAGCGTGGCATTAACTCCTTCTCCTCTCCAGCATTGAAGATTGATCTAAGTGGGGCTGCGGCAGCCGCCATTATCTGTATGCTATCTCAGGTGGTTGTGACCCTCACAAACCCATAAGGTAAGTGTATATTATTACACATTGCTCCTTTAATACCTGGTAAGACCCTATTTTCACTCTTTTTTTCCCCAGTCCTAATAGTTTACTTATATATCTTCAGCAAACCACGCCCCAACTCTGCGTCTATTGATATATTCAAGAATAGAAGACACACCATAGTTCATAGCACTCATTTCTTGTTCCAAACATACATGTGCCCTTTACAGGGGTTCCCTGTTAGCGTCACAGGGTCCACACACCCAGCACAGGAACTCCCAGTTAACAACACAGGGGCCATTGGGTACGCTGTCCGTGTGCGTAGGGGCCACACCTGTGGACACCAGGCGCATCAGCAGCAGCAGCCCAGTTAATGCCACTGGGCTGCAATAACAGGACTGGTAGGACAGGAACTGGTCTTAACCATTCTGCGTTACCAACTGTGGTGATGGCCTGCACCGACGCCCTATCTCTGCCTACCTCTGGCCTAAAGCCGCAATGGGTTCAACACATGGAGGTGTGCTCTTTCTGAGCATAATAGAAGACTGCGCACCTCCTTGTTAGCTCCAGCCCCTTTTATAACCTGGGTCCGCCCCAACCCAGGGTGAACCACAATGCAACTCCTGGAGACAAAAGCAGAGTGACACGTCATCAGTGGTATAACCAGCGGCCTATTTGGAACCGCCACTTCAATGATGACCTCATGGCAGCCACGACCCAAACACCTCACCAGTCATCGTCTGACCAACAATAATGAGGTGACAAGTCATAGGGTCGGGCCTCTGCAAGCCAGTCTGGAGTGGCCTGGCCACGTCATCAGGACACCTGACAGGGCAGGGCCAAAGAGTTCATTCCCGGACCTAGACTCTGATGCAGTAAGTGCCTGAGCATGCTCAGTAGCATGAACAACAGTCTCAGAAAAAAGACTATCAGCTTCAGCATGCTGTCTAGGCACAACACAGGACTGAGACACGGCATGGAGTCCAAGTACCTGTGCA
This sequence comes from Anomaloglossus baeobatrachus, assembly GCF_048569485.1. Classification (NCBI taxonomy): domain Eukaryota; kingdom Metazoa; phylum Chordata; class Amphibia; order Anura; family Aromobatidae; genus Anomaloglossus; species Anomaloglossus baeobatrachus. Next base: position 412,024,359 of record NC_134355.1, on the reverse strand, counting down.
AAGAGGCTTTTCGCAGTAAGTGTGGGAGCATGCGCTGTAGCCCGAACTGAGGACTTAGCCACAGTCAGGAATGGCACAGTCAGGCTGAGCATACTCACTAGGCAAAACAGTGGACTTAGGCTGCGGCTGGGGTAAATTGGCACACGCATGCACACTAGCCACCTCTCCACACTTAGACGTGGAGGAGAAAGCAGCCAGCTGGACAACCCAAGGCACAGCCCAAAATGGCAGGTGACGCCTGGGCGCAACTGGAACCGCAGCAGTCTGCTTGCGTTTACGGAGGCACCGTTTCGTAACACCAACTACCAGCCAAAATAACAGGTGTACTTCTTCCCGTGGATAATCTATGATCACTTTTTTCCTGGACACGACCATCGCTAACAAATGTAGATGAGCCAGCAAAACAGCAGCTGCTTCAATGGATCTCAAGTGCTCCATAATGTGGCCTCTCCTCCACCTCAAGTTCAATATCCCAAATACTACATTCATCTGTGGTGTCAACCCAATCGCACTTGCTTCCTAACAGCTCTCAAGTTTCCACCAGCCCTGCTGCGTATGGGGTAACAGAGATGGTTGAGTCTGCAGAGCTGTTCAGTCACACAATAGCCTGGGAATCAGAGGTCTTCCCCAAAGCTGCAGTGAGTCCAGACAAGGAAATGATCTGTACTGATGCCCAGAAGCTTTATAAGTCGGATCCAGGACCCGATGAAGAAGGTGCTAATCATAATGTACACCCTCATTCCCAAACTGTAAATTATCCTGGTGGAGACAATGGGGAACATGCTGAGGAGACTCAGATACCTGATTGGAACGACAACTTTACTATTCGGTCAGGGGAGGAAGAGCTTGGCTCGGAGGAGTCAGGACAAGGGGAGTGAAAACACACAGGGTTATGATGAGGTTGGAGACCCCACTTACTTTCAAACCAAAGTCAGCCAGTCGATGAGGTCAGCAGAGGAGGTGGAGGAGGATGCTACTGATGACGAGGTTACGTTGCGTCTTCCTGGACAGAGACAAAGTACTGGAAGCACGTCAACAACTGAATCCTCAGCCACAACTCTGCCTCTGAGCAGAAGTCGTGGTGGCTCTGCAGGTCACATGGACTGTAAGCCTTGTTTAGCCTGGGGCTTTTTTGACATCGCAAAGGATCACCCAAGTCATGTCATCTGTAAGATTTTTCACCAATCTCTAAGTAGAGGCTAAAAACTCACTACTTAAGGCCACTTTACACACAGAGATAAATCTTTGGCAGATCTGTGGTTGCAGTGAAATCATGGACATATTGTTCCATTTGTACACAGCCACAAACCTGGCACTGATTGTCCACAATTTCACTGCAACCACAGATCTGCTGCAGATTTATCTCTGTGTGTAAAGTGGCCTTTAGAGTACTTTGTCCATGAAGTGTCACATTTGTCACAAGTGTCACATGAATTGATAGCGTGAGGGTGTATTGATCAGCTTTATCCACTGTCAATGCAACATGCTTATTTGCCATTCATTGCATGCATTGTTGCACACTACACACAAGGGGCAGCTGTTTTTTTGCATCTGCCTTTGTCTGGTCACTATAGCAATAGCAAAACAGTCTTCGGCTGTGGACTTGGAGAGCGGAGGAGATGCTGTCTATGAACAGAAGGAAAAGCTAAAGGTGTGTGTTACAGCAAGGAGCCCCCGCGGAAACACTTCGGTCAATTGTAAGGGGAGGCGTGTTGGAGTTTGGTAAGGAGGACCGTAACGCCTGTGAGCAGCATCCTGTGCCACTGACCGACATTCTTCCGGTGCTGTCTATATTGTTTACCGTGAGAGGAGCGTAAAGTCTGTATTTATGGCAACTGGACACCATAGTGTGACGCCCTGGACTAGCCAGGTAGTCACAGACATAACACCACACACACATCCCCTTCCCTGGATAGTTACACCAGTCAACCAAAACCCCTTGTTGTCTCCCTCCAGGGTCTGATGTCCACACCAGGTGGGGTGGAGCCAGGCGGTTGGCCCCGCCCACCGAGGAGTTCAAAGGCCTGGAGGCGGGAAAAGGAGTCAGATTAGTTTTGGAGGCGAAAGTGAGAGGAGTAAAACGTCTGCGTGTGCCTGGGTAGGAGCCCAGGCACTGACAGCAAGGTCGGCAGACGTTGGTGGTCGTCTGCAGGAGTTAGCGGATCTCTGCGGAACCGTAGGACCGGGGTTGGGTGGTGGCCCACCGGTACCGAACCGGGGAGCGGAGTGAAGTTAAGCACACAGGCAGGGCCATCGGATCCCGACCAGGCTTGGAGCTGCCGACAACGGTCAAATCCGAGAGTGACCGGAACCCCAGGGGTTTCCTAACACCCAAGTCCCGCTAGAAGGCAACAGTCCACACCGTGAGGATATACAGCCACCGCCACAGGCTAGAGATCCAAGGGTCAGCGCCTGCAGGCAAAAGGGCTCCTATGGTACCTATACGCCGGGGAGCGGACTACCGTTGGGAAACCATTGGAGTCAACACAGTCTACACAGGTGCAGGGTAAGACAGCCACCATCACCTGTCCAGGGAGAGCAAAGACACTGCAGCCGGCTGCGGGACCCGTCAATCCGGCCGTTTGGTTTACCAGAGACTTTGTGACCTTCTGTCTGAGTGAGTACAACAGTGACATCCGGCACCGCTCTGCGCTGCCCCTGCAACCCTGCACCCCAGCTATCCAGTCTCCCCGCATCATCACCGGGCCCCGGGATCACCAACCCCTACCCATGGAGGGAATAGCATCCTAGCTGCTCCCTGCCATCGCTCCCGGGAACCCCGTCACCAGCAGTGGTGGTGCCATCATCACCACGACCCATGGGTGGCGTCACGAACTATCTCCCTAAACAAACCACCCCTTTTCACTCACGGGCGAGGAGCGCTGCTTGAGTCCCCGGGTCCGGCCCACCGCTCGAGCCACCGAGCAACAGCAGCAGAAGCCCTGGACCCGAGCGTAGCGAGCGCGTCCCCTCCGCCTGCGACAATAGTACCCGGGTACGGTAGGCTGGGACCAGACAGTGATGCATGCACGCAACACTTTGTTTTCTTAGCAAAACATATATCTGTTCTGGTTAGGCCGACTATATAGACAATAAGACTTGCTGCCTCTGCACTGTCAAATTGTCACTTACAGTTAAACTCATAGAGGGACAGCGACACATGTTTGCATTGAGTGTTGCTTTACAGGATTTCCAGGACTGTGTTGATGAGCTGTTTGGTTTGCATTCACACTGTAAAGCTGGGGTCACACTAAACGACAGCGACAACGACGTCGCTGTTACGTCACCATTTTCTGTGACGTAGCAGCGACCTTGTAAGTCGCTGTTATGATCACTGATTAGCTGTCAAACACAGCAGCCGAAGCAGCGATCATAACGACAGTGCTGCAACATGTGCAGAGAGCAGGGAGCCGCGCACACTGAGCGCTGGCTCCTTGCTCTCCTAGCTACAGGACACATCGGGTTAATTAACCCGATGTGTACTGCAGCTACATGTCACAGTGCAGAGAGCAGGGAGCCGCGCACACTGCATAGCGCTGGCTCCCTGCTCTCCTAGCTACAGTACACATCGGGTTAATTACACGATGTGTACTGCAGCTACATGTGCACAGAGCAGGAGCCGGCGCTGGCAGCGAGAGTGGCGGAGGCTGGTAACTAAGGTAAATATCGGGTAACCACCTTGGTTACCCGATGTTTACCTTGGTTACAGCTTACCGCAGCTGCCAGATGCCGGCTCCTGCTCCATGCTCGCTTCATTTCGTCGCTCTCTCGCTGTCACACACAGCGATCTGTGCGTCACAGCGGGAGAGCGACGACCAAAAAATGAATCTGGACATTCAGCAACGAGCGGTGACCTCACAGCAGGGGCCAGCTCGTTGGATGTCACACACAGCGACAGCGACGGGACGTCGCTGCAACGTCACAGAAAATGGTGACGTAGCAGTGACTGCGTTGTCGCTGTGTGTGACACCACCTTTATCATCTGCCTTATCTGTGAGGCTTCAGCTAACAAGGGTATTCGGGGGGGGGGGTAATGGGTTTTGTCTATTTTTAGGTAGATAAGTTGTAAGCTCTTGTGATGCGACACTGGTAAGTTGTGTTCGCACACACACACACGCAAACACACACGCACACACACAATTACTCCTGCTACGCAGAGGGATTACCAGGTAGTAGGCAACTCTTTAGACAGTCCCTTGGTTAGGAAAAAGTTGGTGAGCATGGGGTATAAATCGCCATTACGATTGTCGCAGCATAGGCGTGTAGGCTTTTGGAATTGTGAATAGGTTGTTCTGTTCTTTCAGTTTTATGAATGGTTCTTATTGTTCGTTTTGGGAAAGTAAAACAATCATTTATCAACCCAACTGTCTAGAGTCCTTTTCCTAGTGTGTGGTTTTGCTGTATACTGGGAAGCCCACCCTGTTCACTACTTTAAATTATTATTATTATTTATTATTATAGCACCATTTATTCCATGGCGCTTTACAAGTGAAAGAGGGTATACGTGCAACAATCATTAACAGTACAAAACAGACTGGTATAGGAGGAGAGAGGACCCTGCCCGCGATGGCTCACAGTCTACAGGGAATGGGTGATGGTACAATAGGTGAGGACAGAGCTGGTTGCGCAGTGGTCTACTGGACTGAGGGCTATTATAGGTTTTAGGCTTGTTGGAAGAGGTGGGTCTTGAGGTTCCTCTTGAAGCTTTCCACGGTAGGTGAGAGTCTAATGTGCTGAGGTAGAGCATTCCAGAGTATGGGGGATGCACGGGAGAAATCTTGGACGCGATTGTGGGAAGAGGAGATAAGAGAGGAGCAGAGAAGGAGATCTTGTGAGGATCTGAGGTTGCGTGCAGGTAGGTACCAGGAGACTAGTTCACAGATGTAGGGAGGAGACAGGTTGTGCATGGCTTTGTATGTCATGGTTAATGTTTTGAACTGGAGTCGTTGGGTGATGGGAAGCCAGTGAAGGGATTGGCATAGTGGCGAGGCTGAGGAGTAGCGAGGGGAGAGGTGGATTAGGCGGGCCGCAGAGTTTAGGATAGATTGGAGGGGTGCAAGAGTGTTGGAAGGGAGGCCAGAGAGCAGGAGGTTGCAGTAGTCAAGGCGGGAGATGATGAGGGCATGCACTAATGTTTTTGCTGATTCTTGGTTAAGGAAAGCACGGATTCAGGAGATATTTTTGAGTTGTAATCGGCATGAGTTGAAGAGGGCTTGGATGTGTGGCTTGAATAATAGAGCAGAGTCGAGGGTTACTCCAAGGCAACGTGCTTGTAAGACTGGGGAGAGTGAGCAACCATCAAGTTTGATGGAAAGGCTTGTTGGAGGAGATGAGTGAGGAGGGGGAAAGACAATGAACTCTATTTTGTCCATGTTAGGTTTTAGGAATCGCACAGAGAAGAAGGATGAAATAGCAGACAGACATTGTGGGATTTTGGTTAGTAGAGAGGTAATGTCAGGTCCAGAGACGTAGATCTGTGTGTCATCGGCATAGAGATGATACTGGAAGCCGTGGGACTCTATGAGCTGTCCCAGGCCGAAGGTGTAGATGGAGAACAGCAGGGGTCCAAGAACTGAGCCTTGGGGGGCACCGACAGATAGGGGGCGAGATGAGGAAGTGGTGTGAGAGTGGGACACGCTGAAAGTTCGGTCGGTTAGGTATGAAGAAATCCAAGATAGGGCCAAGTCTGTGATGCCCAGAGATGAGAGAATCTGTAGAAGGAGGGAATGGTCTACTGTGTCGAAGGCAGAGGACAGGTCCAGTAGGAGGAAGATAGAGTAGTGTTGCTTGGCTTTGGTGGTTAGTAGGTCGTTAGTGACTTTCGTTAGGGCAGTTTCAGTGGAATGATGCGGTCAGAAGCCAGATTGTAGCTGGTCAAAGAGAGAGCAGGATGAGAGGTATGAGGACAGTTCAAGATGGACATGTTGTTCTAGTAGTTTTGAGGCATAGGGGAGAAGGGATATGGGGCGATAGTTTTACACAGAGGATGGGTCAAGGGAGGGCTTTTTGAGGATGGGTGTAATAGAGGCATGTTTAAAGCATGAAGGGAATACACCAGTTGTTAGTGATAGGTTGAAGAGATGGGTTAGGGCTGGGATGAGGACTGCGGTGATGTTGGGGATGAGGTGGGATGGGAGCGGGTCCAGTGCACAGGTTGTTAGATGTGATCTTGAGAGTAGAGTGGAAAGATTGTTTTCTGTCATGGCGGAGAAGCTGGATTTGGAGGAAGAAGGCTGAGTAGTTGTGAGAAGTGGCTGTGGTGTTTGTGGGCCAAAGCTTGCTCTGATGTTGTCAATCTTCTGCTTGAAGAAAGAGGCAAAGTCTTCAGCTGAGAGGAGAGGAGAGGGAGGTGGTGCTGGAGGACGGAGGAGAGAATTGAAAGTGTTGAATAGCTGTTTAGGGTTATGAGAGAGAGAAGATATGAGGGATGAGAAGTAGGTTTGTTTTGCAGCAGTGAGTGTGGACTTGAAAGTGGTCAGGGACTCTTTATATGCAATGAAGTGCTCAGTGAAATGAGACCTTTTCCATCTGCGCTCAGCAATTCTGGAAGCCCGTCTTAGTTCTTTAGTCTGCCTCGTGTGCCAGGGTTGCCTGTTGATTGTGCGGGTTTTGGTGTGTGTGAGGGGGGCAGTTGATTCGAGAGCTGCAGAGATTGTAGTGTTGTATAAAGTTGCAGCAGCATCTGCATCATGTAGAAATGCAATGTCTGTGAGAGGGAGAAGGGACTGAGAAAGGGCGTGTAAATCAATGTGTTTGATATTTCTGCGAGGGTGTGAAAGTTTGTGGAGGGGGTTGCGTACTTGGCGAAGAGAGGGAAGAGAATGTGAGTAGGTTGTGGTCAGACAGGGGGAGAGGCGAGTTAGAGAGGTTGGATAGGGAACAGAGGTGAGTGAAAATGAGGTCCAGCGTGTGGCCATCTTTGTGAGTAGCTGCAGAGGACCATTAGGTGAGGCCGAAGGAGGAAGCGAGTGTTAGAAGTTTGGAGACAGATGAGTGGGAAGTGTCAATGGGGATATTGAAATCACCCATAATGATGGTGGGGATGTCGGTGGAAAGGAAGTGTAGTAGCCAGGTGGTGAAATGATCAAAAAAGGCAGTGGCTGGCCCTGGAGGGCGGTAAATGACAGCCAGTTGAAGGTTGGAGGGGGCGTAGATGCATACGGAGTGCACCTCAAAAGATGGGAGAGTAACAGAGGGTGGTAGTGGAATTGGTGTAAAGGAGGATTGGTCGGACAGGAGCAAACCAACTCCTCCACCATGCTTGTTGCTGGGGCGGGGGTGTGAGAGAGTTGGAGACCGCCATATGAAAGTGCAGCAGGAGAGGCTGTGTCAGAGGGAGTGAGCCAGGTTTCAGTGATGGCGAGGAAAGAGAGTTTATTAGTGATGAAAAGATCATGGATGTAGGATAGTTTGTTGCAGACAGAGCGAGCGTTCCATAGAGCTCCTGTTAGTGGGACTGGGGGAGCGGGGCTGGGTGAATGGGTATGAGGTTTGAGAGGGTGTGGAAATTTGTGTTAGATTGTGGATGAGGGTTTGAAGTGACATTAGGGATGTGGTGAGGAGGACCAGGATTTGGAGAGATATCTCCAGCAGTGAGGAGAAGCAGTGAGAGTGTTAGTAGGTGGGAGCAGGAGAGGCCGTGAGGTGGCCGTGTGTGTCTGGAGACACTAGGTGAAATGTGGAAGAAAATATGTGAGGGAAAGGTGAGATGGGTGGGGAGGATGGAGGGAGAGATGAAAAGTTCATTACTGGGTTTAGGGATCAGAGGGTGCAGTAGAAAGTGAGGTATTATAGAGGTGAAAGTTAAGAGACACACAAACAATGTTTACAGTGACTATGTATGCAGTCACCTTCCGGACACTTCTGGCACAATTCTGGCCTAATTCAATGCATCATACTTATATGGTGCATACTTGTCTTGGTGCAGACTTTTAGTTGGCCCAGTATATACACATACAAGTGCAATCAGCTGTGAAGGGGTGGGGTGCAACAAAAACCCTTTGATCACTCAATCAGATTGCCAGATGCAGCTTCACATAGGCAAAATAAACAAAGGTCATAAAAGTAAGGTGGGGAACAGGGGGTGAGAGATCACAGTGAGATGCTGGAGCATGCCAGGGAGATATTGAAGAAAGAGGGAACAGGTCAGATATATTGGAAAAGTTGGATGGATGAATTGACATACCATGTATTAAAACACACAGCAGAGAGAAGGGGAGAGCAGATCAGTTCATGGGAAAGTTGGATGGATGAATTGACATACCTGTGGGAAGATAGCGCATAAGTCACAGTGGAAACGTCACTATGCTACAATGCGGACTAACGGGGCGGTGCAACCACCGTCTGCCCCATCAATGGCATCTGCATGCTCTTCATCCTCTGTGACTGTGGGGACAGCAGTCACACATGCTTTATCACGCTGACCTTCCACCCCTTTACCCACAACAGGGAGTGTGATTGTCATGTCGTCAGTTGTTTTGGAAGTGGAAACAGCGGGTGGTGTTGAGCTCTCTCAGACATCAAGAGAACCACCTTTGGATGAAGGCAACATTATATCCACGCCTGCACCTTCATCACAGATTGGCTGAACTACCTGCAGTTAAAAAATGTGTAGCAGAAATGGAGAGGAGTGTATAATGCACATGTGGTGTACCGTGCTTGACAGCAAAGAAACCCTAAGGTACTATCCCAGACAATTTTAGTACACCCCTGAAAGTGTCAGCACTTTGGGAAATTAAAATTGCGTAGCAGAAATGGAGAGGAGTGTAGAATGCACATGTGGTGTACCTTGCTTGGCAGCACAGGAACACTAAGGTGGTATCACAGACAACTGGAGTATGCCCCTAACAGTGGCCGCACTTTTGTAAATTAAAATTGCGTAGCAGTAATGGAGAGGAGTGTAGAATGCACATGTGGTGTACCTTGATTGGCAGCACAGGAACACTAAGTTAGTATTCCAGACACTTTTAGGATGGCACAAAAAGTGTCAGCTCTTTGGGCAAACAAAAAAGCATGGCAAAACTGGGCAGGTGGGTAGGGTGCCCGGGTTCTGTGCGTCAGTGGACAGGAAAGGAACACTAAGTTAGTATTCCAGACACTTTTAGGATGGCACAAAAAGTGTCAGCTCTTTGGGCAAATAAAATAGCATAGCAAAACTGGTCAGGTGGGTAGAGTGCCCGGGTTCTGTGGGTACCAGGACAAGAAAGGAACACTAACTTAGTATTCCAGACAGTTTTAGGATGGCACACAAAGTGTCAGCTCTTTGGGCAAATAAAAAAGTGTGGCAAAACTGGGCAGGTGGGTAAAGTGCCCGGTTTCTGTGGGTACCAGGACAGGAAAGGAAGCCTCACTTTCTATCCCTGCTAATGAAAAAATGCAGCAAGGAATTTCCTGAGCTGAGGTAGTCAGACGTTGTGATCTAAAGCTGTACACAGCGTTTGCACAGACCTGCCTAGCAGCTATGGCTATGAACGCCTGGAAATCAGCCCTGAAAAGGGCTGAAATAACCAGCAGTCCCTAATCCCTACAATGCGATGTAGATTGCACTATGTCTATAGCGCACACAGCAGGAGCAGGAGCAGCAGCGTGAGCGGTGACTGTCACCCACACACAGAAGGCAGGTAATGGCGGCGACGGGGAAAATGGCCGTATCTTATAAGGCAAGGACATGTGACATGCACAGCCTATGACACATGCCCTTGCTTGTCTGGCAAAAATCCACTTAGCTGTGTGTGTGTCTGTGATTGGCTGACTGCCTGGCCCGCCCCACTGCACGCACGGTTATGAAAAAAAAAATGGCGATCAGCATTATATCAGCACTCAGCAGCAGCACAGATCTAAACCGCGTCCCCCCGTACACTATACGCTGAAATTTGATAATAGCGTGAATCACAGTGACTCACACTATTAAAGTAACTAGCTAGGCTTTTTGTTGATTGAACCGTTCTCGAACGTTACTCGAACTGTCGAGCTTTTAGCAAAAAGCTCGAGTTCGAGTTCGATCTCAAGCACCCGTAAAATCATTCGAACATGAAATTGGCAAATATCGAACCTCGGACATCGCTCAACTCTAGTGGTGAGATGTGACACCACCGCTACTGTTGGGGAGCACCCGGGGGCGATGGGATGGCAGCTGGATGTTAACCCCTCCGTGGATAGGGATGGATGCCCCGGGGCCCAGTGTCTCTGTGCTGAGGATGGTGGCTGCAGGGGCCGGCGAACCCGGTCGGATCGGGGGATGTTAGGCTACTCACTATTGAAGAAATCACACAAGTCCAGTGTAACCAAGGTGCCAGTGGCCAGAGCTCCGCGGCTGCGTGCATTCTGGTCCCTCACCGGGGTGATGGTCTGTGTCACTTTCCTCTGAACTGTTTTTAGTTTGGACTTCTCGGTATGGAACTCAGGAGTCCGCTCCCAGAACTACGGGTGGGAGCCTTGCCCACAGACGCTGACCCTTGGGATCTAAAGGGGCCCTGGCGGATGCCCTATCCCCCCCCGGTGGGCTGCTGGTCTGCTATTGGGACTTTGGGTGGGACAGGACCTGTAATCCTGTCCTCAACTGGTTAATTAACAAAGTCGGTTGTTCCAGTCTCTGCTTCAGGGTCCAGGTACCCCCTCTGTGCACGGTTTTCGGGTCGGTTCTCTGGTGTCTGTACCGGCGGGCTCCTACCCTGTCCCTGTCCACCTCAGATCTCCGGCAGCCGTCTTCCCGTCTCCTGTCAGACACAAACCACCGTCTGCCACCTAGCCAGCTCACCGGGGCTCCAACCCCGATGGCCTTTCCTCTCTGGCTTCTCACTTGCACTTTACTCTCTCCTCTCCTCTCTCAACTCTCACTCTCCACTTCAACTCTCACTTGAAGCTCAACCTGAACTCACTCTCCCCCCCCCCGGACTCTCTAGACCCCTAGGTGGGCATTTCCTTCCACCTGGTCCCGCCTACTGGTGTGCCTGTCCTGCTTTGTGGGGGTGACTAGGGTTTTGTTGGCTTGGTGTAACCCTGTGAGGGAGGGTGTTGTGCAGGAGTCTATTTGTGTGTGACCACTTGGCAGCGCCAGGGCGTCACACTTTTCCTACCTGCAGATATTCTGTATCTGATGCAAGTGTGCTGCTCCCATGCCTGTAGCAGCCGGGCTGCTCGGATCTGGACCCGCTGTGTGTGGCTCAAGGGATCCTCCAGACCCGGGGGTCACGCGGACACGCCAAATGAAAAGGGGGATGTAGTTGTACTGGCTTGACCGTACTCAGTTCGTGACGCCACCCACGGTGCCTGGGGAAGTGGGACACCACCCCTGCTGTTGTGGGACACCCGGGGGAGATGTAGTTGCAGCTGGATGTTAACCCCTCCGTGGGTAGAAATGGTTTCCCCGGGACTCAGTGTCTCTGTGCAGGGAATGGCAATGGCAGGGGCCTGCGAGCCCGGACGTATCAGGGAATTGTTGTGTGGCACCCTGGACTAGCCAGGTAGCCACATGAATAACACTCACACCCGCACCCCCGGGCAGAAACACCAGAGTCAGACACAAAATCCTTGTTGCCTCCCTCCAGGGGCTGATGTCCACACCAGGTGGGGTGGAGCCAGGCAGTTGGCCCCACCCACTGAGGAGTTCACAGGCCTGGAGGCGGGAAAAGGAAGCAGATAGTGTTGAGCAGTGAAAGTGAGAGGAGCTACTGCTGGTGTCTGGGAGGGAGCCCAGGCACTGACAGCAAGGTTGGCAGACGGTGGTGGCCGTCTGCAGGAGTGGTGGATCGACGCGGAACCGTAAGATCGGGGTCGGGCGGTGGCCCGCCGGTACCAAACCGGGGAGCGAAGTGAAGCCAGCACACACAGGCAGGGCCTGCGGACCCCGACCAGGCTTGGAGCCGCCGACAAAGGTCAAATCCGTTAGTGACCGGAACCCCAGGGGTTTCCTAACAACCAAAGACCCGTTAGAAGGCAACTGTCCGCACCAGAGGATATACAGCTACAGCCAGAAGCTAGGGATGCAAGGGCCAGCGCCTGCGGGCAAAACGGGCTCCTCTGGCACCTATACGCCAGGGAGCGGGCTACCGTTGGGAAGCCATCGGAGCCAAAACACTACACAGGTGCAGGGAAAGACAGCCGCCGTCACCTGTCCGGGGAGAGAGACACTGCAGCCGGCTGCGGGACCCGTCCATCCAGCCGTTTGGTTTACCGGAGACTTTGTGTATCGATTGCTGAGTGAGTACACCAGTGTCATCCGGCACCGCGCTGCGCTGTCCCAGCAACCCTGCACCTCACCAACCCTGCCTCCCCGTCACCTCACCGGGCCCCGGGACCACCAACCCCTACCCACGGAGGGGGAGAACAACATCCCAGCTGCTCCCTAACACCGCTCCCGGGATCCCCGTCACCAGCAGCGGTGGTGCCCATCTTCACCACAACCCGTGGGTGGCGTCACGGACTCAACCCCCAAACAAAACTATCCCCTTTTCACTCACGGGCGAGGAGCGCCGCGAACTTGGCGTCACGAACAGGATACTTACCGTTCTACCGGCTGGTAGAAGTGCGCCTTGTAGGCCCGCCAGCGGTGTCCAGCCGAAAAATTTCAGATTCCGCCATCTTGGCCGCGAAGATTTTCCCGCTCAAGCGCCTTCTCGAGCAGAGGAGGCGGGAAAAATAAAGCCCCGCCCCTAAAGAGGGAGTGCCAAGAGAGTACCAAGGGGGGACGAATGGCGGCCGGCCGCATGTAGCCGAGGTTGTGGAGAAGCGGGGACGCCAGGACTCCGTGTTAATACCGTTCCTGGAATCCCAAAGTCACTGCACCATGTCCACCTCGCCTGCACAGCCGGAGACCCCGCAGCCCGCGCCCGGAACCGTGGCATGGATGAGGGCCCAAGTGACTGAGTCTAACCAACGCCATCGGAGCCAGATACGTCTCCTGGCGGAGCAGTGGACCACCGAGGTGGAGTCTCTGGTTGGGATCGCCCAAATGCACGAAATGGGAGCCAACGTGATGGAGCTGGTGAGTGACCCACGCCTCCATGTCCCACAGGGACTGGCCGCTGCGGCTGGGAGACCCGGTCTGATCCTGGCCCTTGTACCGTCCCTGTCATCCCCTGTGGGGGCCGCCAGTGCTGATCTACCTGGCCCGCTGTCCCATACTATGGCGGCGGGGCCCGAAGTGCTGATCTCAGGAGGTCCGAAGGTCGGAGAAACGGAGACGGTCGCAGGCCCGGATGCTGCTGCAGTTGGAGGTGATTTGCCTAACGCGGAAGGAAGTGGGGCCCCGGCAGTCTGCCCAGCCCAAGAGGGGATGCCTGCCCAGGAGGAGACCGATAGTGATAGCTCCGGTCCCGATACAGAACTGGTCTCTGAGTCCGAGGAAGCGGGTGAGAGCCTCTCTGACGGCAATGCGCCAGTAGCTTTCTATGTCCCGTGCGGCGGTGGGAACGGATACCGGGCGGCCCTCTCCCACCGGAACTGTTACCGTATGTTTGCCCTGTTAGAGGACGAGCCCACCTCAGAGGAAGAGGTGGAATAGGCAGCGGTCCACCATTGCAGCCGTTGTCCCCGTTGGGACCCCCAGCACCGTTGTTCCTGTTGATAAGTACTGTGAGGTAGTGTGGTCGGCTGCGCGGCAGAAGACACGGGATCCAGGCACCAATGGTCACAGCACGCGGTTTATTGTCCAAACAAAAATCCAAAACAGCACACAACACGTGTTCCGGAATATCCTCCTCCAGAACCAACAAACCAGGTTCCAGAAATGGCTCACATGTGCTTCTTCGGCAGACACCCAGGTTCCTGTTTCCTTTTAACCCTCCTTTCAGCCTGCAGGGAAACAGCAATAAACCCTGGAGTGGAGTTGCTTTCTATACATGGAGGGAGCACAACCGGGGCAAGACGTACCGGCCGTCATAGACACCCCCCGGTCACAGTCTCACATAGCCCCCCCTCAGTTCAAGCGTGCGGGGTTGAACTACCGCCATCAAACACGGGCCGTGGGACAAGGCATCGGCGTTGCCCTGCAACCTTCCGGCTCGGTGTTCAACCATAAACCAGAAGTTCTGTAGAGAAAGGAACCACCGGTAACCCGGGCATTCCGTTCCTTGGCGGACCTCATCCAGACCAGCGGAGAGTGATCAGTCACCAAGCGAAACCGCCGTCCCAGCAGGTAATAGCGTAGGGACTCCAAGGCCCACTTGATCATCAGGCACTCCTCCACTACGCTATAATTCCGCTCGGGAGGGGTGAGCTTCCTACTTAAGAAGGTGACGGGGTGTTCCTCCCCCTGAACCACCTGAGACAGCACTGCCCCCAGGCCGACCTCAGAGGCGTCAGTCTGTACTACGAACTCCTTCCGGAAATCAGGGTTGACAAGAACGGGCTGTCCGCACAGGACCCCCTTCAGGGCCCGGAAGGAGTCCTCGTCCTGCGGAGTCCAGCGCACCATGACAGACTTCTTGCCTTTGAGAAGGTCCGTCAAGGGGGCTGATACCCCCGCAAAATTTTGAACAAACCTCCTGTAATACCCCACGATACCCAGGAAGGCCCTAACCTGCTTCGTGGTCAGGGGTCTAGGCCACTTCTGGATCACCTCAACTTTGTTAATTTGGGGCTTAATCACTCCTTGGCCTATTACGTAGCCCAAGTAGCGGGCTTCCGTGAGCCCCAACGCACACTTCTTGGGATTGGCTGTCAATCCGGCTGTTCGGAGCGCGTTCACCACCGCTTGTACCTGTTCCATGTGGGTCTGCCACTCGGAGCTGTAAATAATGATGTCATCAAGGTACGCTGATGCATACGCCTGGTGGGGTTCCAGCACTAGGTCCATCAACCTCTGGAACGTGGCCGGAGCGCCATGTAACCCAAAAGGCAAGACAACATAGTGGAAGAGACCCTCCGGCGTAACAAAAGCGGTTTTCTCCTTGGCGGACTCCGTCAGTGGCACCTGGCAGTACCCCTTGGTCAGGTCGAGCGTGGTGAAATATCGTGCCTGTCCCAGCCTATCAATCAGCTCATTCACCCGGGGCATGGGGTAGAGATCGAACTTGGATATTTCGTTCAATCTCCTAAAGTCGTTGCAGAACCTTAAGGAGCCATCGGGTTTTGGTATTAGGACAATGGGACTAGCCCATTCACTCCGGGATTTTTCGATGACCCCCAGGCGTAGCATTGTCTTCACTTCCTCTGATATGGCTTGTCTTCGAGCCTCCGGCACCCGGTATGGCTTCAGGCGTACCTTCAGGTGAGGCTCGGTGACAATGTCATGTCGTATCAGACTGGTCCTACCAGGCAGTTCGGAGAAGACATCGGGGTTCTGCTGAACCAGCCTCCTGGCCTCTCGCCTCTGTTGCTTGGTGAGGGCTTCTCCAAACCTTACTTCCGGTTCGTCCTCTCCGGAGGTCGCCGGAGCCGGGTTTGAACTACCCGAAGAGGAGAGAGATGGGGGAAAATCAACCATCAGGCTTTCCCGTTCCTGCCAAGGTTTTAACAGGTTGACATGGTATATTTGTTCAGGTTTCCGCCTACCGGACTGCAATACCTTATAGTTGACCGCCCCGATTCTTTCCTTTATCTCGTAGGGGCCTTGCCACTGAGCCAGGAATTTACTCTCTGCCGTGGGGACCAACACCAACACCCGATCCCCGGGGGTAAAGGTCCGCATGGTGGCTTGTCTATTGTACCGGCCGCTCTGCGCGGCCTGAGCCTCCTGTAAATGCTCCTTCACAATTGGCATGACTGCGCTTATGCGGTTCTGCATTCCCAAAATGTGTTCAATCACACTTTTATGGGGGGTGGACTCCTGCTCCCATGTTTCCTTTGCCAGGTCCAACAATCCCCGGGGATGTCGCCCGTATAACAACTCAAAAGGCGAAAACCCCGTGGATGCCTGTGGCACCTCTCGGATGGCAAACATCAAATAGGGAAGCATCATATCCCAGTCTTTCCCATCTTTTGAAATCACCCTTTTGAGCATGGTTTTCAGGGTTTTATTGAATCGCTCCACTAACCAGTCCGTTTGAGGATGATACACAGACGTACGCAACTGCTTGATCTGGAGTAGCCGGCATAGCTCTTTGGTCACTTTAGACATGAATGGGGTCCCCTGATCCGTAAGGATCTCCTTGGGCAACCCCACCCGGCAGAACACAGCAAACAACTCCCGAGCTATAAGCTTTGCTGCAGTATGTCTGAGAGGTATCGCCTCTGGATACCGGGTGGCATAATCAACGATCACTAGGATGTGTTAGTGCCCTCGAGCAGACTTTACGAGGGGCCCCACCAGATCCATCCCTATCCGTTCAAAAGGGACTTCTATAATGGGTAACGGTACCAACGGACTGCGAAAGTGGGCCAGGGGTGCGGTAAGCTGACACTCCGGGCAGGTTTCGCAGAACCGTTTTACCTCCCCAAAGACCTTGGGCCAATAGAACCTTTGCAATATTCGCTCCTGCGTTTTCTTGGCCCCTAGGTGGCCACTCATCAGGTGTTTAGGAGCCAAGTCGAGGACCCGCCGGCGATACGGCTGGGGCACCACCAACTGCTCTACCACCCCGACCCGTATTTCATCTACCCGGTAGAGCAAGTCCTGCTTAAGAGCGAAATGGGGGTACCTTACCTGGACACCGGGCACCTGTGCCACCCCATCAACCATTGTCACCCGACTCCGGGCATGTATTAATGTAGGGTCCTGGAGTTGGGCTGTCCCAAACGTATCCGGGGACGCCCCTAACTCCGGGATTGGCTCGACCATCTCAGCCTCTCCTGCCAATACCTCTAGGGGTGACCTATCGAGTTCACATTCTGTCCCTATCATGGGGACCCCTACGGCAGGCGTCCCGGATTCGGGATTGTCGGGCTCAGGCCCCGGACTGTCCATTACCTGAGGGGACTTAGAAGGCCCCTTCCATAGAGTCCAGAAATTTGGCAGATCCCTTTCTAGGATCATGTCATAGGGAAGAGTGTTCATAAGTCCCACCTCATGTTGCACCTGACCGCAGGGTGCTGTGATGGTGACAACCCCCGTGGGATAGTCTCAGCGGTCCCCATGTATGCAAACCACCCCAACTGTACGTCCTGTGGCCTTTACTTCAGCCATTAGGGTTGATCGCACAAGGGTCACTAAGCTTCCGGAATCCAACAAGCCTGTAACCGGACGTCTATTCACCTGTATTTGGCACAAGTGGGGCTCAGTCTCCGGGGAGACAAGGTCCGCGGTACACACCGCCTGAGCATACATTGAACCCCGTCGGGTAACCCCACAATCCATGGGCTCTGTGGTGAGTGGACACTGGGCTTCTATATGTCCCACCCGCTGGCACCGCCAACATCTAATAGGGAAGGAAACCCCCTTGACGATTTGTCGTTTAGGGTACATAGTCTTCCGGACCTCAGGGACGGTGGGCGCGGCCTCAGGCGGGACGGTAGCGGACTCCCGCACCGGTGTCAGCGGTGGGTCCTTGGCCCGAGGCTTGGAGGGGCCAGACCGACGGGCGGCACGCAGTCTCAGTGTCCCGTATCAAGTCCTGCGTAGCCACATGCCGCTCCACCAGGCACACTAATTGGTCCAGGGTACTTGGGTCGCCCTGTCCTACCCACCGTTGAATGGTGACGGGTAAAGTGCGCACAAAGCGATCAACCACTACCCTTTCCACCATTTGCGCAGGGCTCAGAGTATTAGGCTGCAACCACTTCTTTACCAGATGCAACAAGTCATAGGCCTGGGAGCGTGCGGGTTTGACTTCATCATAGAACCACTGATTTACCCGCTGAGCGCGTACATAAGTATTCACCCCCAACCGAGCAAGGATTTCGGCTTTCAGGGTCTCATATTCTATGGCGTCCTCGGTACAGAGGTCCAGGTACGCTTTTTGGGGCTCCCCCGTCAGATAGGGCGACAATACCTCAGCCCACTGGGGAGTCGGCAGCTTCTCCCGCTCGGCCACCCGCTCAAACACAGCCAGGAACGCTTCCACATCATCCCCCGGGGTCATCTTTTGCAACGCCTGTCTTACCGCCTTCCGGACGCTGCTGTCGTCACCCGGTCCCGGGGTTGTGGCTGCCGGTCCGGCACGGATCGACTTGGTCAGGAGGACCATCTGTTCTTGGTGCCTTTGTTCCTGCAATTGCAAGGAGTGCTGGTGCTGTTCCTGCTGACGATCCAACGACCGGAGCAGGTGTGCATTGGTCTGTTGTTGCTGTGCATTAGCCTGAGCCAGCTGCTTTAGTATGTCCTCCATGGTGCCGCCGGGTTTGGGCTGTAGTGTAGCCGCTCGAATCCAGGACATGCGCTACTGGGTCACCAGGGATGGATGCTACACCTCACCGGACTGGACTGCCCACGTTCTCCACCATATGTGAGGTAGCGTGGTCGGCTGCGCGGCAGAAGACACAGGATCCAGGCACCAATGGCCACAGCACGCGGTTTATTGTCCAAACAAAAATCCAAAACAGCACACAACACGTGTTCCGGAATATCCTCCTCCAGAACCAACAAACCAGGTTCCAGAAATGGCTCACATGTGCTTCTTCGGCAGAAGCTTAGGGAGTTGTATTCACTCCCTCACACTAGGGCCCCACACCCAGGTTCCTGTTTCCTTTTAACCCTCCTTTCAGCCTGCAGGGAAACAGCAATGAACCCTGGAGTGGAGTTGCTTTCTATACATGGAGGGAGCACAACCGGGGCGAGACGTACCGGCCGTCATAGACAACCCCGGTCACAGTCTCACAGTACTGATCTAATTGAAAAATCACCTGATTTACCATCCGAAAAGAACCATCCCCGTTGGGACTGGAGTTGTCTCTGTTGTTCCGTTGACTCCATACCCACATGAGGAACTACTCATGAACAGGCCCGAGAACTTGCAGGGCACCCACAAACTTGTGGGTTTGTAAATATGTTGTGGGATGGATGCCGTTGCCGCCTCCGGAGAGGCAGATTTGGAGGATGGGCCTGGAGGAAAGTGATGGCCCAGGCCCGCCACTACCGTAACCGGTGGCGATCCTCCGAGGGTTAGGGGTCCCCCTTGGACGTGAGGGTCCCTGAAGCGACAGTCGGGTGCGAGATACCGTACCGTTCCCGCTCGGGCAGCCTGGACCTGGACTGGGGTAAAGGGGTGCTGCCCATTTCTAAAGGGCAGCATCAGGGCTAGGTTGCTTGGGTGGGAGAGCGGAAGTCCGTCCGTCCGTTATTATTAAAAAATGTAAATATGTTTGCAACGTTCAAGTGACCAGAAAAGTATGCTTATGTTCGAAATGTTTCCATGTTTTATCTTTTTCAGTTGTGAAAATAAAACCGGTGATGGACGGGCAGCCCGCGGACGGTCTGCATTTTACCAAGGGGGAATGTGGCGCCCTGGACTAGCCAGGTAGCTACATGAATAACACTCACACCCCCACCCCCGGGCAGAAACACCAGAGTCAGACACAAAATCCTTGTTGCCTCCCTCCAGGGGCTGATGTCCACACCAGGTGGGGTGGAGCCAGGCGGTTGGCCCCACCCACTGAGGAGTTCACAGGCCTGGAGGCGGGAAAAGGAAGCAGATAGTGTTGAGCAGTGAAAGTGAGAGGAGCTACTGCTGGTGTCTGGGAGGGAGCCCAGGCACTGACAGCAAGGTTGGCTGATGGTGGTGGCCGTCTGCAGGAGTGGTGGATCGACGCAGAACCGTAGGACCGGGGTCGGGCGGTGGCCCGCCGGTACCGAACCGGGGAGCGAAGTGAAGCCAGCACACACAGGCAGGGCCTGCGGACTCCGACCAGGCTTGGAGCCGCCGACAAAGGTCAAATCCGTTAGTGACCGGAACCCCAGGGGCTTCCTAACAACCAAAGACCCGTTAGAAGGCAACCGTCCGCACCAGAGGATATACAGCTACCGCCAGAACCTAGAGATCCAAGGGCCAGCACCTGCGGGCAAAACGGGCTCCTCTGGCACCTATACGCCAGGGAGCGGGCTACTGTTGGGAAGCCATCGGAGCCAAAACACTACACAGGTGCAGGGAAAGACAGCCGCCATCACTTGTCCGGGGAGAGAGACACTGCAGCCGGCTGCGGGACTCGTCCATCCAGCCGTTTGGTGTACCGGAGACTTTGTGTATCGATTGCTGAGTGAGTACACCAGTGTCATCCGGCACCGCGCCGCGCTGTCCCAGCAACCCTGCACCTCACCAACCCTGCCTCCCCGTCACCTCACCAGGCCCCGGGACCACTAACCCCTACCCATGGAGGGGGAGAACAACATCCCAGCTGCTCCCTAACACCGCTCCCGGGATCCCCGTCACCAGCAGCGGTGGTGCCCATCTTCACCACAACCCATGGGTGGCGTCACGGACTCAACCCCCAATCAAAACCATCCCCTTTTCACTCACGGGCGAGGAGCGCCGCTCGAGTCCCCGGATCCGGCCCACTGCTCGAGCCACAGAGCAGCAGCGGCAGCAGCAGCAGCGCCGGACCCGAGCGTTTAGTGCGAGCGCAGCGCCCCGCCGCCCGCGACAGTTGGTTACTCACACTTAAATGAATCACACGAGTTTTTTGGTAAACCAACGTGCTGGTGGCCGGCCTCCACGGCCGGTTGTACTTTGGTCCCCCACCCGGGCTGCTGGTCGCCGTCTTTCCCCTCTGCACTGGTGTTTGTAGATAGGACTTCCCAGTTTGGAACACGGGAGTCCGCTCCCGGTTTGTTGTGTACCTGAGGAGCCGTACCTGCTATGCGGGGGCCTATGTGTGACTACCTGGTTTTGCCAGGGCGTCACACACGTCTATGGGGAAAATCTGCACAGAGAAATTTAGTGTACCCGCAGGAGAAATGGACATGCTGCGGATCTGAGACACGCACCACGGTCAGATTACACTGAGAAGCCCAGTGGTCAGAGACGTCTATAAATCCTTCCACTTTGCTGTAAGCAGCATCAAAAACTCACCAAACATTAATCATGGGAACGTTGTCTGACACTTCAGACATCAAATAATGTTAATTTCTTACAGGCGCCTACCTTCAATTCATCTAAACAAACATCATGGATTACTGTAAGAGAAATATGTGGCTGACGCCTGGCATTGCCCAGCAAAATCAGCAGCTTACTGGAGAATACAGAAGGCTTCAAAAAACTCAGGTTAAAGAGGTACTCTCATCTCCAAGATCCTATCCCAAAATGTAGTAGGTGTAATCAGGGCTGTATTTTGCCTTCGTGCTGCCCTAGGCACTTTAAGTGGTCGCGCCCCTTAGTGACAACGTAACACTGAGTTTTCGCACACGACATCTGTTTAAGGCAGATCTACTCTGTAAAACACTTGAAAAAGTATCAATGAGAAACGAAGGGCACTAACCCCCCCCCAATGGGGATCACCACGGGCACATCAAAACATAGCGTGAGTATAAAATATTCCCACCACACCGTCCCCACTTATATACTGTGACTGTCACACTGCCCCTAATAAACTACACACTGCCCTCCCTTATAAATTATACCCACCACACCTTCCTCAATTATGAAATATGATCTGCACATTGACCTCACATCATGCTGCCCCCTCCTCACAATGTCCCATGCATGCTGCCCCCTCCTCACAATGTCCCATGCATGCTGCCCCCTCCTCCCAATGTCCCATGCATGCTGCCCCCTCCTCACAATGTCCCATGCATGCTGCCCCCTCCTCACAATGTCCCATGCATTCTGCCCCCTCCTCACAGTGTCCCATGCATGCTGCTCCCTCCTCACAATGTCCCAAGCATGCTGTCCCCCCTCACAATGTCCCATACATGTTGCCCCTCCTCCCAATGTCCCATGCATGCTGCTCCCTCCTCACAGTTTCCCATGCATGCTGCCCCCTCCCTCACAATGTCCCATGCGTGCTGCCCCCTCCTCACAATGTCCCATGCATGCTGCCCCCTCCTCACAATGTCCCATGCATGCTTCCCCGTCCTCACAATGTCCCATGCATGCTGCCCCTCTCCATGAGCGCCTAATGCTGCCTTCCTCTTTTCTATAATGACACCTCCATGCTGCCCCATTCATCATACTAAGACCACCACACTAATGCTTATGCTGAGACACCCGCCCCACACACACACTACCCCACTCTTGATATTGACTCCCCTACATTGCTCCACTCCATACTAAGCCCACACATGCTGCCCCTTCTCCATAATGAGCTCCCAATGCTGCCCCCCTCTCATTCTGAGTCCTTACACTCCCCCCCCCATCGATTTTGTCATTGCACTATCCCTCAACCCTTGTCCTCTGTCTCTAGGATTGGCCCCTCTCTCCCATTCCCCCAGCAGCAGCCGCTCTCCCCCGCCTTCACCAGCAGCCTCTCCCCCAGCATCAGCCTCTCTCCCCCCAACCCCCCAGCATCAACCTCTCTCCCCCAGCTTCCCCCAGCATCAGCCTCTCTCCCCCAGCTTCCCCCAGCATCAGCCTCTCTCCCCCAGCTTCCCTCAGCTTCACAGCATCAGCCTTTCTCCCCCAGCTTCCCCCAGCATCAGCCTCTCTGCCCCCAGCATCAGCCTCTCTGCCCCCAGCATCAGCCTCTCTTCTCCCAGCCTCCCCCAGCATCAGCCTCACTCCTCCCAGCCTCCCCCAGCATCAGCCCCCCCCAGCATCAGCCTCCCCCAGCATCAGCCTTCCCCCTCCCAGCCTCCCCCCTCACAGCCTCCCCCAGCATCAGCCTCTCTCCTCCCAGCCTCCCCCAGCATCAACCTCCCTCAGCATCAGCCTCCCTCCTCCCAGCCTCCCCCAGCATCAGCCTCCCTCAGCATCAGCCTCTCTCCTCCGAGCCTCCTGAAGCATCAGCCTCTCCCAGCATCAGCCTCCCCCAGCATCAGCCTCTTTCCTCCCAGCCTCCCCCAGCATCAGCCTCTCTCCTCCAAGCCTCCCCCAGCATCAGCCTCTCTCCTCCCAGCCTCCCCCAGCATCAGCCTCCCTCAGCATCAGCCTCTCTCCTCCGAGCCTCCCGAAGCATCAGCCTCTCCCAACATCAGCCTCCCTCAGCAGCAGCCTCTTTCCTCCCAGCCTCCTCCAGCATCAGCCTCTCTCCTCCCAGCCTCCCCCCTCCCAGACTCTCTCAGCATCAGCCTCCCTCCTCCCAGCCTCCCCCAGCATCAGCCTCCCTCCTCCCAGCTTCCCCCAGCATCAGCCTCCCCCAGCACCAGCCTCCCCCCCAGCATCAGCCTCTTTCCTCCCAGCCTCCCCCAGCATCATCCTCCCTCAGCATCAGGCTCCCTCTTCCCAGCCTCCCCCAGCATCAGCCTCCCCCCTCCTAGCCGCCCCCAGCATCAGCCTCTCTCCTCCCAGCCTCCCGCAGCATCAGCCTCTCTCCTCCCAGCCTCTCCCAGCATCAGCCTCTCTCCTCCCAGCCTCCCCCAGCATCAGCCTCACTCCTCCCAGCCTCCCTCAGCATCAGCCTCCCTCCTCCCAGCCTCCCCCAGCATCAGCCTCCCTCCTCCCAGCCTCCCCCAGCATCAGCCTCCCCCAGCACCAGCCTCTCTCCTCCCAGCCTCCCCCTCTCTCCTCCCAGCCTCCCCCAGCATCAGCCTCCCTCAGCATCAGCCTCTCTCCTCCCAGCCTCCCCCAGCAACAGCCTCCCTCAGCATCAGCCTCCCTCCTCCCAGCCTCCCCCAGCGTCAGCCTCCCCCCATCCCAGCCTTCCGCAACATCAGCCTCCCCCCTCCCAGCCTCCCCCAGCATCAGACTCTCTCCTCCCAGCCTCCCCCAGTATCAGCTTTTCTTCCCCCAAGTCTCCCCCAGTATCAGCCTCTCTCCTCCCACCCCATACGCAGATCTCCAGTCTGCATTAGAGACACCCCCACGCTCCTTATGAATCTTCAGCTCTGCGAGCACTTACCTGCTCCAGGGCCCGCCGTCATCTTCCTGGCTCACGTGAGTATCCTCTTCTGACACCGGCTTCCATCGCGGCGTCCTGCTGTGAGCTCTGCATGTGTAATCCACACAGCATTTGACGCAGCACAGAGGAAGGAGCTGATTGGCGCGCCTGTGACCCCGGAAGTGCAGGCGCCGGCAGTTCCGGGGTCAATCAGCTCTCTGTGCCCGGCCGCCGCAGTTTTTCTGCATTCGCGTCTTAATTGACGCGGATACAAATAATTAAAGGTGCACCTCTCCCCCCTCCCCCCTCCGAAAATACAGCGGATTTAATGATGTGTAAAAAAAAATAAAAATTTTTTTTTTTATTGCTAGAAGGTGCCGCCCCCTGCATCCTGCCGCCCTAGGCACGGGACCACGGGTGCCTAATGGTAAATACGGCCCTGGGTGTAATAATAATAATAATAGCAAATACCTCCACGTAGAAATGTAGTATAGTTCTTCTGATTATCTATGTTTCTTACCTCATGTGCAGGGCATTGCAGCTTAGGTGCTTGTGGTCGTCACCATGGAAGCCTAAGTAACTGGCTGTCACCATATGAGTGAGCTGTAACCATGGATACCTAAGCTACTGTAATTACCTGCACATGAGGTAAGCGACAGCGAATCAGGAGACCTATATTACATTTATGATTGGAGGCATTAGCTAATATAATTATTTTTACACCTACTAAATATTGGGACAGGATCTTGGAGATGGGAATACCTCTGTAAAGCCTGCTTTACACGTTGCAATTTCGCATACGATATCGTATGCGATTTACAACGCCCCCATTGTATGCGCAGCACATTCAATTTGTTGAACGTGCCGCACAAACGATTAACCCACGTCACACGTACTTTCCCGTTCATACGACCTCGCAGTGGGCGGCGAACGTCCAATTCCTGGAGTGGGATGGACGTTCGGCGTCACATCGATGTCATGCGGCAGCCGGCCAATAGAAGCGGAGGGGCAGAGATGAGCGGGACGTAAACATCCTGCCCACCTCCTTCCTTCCGCATTGTCAGCCGGGAGCTGCAGGACGCAGGTAAGATCTGTTCATCGTTCCCGGGGTGTCACACAGTGCGATGTGTGCTACCTCGGGAACATTGAACAACCTGCCGTTCAATTTTAGAGAAAGGTACGATGTGTATGTGTGACGCCCTGGACTAGCCAGGGGTCACAGACTGCAACAACATGCACAAACCCCCACCCTAGGCAGTTACAGCAGTCAAGCCAGGTAGCCACATGAATAACACTCACACCCCCACCCCCGGGCAGAAACACCAGAGTCAGACACAAAATCCTTGTTGCCTCCCTCCAGGGGCTGATGTCCACACCAGGTGGGGCGGAGCCAGGTGGTTGGCCCCGCCCATCGAGGAGTTCACAGTCCTGGAGGCGGGAAAAGGAGAGCAGATAGTGTTTGGAGGTGGAAGTGGAAGGAGTAAACTACTGCGGTGTCTGGGTTGGAGCCCAGGTATGCACACCAGTGACTATGTAAGGGGAATACATGAAATAGCAGAAACTGCTGTGTGAATACTGACTTGAAAAATCCAATAGCTATATGCAAGAGTGAATATGTGAAAAATGTAATCTGCATTACTGCCATGAACATATGAATCAAGAGAAATTTAGCTACTGAATTGATCAATGCAATAGAGCCCCAACACTACGCCAAAGTATTTCTCTACGTTGGGGTCCCTAGCTTGTGTGTGTCCTCTCATGCAGTTAAAAAACTTACCATGTATGGGAAGCTGAGACCCAGGCTATTTATGCGTATGATATGGATTGGCAATAGGTGTGGTTGGGGAGGGTTCACAAATGAAAAAATACCTAAAATTAGGTTTTTGCACCCAGTTCAGACTTAGAATGGTGTTCCAAACGTTATTCCTATTTGTTAGTATTTTTTCGTTTGTGAACCCTCCCCAACCACACCTATTGCCAATCCATATCATACGCATAAATAGCCTGGGTCTCAGCTTCCCATACACGGTAGGTTTTTTAACTGCATGAGAGGACACACACAAGCTAGGGACCCCAACGTAGAGAAATACTTTGGCGTAGTGTTGGGGCTTTATTGCATTGATCAATTCAGTAGCTAAATTTCTCTTGATTCATATGTTCATGGCAGTAATGCAGATTACATTTTTCACATATTCACTCTTGCATATAGCTATTGGATTTTTCAAGTCAGTATTCACACAGCAGTTTCTGCTATTTCATGTATTCCCCTTACATAGTCACTGGTGTGCATACCTTATCTCCCCATAGTGATGTTTTTTTAGGTTTTTGCACCCAGTTCGGACTTAGAATGGTGTTCCAAACGTTATTCCTATTTGTTGGGTTGGAGCCCAGGCACCTACAGCACGGTTGGCAGACGGTGGTGGCCGTCTGCAGGAGTGACGGATCTCCACAGAACCGTAGGACCGGGGTTGGGCGGTGGCCCACGGGTACCAAACCGGGGACTGGAGTGAAGTTAGCACACAGGCAGGGCCATCGGACCCCGACCAGGCTTGGAGTCGCCAGCAAAGGTCAAATACCGAGTGTGACCGGAACTCCAGGGGTTACCTAACAACCCAAGTCCCGTTAGAAGGCAACCGCTCACACCGTGAGGATATACAGCCACCGCCAAGGCTAGAGATCCAAGGGCCAGCGCCTGCAGGCAAAAGGGCTCCTACGGCACCTATACGCCGGGGAGCGGACTACCGTTTGGGGAACTATTGGAGTCAACCAAGTACACAGGTGCAGGGAAAGACAGCCACCATCAGCCGTCCGGGGAGAGCACTGCAGCCGGCTGCGGGACCCGTCCATCTGGCCGTTTGGTTTACCAGAGACTCTGTCATTGACTATCTGAGTGAGTACACCAGTGCCGTCTGGCACCGCGCCGCACTGTCCCTGCGACCCTGCACCCCCACCGGTCAAGCCTCCCCGTCAACTCCATCGGGCCCCGGGAGCACCAACCCCCCTACCCACGGAGGGGGAAAACATCCTCGCTGCCCCCTGTCATCTCTCCCGGGATTCCCGTCACCGGCACCGGTGGTGCCACTGTCACCACACACCGTGGGTGGTGTCACGGACAATCTCCCCATACCAATCATTCCCCTTTCACTCACGGGCGAGGAGCGCCGCTCGAGTCCCCGGATCCGGCCCACCGCTCGAGCCACCGAGCAGCAGCAGCAGCGCCGGACCCGAGCATTAGCAAGCGCAGCGCCCCGTCGCCCGCAACAACTTGGCGTCACGAACAGGATCTGACTTACCAGTGGACGTGCGCCTTGTGGTCCCCGCCGGCGGCGTCCGGCAGAAAAATTTGAAGCGCCGCCATCTTTGGCGCGAAGATTTCCCGCTCGAGCGTCTTCCCCGAGCAGGGAAGGCGCGAAGGAGAAGCCCCGCCCCCGAGAGAGAAAGAGTGCTAGAAAGTACCAAGGGGGGACGGGAAGAAGATGTCAGCGCCCGACGGAGCCGTTGGAGGAGCGGCGGTCGCAGCCGCAGCGGCGCCCGCAGACAGAGACGGGACAGCCCGTGCTCCAGCCGCAGGAGCGGGGCTGGCTGCGGGTCCAGCGGTCACCCAGGTGATGCCATTCTCTCTGCCCTATGTGCCCGGTACTACCTGGCTACCGCAGTACGATGGGAAACCTGATGCTTTGCAGGTGTTCTGGAAAAAGATTAGCTCGGTCCTCGATTTATACCCCTTGACGGACAGACAACGGGCAGCGGTAGTGCTGGGGCAGCTAACCGGCACGGCTGAGCAGGAGACGGAGACCTGGACCGACGCGGACCGGGCCTCGGTGACTATCATTTTTGAGAAACTCCAAACCGCTTTTGAGACCCGCACGGAAGCGGAGCTGCGGATGCAGTTTTACCAGTGCCGACAGCGGCCTGTGGATAATATAAGAGACTATGCCTTGCGCCTTCAAACCGCTCTCTGTGCGCTGAAGCGGGTGGATACTATTAACGAGGTGGACAGCAATAAAATGCTCGTGGAACAATTCTTGCAGGGACTGGGGTCCGCGGAGGACCGCAAGCAGCTACGGCTGTGGGCCCTGGAGCACCCGGATCTGGACTTTGCAGTATTGAAGGAGCGGGCCATCAAGGCCCTGCAGCCCCCAGCACCAGACGCCCCCGATGCGGCCCCATGGCCGGCTGAAACTGCTCCCATCACGGTGGCGCCTACTCTCCCGGCGCTACCGGTCCCTGCAGCGCCCACCGGGATGATGGAGGAGCTGGCTGCCCAGGTCCGCCGCATGGATGGAGACCTAGCCAAGATCCTCGCCGCACTCCAGCTCCCGACGAACGTCAAGCCCCCAAGGAGGATCCAACTTGCTGACAGCCCAGAGGACATCCCCTGGATGCAGCGGAGAAGGACCAATGACTCACGGTATGGGCCTCCTATTTGTTACAGGTGCAGCAAGCCCAGGCACTACTCTAGGCGGTGTCCGTTAAACGAGCAACCCCTGGGGCCAAGGGCCAATCCTCAGGAGTAGACACCTCATCATCCCTCTGGCAGTAGACGGCATCCCGCTTATGGCCCTATCGGACACAGGATCACAGGTAACCACGATACCATACTCACTGTACCAGCAGTATTAGGGCACTGATGAACTTGCCCCCCCCCTGAAGGTGGGATATAAACAAGTGACCATAACCGTGGGACGTGCGGAGCTAAAACACCAAGGGATGATTGTGGTGATGAATGAACCCAGTGATCATAACCCAAAAGTAGTCCTAGGGACCAATGTGATGGAGCATTGTATGAGTGAGGTGCTGAGTCTGTTGCAGCAGTTGGTCGCCACAGCAGAAGGAGGCCGACAGAGAGCTGTGCAGCGCGAGATCCGGGCCCTCCTATATCGGCAGCAAGTGAATTCAACGGGTGGAGAGATTGGTGGCGTGAGGGTGATGGATGTGGCCCCCTTGGTAGTGCCCCCCAGAAGTGAGATGATGATCTGGTGCAGGGCAGCAGTAGGTCCTCAAGGGCGCGACTACCCGGCAATGGTGGAACCCATGCCTTCGGAACACTGGCCCACGGTGATGGCCGCCAGAGGGGTGGTTGATGTCAAGAAGGGAAGAGTGCCTATGAGAGTGCTGAATTGTGGGGAGGAAGAAGTCAGGCTTCCCCATTACGCCACACTGGCCAAGTTGCTTACCCTAGACCCTCACACCATTCACGAGGCCACCCCACCTACCTCAGCACCCCCTGTCAGTAACCACATACCCTCCGAACAGCTAGAGGCGTGGTGCCAGGAATTACATATAGGCACCGAAACCACACCCATGCATCACAAAGAGGGGGTACACAGGGTGGTACAAGAGTATGGACAGGTTTTCAGCAAACACGCATTAGATTTTGGGAGAATTAAAGGGGTTCAACACCATATCCCCACAGGCCTACATCCACCAATCAAAGAGAGATATAGGCCCATCCCGCCAGCATACTACCACTGCGCTAAAGACATGTTGAGGAACATGAAGGAGGCAGGGGTCATTCGGGATTGTTGTAGTCCCTGGGCAGCCCCACTGGTGCTGGTGAAAAAGAAGGACGGCACCATGAGAATGTGTGTGGATTACCGGAAGATCAACCAGATAACGCACAAGGATGCCTATCCTCTCCCCCATATCGAAGAGTCGCTAGCTGCGCTGAGAACAGCTAACTTCTTCTCTACCCTTGATCTTACCAGTGGATACTGGCAGGTGGCGGTCGCCCCCGAGGACCGTGAAAAGACTGCATTCGCTACTCCCATGGGACTCTGAGTTCAACAGCATGCCGTTCGGGCTGTGCAATGCCCCCGGAACCTTCCATCGGCTCATGGAGTGTTGCCTGGGACATCTCAACTTCGAAACCGTCTTGCTGTATCTGGACGATGTGATCGTATACTCCCAGACGTACGAGGCCCACCTGGAGCACCTGGCCGAAGTGTTTGCGTCCCTTGCCAAATATGGGATGAAGCGGAAGCCCTCCAAGTGCCATCTACTGAAGCCTAATGCCTGCTTTACACGCTTCAATAAATCTTTCAATCCATCGTTGGGGTCAAGTTGTAAGTGACGCACATCCTGCATCGTTCATGATGTATTTGCGTGTGACACCTACTTGCAATCAAGATTGAACGAAAATACGGTGATCGCATACACGTCGTTTATTCCTCATACATTGGACGTTTTGTTGCATGAACCTAGTCAATTGAAACGTGTGACATCCCTCATACGATTTTGGTGTCTGAGGCTATGTGCGCAGGTGTGCGCTCTGCACCGCAGCTAAAAAAAGGTCCGCTTCAGAGCGCAGCTGAAAAGCTGCGTTCTGAAGCGCCTCACAATGTCTGTCATTCACTAATCTCTGTCAGTCGGTCACTATCTCTGTCCCTCTCTCTCTGTCCATGTCAGTCTATCCCTCTTACCCCCTCTCTGATA
The DNA here is from genome assembly GCF_048569485.1 of Anomaloglossus baeobatrachus. NCBI lineage: Eukaryota > Metazoa > Chordata > Amphibia > Anura > Aromobatidae > Anomaloglossus > Anomaloglossus baeobatrachus. The sequence goes on along the minus strand of NC_134355.1, from coordinate 411,994,143 downwards.
TACTCACCGATCCCCGGCGCTGCACGGCGTTCACACTGCTCCGGCGGCTTTTACTGTTTTGAAAAAGCCGGCCGCCCATTAAACAATCTCGTATTCCCTGTTTACCCCACCCACCGGCGCCTATGATTGGTTGCAGTGAGACACGCTCCCACGCTGAGTGACAGGTGTCACACTGCACCCAATCACAGCAGCCGATGAGCGTGTCTATACTGTGAAGTGAAATAAATAATTAAATAATTAAAAAAAACGGCGTGCGGTCCCCCCCCCCCCATTTTAAAACCAGCCAGATAAAGCCATACGGCTGAAGGCTGGTATTCTCAGGATGGGGAGCTCCACGTTATGGGGAGCCACCCAGCCTAACAATATCAGCCAACAGCCGCCCAGAATTGCCGCATACATTATATGCGACAGTTCTGGGACTGTACCCGGCTCTTCCCGATTTGCCCTGGTGCGTTGGTAAATCGGGGTAATAAGGAGTTATTGGCAGCCCATAGCTGCCAATAAGTCCTAGATTAATCATGTCAGGCGTCTCCCTGAGATACCTTCCATGATTAATCTGTAAGTGACAGTAAATAAACACACACACACACGAAAAAATCATTTATTAGAAATTAAAAACACAAACATTTCCTCGAACACCACTTTAATCAGCCCCAAAAAGCCTGCATGTCCGGCGTAATCCAGGATGCTCCAGTGTCGCATCCAGCTCTGCTGCATGGAGGTGACCGAAGCTGCAGCAGACACAGCCGCTCCTGTCAGCTTCACGCAGCAACTGAAGACAGCCGCGCGATCAGCTGAGCTGTCACTGAGGTTACCCGCTGTCACTGGATCCAGCGGTGGATGCAGGTAACCTCAGTGTCAGCTCAGCTGATCGCGCGGCTGTCTTCAGTTGCTGTGTGGAGGTGACAGGAGCGGCTGTGTCTGCTGCAGCTCCGGTCACCTCCATGCAGCACAGCTGGATGCGACGCTGGAGGTCCGTGGATTACGCCGGACATGGAGGGCTTTTTGGGGCTGATTAAAGTGGTGTACGAGGGAATGTGTTTGTGTTTTTAATTTCTAATAAATGATTTTTTCGGGTGTGTGTGTATTTATTTACTGTAATTTACAGATTAATCATGGAAGGTATCTCGGGGAGACGCCTGTCATGATTAATCTAGGAGTTATTGGCAGCTATGGGCTGCCAATAACTCCTTATTACCCCGATTTGCCAACGCACCAGGGTAAATCGGGAAGAGCCGGGTACAGTCCCAGAACTGTCACATATAATGTATGCGGCATTTCTGGGCGGCTGTTGGCTGATATTGTTAGGCTGGGGGGCTCCCAATAACGTGGAACTCCCCATCCTGAGAATACCAGCCTTCAGCCGTATGGCTTTATCTGGCTGGTTTTAAAATTGGGGGGAACCGCACGCCGTTTTTTTTAATTATTTAATTATTTATTTCACTTCACAGTATAGACACGCCCACCGGCTGCTGTGATTAGGTGCAGTGTGACACCTGTCACTCAGCGTGGGGGGCGTGTCTCACTGCAACCAATCATAGGCGCCGGTGGGCGGGGTAAGCAGGGAATACGAGATTTTTGAAAAAGCCGGCCGCTCATTAAACATAGTAAAAGCCGCCGGAGCAGTGTGAACGCCGTGCAGCGCCGGGGATCGGTGAGTATATGAGAGAGGGCTGCTCAATTCAGTTACTCAGGAGTTTAGCGGTCACCGGTGAGCCCTTCACAGGTGACCGCTAATCAGGACGCGACACAGACAGAGCCGCAGCATGACAATGAAATCGGCTGAAGTTCACCCGAGTTCATTCAGATTGTGCGGCTCTGTCTGCTGTCATCTGCCATTCAGCTCTGCTACATGGCTGTCTGTGTCTGCTGTCAGCGGCCATGTAGCAGAGCTGAATGGCAGATGACATAGTAAAAACGCATCCCTACACATTACACACGCTTGGCAAGTCAATAAATTAAAAAAAAAAAAAAAGGTGCCCAATGCATACGTCACAGAACACATGATCTAAAGGATCGAACACAAAATTGATCAATTTAACATAGACTACTAACGCACGTGTGACAGCAAATGAACGACCTACATGCAATCTCATTAGATCGCATATGCGACCTGGGCGTGTCACATCGCATACGAGATCGCACACCTAATTGTAAGGTGTAAAGCTGGCTTAAGGTACAGTACCTCGGACACGTGGTGAGCGCCGAAGGTGTCACCCCAGACCCCGAGAAGATCACGGCTATCCAAGACTGGCCGAGGCCGACCACCGTGAGAGAGGTGAGACAGTTCCTGGGCCTGGTGGGCTACTACCGCCGCTTCATCAAGGGGTATACAAAGATGGCTGCGCCTATGCAAGACCTCCTCGTGGGACAGACCAAGGGTGGCAGGGACCCTGGGCCTCCGTTCGTGTGGGAGGAGAAGCATGAAGAGTCCTTCCACCAGCTGAAGACGGCCTTGATGGGAGAAGAGGTCCTGGCGTACCCCGACTACAGCCTTCCGTCCGTCCTTTACACAGATGCCAGCAACGTGGGCTTGGGAGCAGTCCTGTCCCAGGTCCAAGACGGGAAAGAAAAAGTGATCGCCTACGCCAGCAGAAAGCTCCGGCCCACGGAAAGAAACCCCAAAAATTACAGCTCTTTCAAGCTGGAGTTCCTGGCCCTGGTGTGGGCAATCACCGAGAGGTTCCGACATTACCTCGCAGCGGCAAAATTCACCGCTTACATGGACAATAATTCGCTAACCCATCTGGATACAGCCAAGCTGGGCGCTCTGGAGCAACGGTGGGTAGCCAGGTTGTCTAAATACGACTTCACTATTAAATACCGAGCTGGCCGCAAGAACACCAACGCGGACGCGTTATCCCAGATGCCCCACCTGCCAGATGGGGGGCCAGAAGACAACGACCTCGAAGAAATCGAGTTGCCTGTGTTCCATCGGCCGCCGGTCGAAAAACTATACATCAAACAACAACAGGTGGCCCTGGACCCGTTACCCAATTAGGCAAGAAGCCCAAGATCAAGCGCCTGCTGTCCAGCTGGTTAAGACCATGATCGAGCAAGGCTCCTCCGGAATGGATCCGGCAGCTCCCTCTGAGGCCCAGCGCCTGTGGAAAGAACGGGCTCGGCTATACCTGCATGAAGGGAAGCTGTATCGGGGGCTGATTAACCTGAAGACTCACGAGAAGGTTCGTCAGCTGGTGGTCCCTCAGGCCAGCGTGCCCAAAGTCCTACGAGCATACCACGATGGCGCCGGGCATTTCGGCTGGAAAAAGCTGGAGATGTTGCTGAGAGAACGGTTCTATTGGAGTGGGATGCGAGAATCTGTGGAGGCCTGGTGCCGAGAGTGCGGCCCCTGTGCGCTGAGAAGGAAGGACAACACCAGCCAAAGGGCCCCTCTACATCCGATCGTCACCCATCAACCGCTGGAATTGGTTGCACTGGATCACGTCAAGCTTACACCTAGCCGGAGCGGATACACCTATGCCTTGACCATCGTGGACCACTACTCTAGATTCATCGTGGTTGTTCCAGTCAAGGACTTGACCGGCCGTACCGCGGCTAGATCATTCCAGGCCTATTTCTGCCGACCGCACGGCTACCCGAAGAGGGTGCTTACGGACCAGGGCTCCGCCTTTGAAGCAGAAGTATTTCAAGAATTCTGTCAATTGTACGGTTGTAAGAAGATCAGGACCACGCCATATCATGCCCAGACTAACGGAATGTGCGAAAAGATGAACCACCTGGTCCTGGATCTCCTCAAGGTGATACCGCTGGAAGAGCGAAACATGTGGCCAGAGAAGCTACCTGACCTGATTGACATGTACAACAACGTCCCCAGTAGTTCTACTAAATGTACCCCAGCGTATCTGATGAGAGCCCGACCGGGCCGGCTGCCGGTGGACCTAGAAATGGACTTGGAAGCTCCCAAGGCCCTTCCTTCAACTACAGGCTGGGATGCCCGACGGCAAATCCAGTACCGACAAGTTCAGGAATACGTGGAGAGGAACCTGTGTCAGAGCCGAACAAAACAGGAACAGCGCTTTAACAAACGGGCCTACGCCACCCCCTTTGAGCCCGGGGATGTGGTGCTGAAATGGAAAAGAAGAACCCATAAGCTTGATGATCAATGGGAGAAGACCCCGTATGTCATCCAGCCTACTGAATGGGAGAATGAAAAGGCCTATCGGATTAGTCGTGACCAAGGAAAAACCACGGCTACGGTCTCCAGAGATCACTTGAAAAGGTGTCCACCCCGTTTAAGGCTGACAAATGAAGTTCCGGTCCCGAAACCGAGTGAGAAGAAGGAAGGAGAGATGATCCATACAGTGATGGGTGACTTTCCAGCAGACTGGCCGGTGCAGAACGGTGCGGTGCTTGTTCCGGTGGTAATGTTCCCACAACCCGTGGAAGAAATGGAAACGGAGAGAACCGCCAGCGAACCGTCTGAGCCAGCGCCCAGGGATGCACCTATGCCCGACCCCCATGGGTCTCCAACAGCCATATCTGTTACGCGGGAAGAGGAACCAGCTGCTTTCTCTGTTCCCCTGCCCTCCACTAACGACATTGGGCCCAGAAGGTCCACACGCCCCAACCAAGGTAGGCCCCCACTTAGGTACAGGGAAACTACCATCTAGGGGTGCAAGGTGTTAACCATGTAACTAAGTAAATAAATGAATCAAACCCAGTGTTCACCTGATTGCCTGATTACCGTCCGTTTGAGACACGTTGTCCCCGGAGGGACCCTTTGTGTTTTGTTGCTGCATGAGAGACTACTCATGGACAAGGCCGAGAACTGGCAGGCCACCCACGAACTTGTGGGATTGTAAATAATGTTATGGGCTGTTTTCCGTCAGTGCCGCCTCCGGAGAGGCAGATTGGAGGAGGGACCCGCAGCGGAGCAGGCTGGGGTCCGGCCACCACCTGGACTGGTGGCCATCCTCTGGGGGTCAGGGGTCCCCCTGGACGTGGGGTCCCCTGAAGTGCGCATTACCGTACCCGTTCCCGCTCGGGCAGCCTGAACCTGGACTGGGGTAAAGGGGTGCTGCCCACTTTTTAGGGGCAGCACCAGGGCTAGGTTGCTTGGGTGGGAGAGCGGAAGACAACCGTCCGTATGTTAAAAAAATGTTTGCAACGTTAAAGCTATGCACCTCCCGTAAGGGAAGATTCCTAAATATACATATGTTGAATATTAAATGTTATTTATCTTTTACAGTTGTAAAAATAAAACCGGTGATGGACGGGCAGCCCGCGGATGGTCTGCGTTTTACCAAGGGGGAGTGTGACGCCCTGGACTAGCCAGGGGTCACAGACTGCAACAACATGCACACACACCCACCCTAGGCAGTTACAGCATGCAAACAAAAATCCTTGTTGCCTCCCTCCAGGGGCTGATATCCACACCAGGTGGGGCTGAGCCAGGTGGTTGGCCCCGCCCATCGAGGAGTTCACAGTCCTGGAGGCAGGAAAAGGAGAGCAGATAGTGTTTGGAGGTGGAAATGGAAGGAGTAAACTACTGCGGTGTCTGGGTTGGAGCCCAGGCACCTAAAGCAAGGTTGGCAGATGGTGGTGGTCGTCTGCAGGAGTGACGGATCTCCGCAGAACTGTAGGACCGGGGTTGGGCGGTGGCCCACCGGTACCGAACTGGGGACCGGAGTGAAGTTAGCACACAGGCAGGGCCATCGGACCCCGACCAGGCTTGGAGTCGCCAGTAAAGGTCAAATACCAAGTGTGACCGGAACCCCAGGGGTTTCCGAACAACCCAAGTCCCGTTAGAAGGCAACCGCTCACACCGTGAGGATATACAGCCACCGCCAAGGCTAGAGATCCAAGGGCCAGCGCCTGCGGGCAAAAGGGCTCCTACGGCACCTATACGCCGGGGAGCGGACTACCGTTTGGGGAACCATCGGAGTCAACCATGTACACAGGTGCAGGGAAAGACAGCCACCATCAGCCGTCCGGGGAGAACACAACATCAGCACTGCAGCCGGCTGCGGGACCCGTCCATCCGGCCGTTTGGTTTACCAGAGACTCTGTCATTGACTATCTGAGTGAGTACACCATTGCCGTCCGGCACCGCGCCGCGCTGTCCCTGCGACCCTGCACCCCCACCGGTCAAGCCACCCCGTCAACTCCATCGGGCCCCGGGAGCACCAACCCCCCTACCCACGGAGGGGAAAACATCCTCGATGCCCCCTGTCATCTCTCCCGGGATTCCCGTCACCGGCAGCGGTGGTGCCACCGTCACCACACACCGTGGGTGGCGTCACGGACAATCTCCCCACACCAATCATTCCCCTTTCACTCACGGGCGAGGAGCGCCGCTCGAGTCCCCCGATCCGGCCCACCGCTCGAGCCACGGAGCAGCAGCACCAGCAGCAGCGCCAGACCCGAGCGTTAGCGAGCGCAGCGCCCCGCCGCCCGCGACATATGCGATGAACGGATTTTTGTTCAATCGCAATTGCACGTACCTGTCACACCCTACAATGTACCTTACAATGCCGGATGTGCGTCACTTACGACGTGACCCCGCCGACACATTGTAAGATACATTGCAGCGTGTAAAGCGGGCTTAAGGCCAAACACAATGAGAGAATCACTGATGCTGATCACCACTGTGTTTTCTAGTTTGTTAGACAATCACAATTTTTTTAGAGGAAATGCTGAACCCCCATAAACCTGAGCGGCCATTAGAAATGTAAAGGTGTAATTTCACCAACATATCTACCATGTCACCCAGGATGAGTGTTATTGGTGACACACACACCACATTGCTGTGTCTCAGTATCTGCTATTTCTCCACTCTCATTTATTATATTATTTAGAATTATTAATAATAATAAAAAATACAGAAAATAATAAAATGCTGTGGCGCCCTGGACAAGCCAGGACGTCACAGATACTGCAACAACACACCCCACACCCTGGCTAGGCACATCAAAGTCAGACAAAAATCTTTGTTGCCTCCCTCCAGGGGTTGATGTCCACACCAGGGGGTGGAGCCAGGCGGTTGGCCCCGCCCACCGAGGAGTTCACGGTCCTGGAGGCAGGAGGTTAGTGCAGTTTGAGAGCTGAGAGAGTGAAGTAGTAGTGGAGCAGACTGACCATGTCCGGGTACATGGCCCGGGCACATACAGCAAGGTTGGCAGACGGTGGTGACCGTCTGCAGAAGGGGCTGATTGACGTGAACCGTAAGGACCGGGGACGGGCGGTGGCCCGCTGGTACCGGACCGGGGAGCGAAGAGAAGCCAGCACTATTCGGCAGGGCCTACGGACCCCGACCAGGCTTGGAGTCACCGTAAAACCGGTCAAATCCGTTAGCGAAAGGAACCTCCGGGGTTTCCCAGCAGTCAAGACCCGATTGAAGGCAACCGCTCAAACCGTGAAGGGAAATACAGTCACCTCCAAGGCTACAGTTCCCAGGGCCAGAGCCTGCGGGCAAAAGGGGCTCCCTCAGCATCCATCCAAGCTGGGGAGCGGGTTACCGGTGGGAAGCCATCAGAACCGAGAACATAACACAGGTGCAGGGAAAGGCAGTCACCGCCAACCTACCGGGAGAGAAACCACCGCAGCCGTCTGTGGGACCCGTCCATCCAGCCGTTTGTTTTACCGGAGACTTTGCATTCATCATTGGCTGAGTAAGTACCACTGTGCCGTGCGGCACCGCGCTGCCCCCGCGACCCTGCACCTCCCCAGGTCCCGTAACCCACCTGCCATCCACCTTCACCGGGCCCCGGGACAACCAACCCCCCTACCCACGGAGGGGAAAAACAACATCCAAGCTTCTCCCCATCATCGCTCTCGGGATCCCCGTCCAGAGCAGCGGTGGTGTCACAACCTCACCACAACCGTGGGTGGCGTCACGGACAATAAATTTCCAAAACCATTCCCCTTTTCACTCACGGGCGAGGAGCGCCGCTCGAGTCCCCGGATCCGGCCCACCGCTCGAGCCACCGAGCAGCCAGCGAAGCAACCCCGAGCCGGACCCGAGCGTGGTGAGCGCAGCGTCCTCCTCCCCGCCTCATGTATTGCTTATTTTTTGGGGTGAGGGGTTCAAAAGAGATTATTCCAGAATTTTGCCATTAAGCGCTTTGAAAAGTTGCACTTTTTTTTCACAGCGCAGGAGATGTGTAAGAAGCTTGCAACTTTTGGAGTGAGGCTCACGCCAGTTTTCAGATGTTCCTGACTCATTAAAGTATTTTCCCCACAAACAAAGTCAATTTTAATCCATAGATCTTGGATTAATAATAATTTCCACAATTGGATGTGTTTAAATAAAAAGTTCCTGTTCTGAGATAATCTTATATATGTGCCCCTGCTATGTACTGTGTAATGGCCGTGTCTGACCGTACAGGGACATGGTGTGATCATACCACAGCTCCTGGGCAGGGGAGAAAGCAAATGGGAGTATACAGACAGTACAGCATGGGATCACAGCTTACCTCAAAGAAAGAATAATTTTTGATCCCGTACTGTAATGTCTTTAATACTCTTTTGCTTTCTCCCCTGCCCAGGAGCTGTGGTATGATCACACCATGTCCCTGTACGGTCAGACACGGTCATTACACAGTACATAGCAGGGGCACATATATAAGATTATCTCAGAACAGGAACTTTTTTTTAAACACGTCCAATTGTGGAAATTATTATTATTCCAGGATCTATGGATTAAAATCAACTTTAAAATTAAACTTTGTGGGGAAAATCCTTTAATGAGTCAAAAGCATCTGAAAAGTGGTGTGAGCCTCACGCCGAAGTTACAAAATTATTGCTCAACTCCGATCTATTGATCATAATGAACTTTGCCCATGGGAAAATCTCTTTAAGGCCCCCTTCACACGTCCGTGAAACACGTGCGTGTTTGGTCCGTTTCCGTATATACCGGAGACACGGCCAAACGTGCACCAATGTTAATCTATGATTGTGGTCACACGTCCGTTATTTCATTATGTCCGTGTGTGCGTGTCCGTGATCCGTATGTGTTTGCGTTTTGCACGGATGCATGTCCGTTATCTGCACGGAGCACGCACATGTGGACACAATGAAAGCCTATGGGTATGTGCACACACGTTAGTAAACACGTATGCATCTACCTATAGTCCGTGTCCGTTTGGTGTTTTTATTTCTAGTGATGTCGGCTATTCTTTCTATTTCTGTGTATGTCGGTCAATCTCCCTGAGTCCGTCGGTCTGTCTCTCTGTCGGTCTCTCTGTCTGTCCCTCTCTCACAGTCTGTCGGTCAGTTTCCCCCCTCTCTCATACTTACCGTTCCCCGATCTCCGGCGCAGCGCTGCACGGCATTCACACTGCTGCGGCGGCTTTTACTATTTTGAAAAAGCCGGCCGCTCATTAAACAATCTCCTATTCCCTGCTTTCCCCGCCCACCGGCGCCTATGATTGGTTGCAGTGAGACACGCCCCCACGCTGAGTGACAGGTGTCACACTGCACCCAATCACAGCAGCCGGTGGGCGTGTCTATACTGTGCAGTAAAATAAATAAATTAATTAAAAAAAAACGGCGTGCGGTTCCCCCCAATTTTAATGCCAGCCAGATAAAGCCATACGGCTGAAGGCTGGTATTCTCAGGATGGGGAGCTCCACGTTATGGGGAGCCCCCCAGCCTAACAATATCAGTCAGCAGCCGCCCAGAATTGCCGCATACATTAGATGCGACAGTTCTGGGGCTGTACCCGGCTCTTCCCGATTTGCCCTGGTGCTTTGGCAAATCGGGGTAATAAGGAGTTATTGGCAGCCCATAGCTGCCAATAAGTCCTAGATTAATCATGTCAGGCGTCTATGAGACACCCTCCATGATTAATCTGTAAATTACAGTAAATAAACACACACACACCAGAAAAAATCCTTTATTAGAAATAAAAAACACACACATATACCCTGGTTCACCACTTTAATCAGCCCCAAAAAGCCCTCCATGTCCGGCGTAATCCAGGATGCTCCAGCGTCGCTTCCAGCGCTGCTGCATGGAGGTGACCGGAGCTGCAGAAGACACCGCCGCTCCGGTCACCTCCACACAGCAAATGAAGACAGCCGGCGATCAGCTGAGCTGTCACTGAGGTTACCCGCTGTCACTGGATCCAGTGACAGCGGGTAACCTCAGTGACAGCAGCTGATCGCGCGGCTGTCTTCATTACCTGCGTGGAGGTGACCGGAGCGGCGGTGTATTCTGCAGCTCCGGTCACCTCCATGCAGCAGCGCTGGAAGCGACGCTGGAGCATCCTGGATTACGCCGGACATGGAGGGCTTTTTGGGGCTGATTAAAGTGGTGAACCAGGGTATATGTGTGTTTTTTATTTCTAATAAAGGATTTTTTCTGGTGTGTGTGTGTTTATTTACTGTAATTTACAGATTAATCATGGAGGGTGTCTCATAGACGCCTGACATGATTAATCTAGGACTTATTGGCAGCTATGGGCTACCAATAACTCCTTATTACCCCGATTTGCCAAAGCACCAGGGCAAATCGGGAAGAGCCGGGTACAGCCCCAGAACTGTCGCATCTAATGTATGCGGCAATTCTGGGCGGCTGCTGACTGATATTGTTAGGCTGGGGGGCTCCCCATAACGTGGAGCTCCCCATCCTGAGAATACCAGCCTTCAGCCGTATGGCTTTATCTGGCTGGCATTAAAATTGGGGGGAACCGCACGCCGTTTTTTTTTAATTATTTATTTATTTATTTTACTGCACAGTATAGACACGCCCACCGGCTGCTGTGATTGGGTGCAGTGTGACACCTGTCACTCAGCGTGGGGGCGTGTCTCACTGCAACCAATCATAGGCGCCGGTGGGCGGGGAAAGCAGGGAATAGGAGATTGTTTAATGAGCGGCCGGCTTTTTCAAAATAGTAAAAGCCGCCGCAGCAGTGTGAATGCCGTGCAGGGCCGCGCCGGGGATCGAGGAACGGTGAGTATGAGAGAGGGGGGGAAACTTCAGTCACTCGGGGGATTAGCGGTCACCGGTGAATCCTTCACAGGTGACCGCTAATCAGTACTCGACACAGACAGAGCCGCGGTATGAGGATGAAGTCGGGTGCAGTTCACCCGAGTTCATTCTCATCGCGCAACTCTGTCTGCTGTCAGCCGACATTTATAAACGACATTGTGCATCACACACACGGACATTCCACACGGATATTCCACGTACACATACACGTTAATTCCACACGCACACACGGACGTTCTGCACACAAACACGGCTAGCATACGCAATTCACACAGGTGCCACACGGACCATAAAAACGGACACAAAAACGGAACACGGACCCGAAAAACGGCCCGAAACACACGTGCGTGTTTTTCACGGACGTGTGAAGGGGGCCTAAGAGACATACGCCTCCCAAAGAATCAAAACGGTCTGACTCCAGCACGACCCCTCATCAAGACTGGCATCATAACCGTTAATCCTGATGAATTGGGGAATAAATCTTTACTTGAAAGCTTTAAATGGAAGAGAAAAGTGGTGTCTGCAGAGAGGAGGTCATGTGACTGGCAGGTGCCGGCAGGTGAGTGGCAGTTACTGGTCACTACGGCAACTGAACACTTCTTGGATTGAGAGTTTTACATTTTGCAGGATTTCCAGGATTACACCACACTTTACTGATCATCGTGTGGTGAGTATCATTCTTTGTACCCCATGTACAGTACATACAGCACAATACACTCACATCACACAGTCTATATGCACAGAGATAAGGAGAGAACTGTTCCCATGACTTGGAAGGAGCTGTATAACTTATTTCTAATGTGAATCTTAATGAAATCCTCTCAGCAGATAAAACTCTGCAGATAAATGCTGTGTTACATAACGTGTGGCCGTCTAATTGGAAAAAGGAAAACAATGAATTTCTCTTCTCCCTGCAGCCGCTCACTTCCAGCTCTTGGGGCGGCCCCAGGGCAGTGCCCAGTCAGCGATCACTACACAGCGAGCGATGGGTGAGATTACACAGCCCTCACTGTGTGGTGATCACTGCCGGATCACTGCCCTGGCACCGATGATTGGAAGTGAGCGGCTGCAGAGAGAACATAATTTTTTTTTCTCCCTGAGTCACACTTCCTATTACATTGCTGCACATGGTTAAACCAATATTTATCTACAAATCGCTCCTTTGCCTGCAGATTACTGGCGTTTTATTGCAGACACGTTTCATCCTACGGCAGTATACCCCTCATGTTTTAAATTTTGTTGGAAACTGATGATAAGACTATTTACATCATATGCAGACATTTGTTTAATGTATACACTATTTATGTGTTTGTTAAAATGACTCGTATAGAATAATTGTATTAAAGTAATCAACATTTTCTACCTACAACCTCTCCAATTTTTTCTTTAATTCCTTTTCTTCTTTCTTTCTCCTCCTCTTCCTCTGTGTTGATTGAGGATGGGAAAAGAATACACAAGTGCTGTAAAGTGTACGTGTTTCTACAAAACTTTTATTAAATAACCAATAAAGTTACTATTAAATTAAGAAAATTAAAATGTTAATTGTATACATTTTTTCTACTCTGGATTCCTGAGGTGACAGATGCCCCTGTGTATTATTGGTCATAGGATATGCTTTGCTTATACAGTATGTCTCAGTATATACATTAACCTTGACAACGTGCACGATTTCCGTTTTTGCGGTTTCAATTTTTCCTTTTTCCTCCACTTCCCAGAGCCATAACTTTTTTTATTTTTCTGTCTTCATAGACATATGATGGAGTTTTTTCAGGGTCGTCTTGTACTTTTGAATGACACCGTTCATTTTATCACATAGTGTACTAAAATACACTATATGGTGAAAGGCCCTGGCAATATGATTCTTCTATCAGTCTGATTACAGTGATACCATACAGTGATACCAAACATGTCAATTTTTTTTTTACTTTTTTAGTGGTGGGAAAAAAAACAAACTTGGGGGGGTTTCGTTGCCATTTTCTGAGATCCATAATGTTTTAATTTTGTAGACAATCGAGTTGTGTTATGGCTTATTTTTGTTGGGCACAACACCATTGTTTGTTTACACCATTCTGGGATAGATATGACGATTTGATTGTTACAGCATTTTTATGGTATTGCAGAGACCAAGAAAATGACATTTTGGTTTTCATGAATGTTTTCCATTTACAGTGTTTACCACTGGGTTAAATAATGTTATATCTTGATAACTGCGACTTTTCTGAATGTGGTGATACCATAGACTACTCATTTTTTATTATCTTTATTTTAACCATTCACTCCCTGCTAGTTTTCACCTTTGACCAAGCCAATTTTTTCGTGACACATTGTACTTCAAGTTATTGGTAAATTTAGGATGATATTTGTTTGAGAAAATATTTGGTGAAAAATTTTCCAAAATTTTAATTTTTAATGTCCTTAAGCCAGAGAGTTAAATGACACAAAATAGTGAACAAACATTTCCCACATGTCTACTTTACATTAGCACAATATTTCAAACATTTTTTTTGTTAGGAAGTTGGAGGGGTTAAGTTTAATCAACAATTTGACTCTCTAGACCCCTAGGTGGGCGTTTCCTTCCACCTGGTCCCGCCCACTGGTGTGCCTGTCCTGCTTTGGGGGGGTGACTAGGGTTTTGTTGGCTTGGTGTAACCCTGTGAGGGAGGGTGTTGTGCAGGGGTCTATTTGTGTGTGACCACTTGGCGGCGCCAGGGCGTCACACTTTTCCTACCTGCAGATATTCTGTATCTGATGCAATTGTGCCACCCCCATGCCTGTAGCAGCCGGGCTGCTCGGATCTGGACCCGCTGTGTGTGGCTCGAGGGATCCTCCGGACCCGGTGGTCACGCGGACACGCCAAATGAAAAGGGGGACGTAGTTGTACTGGCTTGACCGTACTCAGTTCGTGATGCCACCCAGGGTGCGTGGGGAAGTGGGACACCACCCCTGTTGTTGTGGGACACCCAGGGGAGATGTAGTGGCAGCTGGATGTTAACCCCTCCGTGGGTAGGGATGGTTGGCCCGGGACCCAGTGTCTCTGTGCAGGGTATGGCAATGGCAGGGTCCTGCGAGCCCGGACGTATCAGGGGATGGTTGGTTACTCACACTTGTGTGATTCATATAAGTCTTTTGGTAAACCAACGTGCTGGTGGCCGGCCTCCACGACCGGTTTTACTTTGGTCCCCCACCCGGGCTGGTGGTCGCCGTCTTTCCCCTCTGCACTGGTGTTTGTAGATAGGACTTCCCAGTTTGGAACACGGGAGTCCACTCCCGGTTTGTTGTGTACCTGAGGAGCCGTGCCTGTTATGCACGGGCCTGTGTGTGACTACCTGGTTTTGCCAGGGCGTCACACACGTCTATGGGGAAAATCTGCACAGAGAAATTTAGTGTACCCGCAGGAGAAATGGACACGCTGCGGATCTGAGACACGCACCATGATCAGATTACACTGAGAAGCCCAGTGGCCGGAGAGGTCTATAAATCCTTCCACTTTGCTGTAAGCAGCATCAAAACTCACCAAACATTAATCATGGGAACGTTGTCTGACACTTCAGACATCAAATAATGTTAATTTCTTACAGGCGCCTGTGGCCCTGTGGCGCCCTGGACAAGCCAGGACGTCACAGGTACTGCAACAACACACCCCACACCCCGGTTAGGCACATCAGTCACACACAAATCCTTGTTGCCTCCCTCCAGGGGCTGATGTCCACACCAGGTGGCGTGGAGCCAGGCGGTTGGCCCCACCCACTGAGGAGTTCACAGTCCTGGAGGTGGGAAAGGAAGTCAGAGTAGTGGAGTGAGGGAAAGTGAAAAGAGAGGAGTGAAGTGGTAGTGGAGCAGACTGACCGTGTCCGGGTACGTGGCCCGGGCACCTAAGAGCAAGGTTGGCAGACGGTGGTGACCGTCTGCAGGAGAGGCCGATCGACGCGGAACCGTAGGACCGGGGTCGGGCGGTGGCCTGCCGGTACCGAACCGGGGAGCAAAGAGAAGCCAGCACCATTCGGCAGGGCCTACGGACCCCGACCAGGCTTGGAGTCGCTGTTAAACCGGTCAAATCTGTTAGCGACGGGAACCTCCGGGGTTTCCCAGCAACAAAGACCCGATTGAAGGCAACCGCTCAACCAGAGAAGGGAAATACAGTCACCGCCAAGGCTACAATTCCCAGGGTCAGAGCCTGCGGGCAAAAGGATCTCCTCCGGCATCTATCCAAGCTGGGGAGCGGGTTACCGGTGGGAAGCCATTGGAACCGAAGGAACTTTACAGGTGCAGGGAAAGGCAGTCACCACCAACCTACCGGGAGTGACCACCGCAGCCGCCTGCGGGACCCGTCCATCCAGCCGTTTGTTTTACCAGAGACTCCGTATATGTTATTGGCTGAGTGAGTACCACCGTGCCGTCTTGCACCGCGCTGCCCCCGCGACCCTGCACCTCACCAAACCCTGCCATCCACATTCCCGTCACCTCACCGGGCCCCGGGACCACCAAAACCCCCTACCCACGGAGGGGAGAGAAACATCTCGGCTGCTCCCTGTCATCGCTTCCGGGATCCCCGTCCAGAGCAGCGGTGGTGTCCCAACCTCACCACAAACCGTGGGTGGCATCACGGACCGACTTCCCAAACCCCAAAAACCATCCCCTTTCACTCACGGGCGAGGAGCGCCGCTCGAGTCCCCGGATCCGGCCCACCGCTCGAGCCACCGAGCAGCAAGCAGCAGCAGCGCCGGACCCGAGCGTGGTAGTGAGCGCAGCGGCCCCCTCCCCGCCCGCGACACGCCTACCTTCAATTCATCTAAACAAACATCATGAATTACTGTAAGAGAAATATGTGGCTGACCCCTGGCATTGCCCAGCAAAATCAGCAGCTTACTGGAGAATACAGAAGGCTTCAAAAAACTCAGGTTAAAGAGGTATTCTCATCTCCAAGATCCTATCCCAATATGTAGTAGGTGTAAAAATAATAATAATAATAATAGCAAATACCTCCACGTAGAAATGTAGTATAGTTCTTCTGATTATCTATGTTTCTTACCTCATGTGCAGGGAATTGCAGCTTAGGTGCTTGTGATCGTCACCATGGAAACTTAAGTAACTGGCTGTCACCATATGAGTGAGCTGTAACCATGGATAACTAAGCTACTGTAATTACCTGCACATGAGGTAAGCGACAGCGAATCAGGAGACCTATATTATATTTCTGATTGGAGGCATTAGCGAATATAATTATTTTTACACCTACTAAATATTGGGACAGGATCTTGGAGATGGGAATACCTCTGTAAAGCCTGCTTTACACGTTGCAATTTCGCATACGATATCGTATTTGATTTACAACGCCCCCATCGTATATGCGGCACGTTCAATTTGTTGAACGTGCCGCACAAACGATTAACCCACGTCACACGTACTTACCCGTCCATACGACCTCGCAGTGGGCGGCGAACATCCACTTCCTGGAGTGGGAGGGACGATCGGCGTCACATAGACGTCACGCGGCAGCCGGCCAATAGAAGCAGAGGGGCGGAGATGAGCGGGACGTAAACATCCCGCCCACCTCCTTCCTTTCGCATTGTCAGCCGGGAGCTGCAGGACGTAGGTAAGATCTGTTCATCGTTCCCGGGGTGTCACACAGTGCGATGTGTGCTACCTCGGGAACATTGAACAACCTGCCATTCAATTTTAGAGAAAGGTACGATGTGTATGCGATGAACGGATTTTCCGTACCTGTCACACCCTGCAATGTACCTTACAATGCCGGATGTGCGTCACTTACGACGTGACCCCGCCGACACATTGTAAGATACATTGCAGCGTGTAAAGCGGGCTTAAGGCCAAACACAATGAGAGAATCACTGATGCTGATCACCACTGTGTTTTCTAGTTTGTTAGACAATCACTATTTTTTTTAGAGGAAATGCTTAACCCCCATAAACCTGAGCGGCCATTAGAAATGTAAAGGTGTAATTTCACCAACATATCTACCATGTCACCCGGGATGAGTGTTAATGGTGACACACACACACCACATTGCAGTGTCTCAGAATCTGCTATTTCTCCACTGTCATTTATTATATTATTTAGAATTATTAATGTCGCGGGTGGGGAGGACGCCGCTACGCTCGCTAACGCTCGGGTCCGGCGCTGCTGCGATGGCTGCTCGATGGCTCGAGCGGTGGGCCGGATCCAGGGACTCGAGCGGCGCTCTTCGCCCGTGAGTGAAAAGGGGGGTAGTTTGGGTTTGGGGATTTGGTCCGTGATGCCACCCACGGTTTGTGGTGAGGTTGGGGCACCACCGCTGCTGGTGACGGGTCTCCCGGGAGCGATGGCAGGGAGCAGCTGGGTTGTTGTTTTCCCCCTCCGTGGGTAGGGGTTGGTTGTCCCGGGGCCCGGTGAGGTGACGGGGGCGTGCAGGGTTGGTGAGGTGCAGGGTCGCGGGGGCAGCGCGGCGCGGTGCCGGATGGCACAGTTGTACTCACTCAGCCACAAAGATATGCAAAGTCTCTGGTAAAACAAATGGCTGGATGGACGGGTCCTGCAGCCGGCTGCTGTAGTTTCTCCCGGACGGTTGGTGGTGGCTGCCTTTCCCTGCACCTGTGTGTGTTTGTTCGGTCCCGGTGGATTCCCACCGGTAACCCGCTCCCCGGCGTGTATGTGTGCCAGAGGAGCCCCTTTTGCCCTCCGGCTCTGGCCCTTGGAACTCTAGCTGGGGCGGTAGCTGTATTTCCTTTTGCTGGTTGGACGGTTGCCTTCAATTGGGTCTTGGCTGTTTGAAAGCCCTTGGGGTTCCGGTCACTAACGGATTTGACCTTTAACAGCAGCTCCAAGCCTGGTTGGGGTCCGCAGGCCCTGCCTGAGTGTGCTGGCTTCTCTTCGCGCCCCGGTTCGGTACCAGCGGGCCACCGCCCGACCCCCGTCCTACGGTTCCACGTCGATCTGCCTCTTCTGCAGACGGCCACCACCGTCTGCCAACCTTGCTCTTGGTGCCCGGGCCACACACCCAGACACGGTCAGTCTGTTCCACCACTACCACTTCACTCTCCTCCACTCTGAACTGATCTCAACTCAACTGACTTCCTTTTCCCGCCTCCAGGACTGTGAACTCCTCGGTGGGTGGGGCCAACCACCTGGCTCCACCCCACCTGGTGTGGACATCAGCCCCTGGAGGGAGGCAACAAGGATTTTGTGTGTGACTGATGTACCTATCTCAGGATGGGGGTGCATGTTGTAGTACCTGTGACAACCTGGCTAGTGCAGGGCGCCACATTAATAATAATAAAAAATACAGAAAATAATAAAATCCATGTATTGTTTATTTTTTGGGGTGAGGGGTTCAAAAGAGATTATTCCAGAATTTTGCCATTAAGGGCTTTGAAAAGTTGCACTTTTTTTTCACAACGCAGGAGATGTGTAAGAAGTTTGCAACTTTTGGAGTGAGGCTCACGCCAGTTTTCAGATGTTCCTGACTCATTAAAGGATTTTCCCCACAAACAAAGTCAATTTTAATCCATAGATCTTGGATTAATAATAATTTCCACAATTGGACGTGTTTAAAAAAAAAGTTCCTGTTCTGAGATAATCTTATATATGTGCCCCTGCTATGTACTGTGTAATGGCCGTGTCTGACCGTACAGGGACATGGTGTGATCATACCACAGCTCCTGGGCAGGGGAGAAAGCAAATGGGAGTATACAGACAGTACAGCACGGGATCACAGCTTACCTCAAAGAAAGAATTTTTGATCCCGTACTGTAATGTCTTTAATACTCTTTTGCTTTCTCCCCTGCCCAGGAGCTGTGGTATGATCACACCACGTCCCTGTACGGTCAGACACGGCCATTACACAGTACATAGCAGGGGCACATATATAAGATTATCTCAGAACAGGAACTTTTTTTTTTAAACATGTCCAATTGTGGAAATTATTATTATTCCAGGATCTATGGATTAAAATCAACTTTAAAATTAAACTTTGTGGGGAAAATCCTTTAATGAGTCAGAAGCATCTGAAAAGTGGTGTGAGCCTCACGCCGAAGTTACAAAATTATTGCTCAACTCCGATCTATTGATCATAATGAACTTTGCCCATGGGAAAATCTCTTTAAGAGACATACGCCTCCCAAAGAATCAAACCGGTCTGACTCCAGCACGACCCCTCATCAAGACTGGCATCATAACCGTTAATCCTGATGAATTGGGGAATAAATCTTTACTTGAAAGCTTTAAATGGAAGAGAAAAGTGGTGTCTGCAGAGAGGAGGTCATGTGACTGGCAGGTGCCGGCAGGTGAGTGGCAGTTACTGGTCACTACGGCAACTGAACACTTCTTGGATTGAGAGTTTTACATTTTGCAGGATTTCCAGGATTACACCACACTTTACTGATCATCGTGTGGTGAGTATCATTCTTTGTACCCCATGTACAGTACATACAGCACAATACACTCACATCACACAGTCTATATGCACAGAGATAAGGAGAGAACTGGTCCCATGACTTGGAAGGAGCTGTATAACTTATTTCTAATGTGAATCTTAATGAAATCCTCTCAGCAGATAAAACTCTGCAGATAAATGCTGTGTTACATAACGTGTGGCCGTCTAATTGGAAAAAGGAAAACAATGAATTTCTCTTCTCCCTGCAGCCGCTCACTTCCAGCTCTTGGGGCGGCCCCAGGGCAGTGACCAGTCAGCGATCACTACACAGCGAGCGATGGGTGAGATTACACAGCCCTCACTGTGTGGTGATCACTGACGGATCACTGCCCTGGCACCGATGATTGGAAGTGAGTGGTTGCAGAGAGAACATCATTTTTTTTTCTCCCTGAGTCACACTTCCTATTACATTGCTGCACATGGTTAAACCAGTATTTATCTACAAATAGCTCCTTTACCTGCAGATTACTGGCATTTTATTGCAGACACTTTTCCTTCTACGGCAGTATACCCCTCATGTTTTAAGTTTTGTTGGAAACTGATGATAAGACTATTTACATCATATGCAGACATTTGTTTAATGTATACACTATTTATGTGTTTGTTAAAATAACTCGTATAGAATAATTGTATTAAAGTAATCATTTTCTACCTACAACCTCTCCAATTTTTTCTTTAATTCCTTTTCTTCTTTCTTTCTCCTCCTCTTCCTCTGTGTTGATTGAGGATGGGAAAAGAATACATAAGTGCTGTAAAGTGTACGTGTTTGTACAAAACTTTTATTAAATAACCAATAAAGTTACTATTAAATTAAGAAAATTAAAATGTTAATTGTATACATTTTTTCTGCTATGGATTCCTGAGGTGACAGATGCCCCTGTGTATTATTGGTCATAGGATATGCTTTGCTTATACAGTATGTCTCAGTATATACATTAACCTTGACAATGTGCACGATTTCCGTTTTTGCGGTTTCAATTTTTCCTTTTTCCTCCACTTCCCAGAGCCATAACTTTTTTATTTTTCTGTCTTCATAGACATATGATGGGGTTTTTTCAGGGTCGTCTTGTACTTTTGAATGACACCATTCATTTTATCACATAGTGTACTAAAAAAAGAATATTCCAATTGCGGTGAAATTAAAAAACATAATTTTGGCATTGGGATTGTTTTAATGGCGTACACTATATGGTAAAAGGTCCTGGCAATATGATTCTTCTATCAGTCTGATTACAGTGATACCAAACATGTCAATTTTTTTTTTTTACTTTTTTTAGAGGTGGGAAAAAAAAAAACCAAAACTTGGGGGGGGGGGGTTTGTCGCCATTTTCTGAGATCCATAATGTTTTAATTTTGTAGACAATCGAGTTGTGTTATGGCTTATTTTTGTTGGGCAAAACGCCATTTTTTGTTTACACCATTCTGGGATAGATATGATGATTTGATTGTTACAGCATTTTTATGGTATTGCAGAGACCAAGAAAATGACATTTTGGTTTTCATGTTTTGGTTTGAATGTTTTCCATTTATAGTGTTTGCCACTGGGTTAAATAATGTTATATCTTGATAACTGCGACTTTTCTGAATGTGGTGATACCATAGACTACTCATTTTTTATTATCTTTATTTTAACCCATTCACTCCCTGCTAGTTTTCACCTTTGACCAGGCCAATTTTTTCGTGACACATTGTACTTCAAGTTAGTGGTAAATTTAGGATATTTGTTTGAGAAAATATTTGGTGAAAATGTTTTCAAAATTTTAATTATGAATGTCATATAACTCTCTGGCTTAAGGACACAATATAGTGAACAAACATTTCCCACATGTCTACTTTACATCATCACAATATTTCAAACATTTTTTTGTTAGGAAGTTGGAGGAGTTACGTTTATCAACAATTTCTCATTTCTCCAACAAAATTAACAAAAATATTTTTAGGGACCACATCACATTTGAAGTGACTTTGAAAATACCCAAAACTCACACCATTACAATAACAGCACCCCTCAAACTGCTCAAATCCATATTCAACATAGGTAAGGATGGTTGACCTCGGGGAGATCAACATCCAACACCGCGGAGACACAATCACGTGTTTCTCAATGCAGTGACACTAGAACAAGGCCCCCTGGGAAAATATGCAAAATAAGAATGCCACAGAGACACCATCACATGTTTCTCAATGCTGGCACGTATTAACCCTGTAGGTGCTTCAAAGGAAATAAGGCAATGTGGAAGGAATAAAAAAAAATGAAAATTTCTTTCCCACAAAAATGTTACTTTAGCCTCAAGTTTTCCATTTTCACAAGGGTAACAGGAGAAAATGCCATGACCTATTCCCAACATTGCCTGTACTGGGTACATCCTGACAGTCAGTGTGCTCCCAACCAAGAACATACCCAGTAAGTCCTGGCAGTAGCGGGAGCATGGGAGATATGCCCACGAGATCGCTGCCGGAGACTGCGTATGCAACAGCCAAGCCCCGTCTCACAGCCAGGGATGGTCTCAACTGTGTTTAACCTTCTAAATGCTGCAATTGCTATCGGGCAGGTTTGAGGGATTATTTCCTCTCCCCTCCGATTGGTACCTCCACAAAGTGATATAGTCAGGGCCTAATTGTTGCCATGCTTGAGGTAGTCATGATGACCTCCGGGTCAGCAAAGTACAGAAAGCCTCTGGGATAATACCAGGAGCATGATCCCAGATGTCTGTCAGTGCTGCACTGAGTATAATATATTGCAAAGCGGGTGCATTTCAATACATTATACATGCAATCAGTGCAATAAAATATAATGTCTAATATAGGGACTAATTAAAATAAGAAACAAAAACGTCTATCGTTAGCTCTGTGGTGCTGGACTTTCTGCTTGCTGTGGTATTGTCACATTTAGACAGTGAGATGCAAGGTGTTAACAGGCATGAGTGGAATACAGATCCACTCGTGCATGATAGCAACACATGTCAGTTGTTTAAATCTGCTGACATGTGTAGGGAATTGCTGCTGGAGACAGCCACTGGAGATTAACCTATCACAATCCATGACATCTGTGGTGAAGATAATGGAGGGCTGGCGCCTTAGGAGAGCAGCTGGGTGCCTGGGAGGAATATCCGGTGTGAAGGCTGCTGCTTCCTTGTCCTAATAACAAGGCACTCATTACTGCTTCAGGCAACTAGTTCTGCAAGTCTGTCATAGTCAACCTCAGAATCAATTTTGCCCAGACGAAGGCTCTGAATATAAGAGCCCAAACATTGGCAAAAAAAAACAAAAATACGACGGTTTGACTTTTTGCAGAAATCACTAAAGTAAAAAATATGTTCTCACAATCCCACGTGTGCCACAAATTTGTATTATATTGATCATTTTTCTGAGCACCATTTACAATTATAAGGATCAGCAGTCTGATTGCTGATGTATTTCTGTTCATTACAGCTACACAGCTGTGATCACAGAAACACTTACCTCTTGTCACTGGCAGCAGCCGGCCGAGTGAAACAGGAAGTGATTAATGCTAGCTACGGGAGTTATCACATGACCCTGTCCTACCATGACAACAATTCGCTCACAGTGATCACATCAATGCGATGCTGATGAAGCCGGGTAAGTGAAGATTTAGGGGTAAGGCATGGGTGGAACATGGATCCACTTGTGCCTGCAATGCACACATGTCAGTTGTTAAAGTCAGCTGACATGTGTGCAGTTCCCCATCAGCAGCCGGTGGAGATTACACTATGAATGCTTAGGGCGTAATTTTACTGCCCGCGCTTGTTAAGGGGTTACACAAATGTCCCATGATGCAATTTCCAGACTCTGACTAAGGTTGTATAATGCCAGAAATGCATTCATGGAGCATTTAGTAAAAATCCTTCAGCTTTTTTTTTTTAAGCTACCCATGGGATTCACTTTATCCTTGTATCCATGTAGCCGGTGGTCACGGCTTTAAGCTGGAATCCCTTACTATAAGAACTCAATCTGAAGATAATTGATTGCACAGTGAAGCTTTGCGTTTAATTTGAACTTTCATAATTAATACATTTAAATTGAAAAAAAAAAAATAAAATATAATATATAAATATATATATATATATATATTTATTTATTATACACACACACACACACACACACACACACACATATATGTATTTAATGCTGCAGATATTTTAAAAGTGTATGTGTGTGTGTATAATATATATATATATATATTATATTATACACACACACACATACACTTTTAAAATATCTGCAGCATTAAATACATATCATATGGTGGCAGAATGTCTTTATCTACCAAGATATGTCCCTCAAAATCAGGACAGTCCAGCAGGATCCAAGATGGCTGGGAGCTAGATACATTGACACAGCAATTACATCACAATGGCAGGTGGTAGAATGTGGCAGCTGTATGACATCACAATGGTAGGTTCCAGAATGTGGCAGCACAGGCGGACAGCTAAGGTGCTTTGCACTCACTCACTGCAGGAGAGTAGAGATACATGTAAGCGCTCAGAGTGGGGAAAGCGAAGCAGACAAAGGATTTGGAAACCAAAGGATGAGAAGGAAATCGTGGCGAGAGAAACCAATTAGAGAACATGGACACTGAAAGGAGGGTAAAGACAAGAAAAAATAATTAAAGGATAACTGCTTCTTAGCGCACCTTCACAGAGCCATGACAAGACTCAGATGTAAATGGAGGACGAGCCATTACAGCAAATCTTCCAGAGACTCAGGACCCAGTCACATCGGCCTGGTGGGCGAGAAAGGTGAGAAGTTATGGAGAATATATAACATTACTACAACTGTTCTTGTTACCCCATAGCAACCAGTCAGGCCTCAGCTTTTATTAATCATGGCTGGTTTCTATGGATAACTAAGAGAGGGTATTTTTTTTTTTTTTTAATTATAAAGCTTTGATAAATGAGGAGAGGTTTCACCAGACTAAGTGGGGGGGGATGGGGATAAAATTATATATATATAAAAAAAATAAATAAATAAATAAATGTCCAAAAAAGGCAAAGTCAGTCTGAAAGGCCTCACATTGTGTTGCTTCACTCTAGGGGCGCACATGCATTAATGCAGTTCATTTGAATAGGGGCTTAATAAGTTAGGGCAGGGGTCTCAAACTTGGCTGAGTATAAGAGTTGCATATCGAAAAAAAAAATTATTGGCGGGGCTGCATTTTTTGGTGGACCCAGTGACATTTTTTTAGTGATTCCAAATGTTTATAGAATAAAATATGCATCACTTTTTTTTTTTTTTAACATTTTCGCTCGTTTATTATAACAAATGTGCACTTTTTTATTTCAGTATATATAAAAAAGTATTTTCAATGGGGAAAAAAATTAGTTTTCCCCATTTTATCCACTTCTTGTAAGTAATATTTTACAATTACCACCATATAGTAATTTAAGCCAACATTTTGTATAAGGTCTCCCCATCCTGTGTTAATGTGCCCATATTGTTCCCTTGTACTAATGTGCCCATCCTGTTGCAATATCCCTTGTTATTAGTGTAGATGTGTATATATGTGCCACAATAGTCACGGGGTCTAGGTGTCTGTAGGCCGCATGTTTGAGACCTCTGAGTTAGAGGGTTCACTTACATTCTGTTAATAGTCCCTTACCCATGTAGCGGAGCTGCGTGTATTAGATATTATATGTGAGCGAGTATGTACTGTGAAGGTGTATAAAACATATAGATGGGCTCTCATGATTGGTCTGTATGGTTGCTATGATAGGGATTCGTTCACAGGATTGGAAAGCTTTTACATACCTTCTTTATGATTGGCCTTTCAGTTGCCTGGATACTGCAATGCTTTGTGTGATTGGACAGTTCTGTTACATAGGTGCTGGATTTTGGGACCTGGTGTCTGCTATAGTTGCTCTTTTTAGACATTTATCTGTACAAGTCAGACGGCTGTGACAAGGGCTACCAAACATCAAATAGCATAATCTATCTAGACCCCCACCAAGACTCTCCAGTCATGTTTCGGCCCCCCCAGTGATGACTCCCAGCCCTCCCTTGTGGTGTATATGCCTCCTGCCCCTCATGTGGTGTATATACCCCCAGCATCTCCAGTGATGTATATGCACCCAGTGTTTCCTGTGATGTCTAGTCCCCCTGTCTTGTCTGGGCCTCATATCAGCCTCCCCAGTCTCGTATAGACCCCTCCCCCAGCCTCCTCAGTACCATGTAAGCCCCTCCCAACCTCTTTAGTCCCGTATAGGACCCCCAGTTCCATCTAGCCTCCCCAGTCACATTATGCCCCCAAGACCTCCCCAGTAACATCTATGCCCCACAGCCCTTCCCTGTGATGTATATGCCCCAAGTCCTGTCTAGGCCCCATCAGCCTCCCTAGTCCTGTATAGCCCCCCCAGTCATGTCTAGGCCCCCCAGCCCACCTCAGTAATGTATCTCACCCCAGCATTTCCTATGTGATGTATATACAGCAGACCCAGCTGACACAAACCTGGAAAAGCAGTAGTGAGAAGCAATAAGATCAATATCGCCTAATATCAAACCCACACAAAGAAGCAGCTCCAGCCACCACAGTAGGAGGGAGTTCATTGTTTTCCCAAAATATAGCAGGGTAATTTGTAAGTTCATCATTTTGTGCGGCCGACCAATGATTGTAGAAATTTCCAATTAGCCTCCTGCCCTGATTTGTACAGATGCTCCCAGCACATACAGTACCCAGGGGCATACTGCTAATAGAGGCATGCAACATGACCACTTTGGGGCCCATTAGTTAAGGGGGCACGGAGTAAGCACTGACACTGTGCCCCCATCAAGAATCACACTATCAATTGTATTGGCAATTGGGGACCTGCTAGGATGGGTGAGCCTGCCAGGATGTGGAGGGAACTTGCCAGGATGGGGGACATTTATCAGGATGGGGCCATGATAGGGACAAATACCAGAATGTAGGATGTCTATTTTATGATGGTGTCATATTTACCAGGAAGGGGGATGTTAGTACAGGATGGGGGACATTACTACATAATGAAAGGGGAGAGGAACAACTCGTATGTCTTCATAAGATTTAGAGATGTTGACACTTTGAAATGTAGATGTGAATTTCAGGATGGAATCGGATTGCATTCTAAGCTAAAAATATATGTAATATTATGCATTTTTTCCATAAAGATCGATCCAACTGCTGTCGCTAGAAAGAGCAGTGGGAGTGGCTCAGCTTCAATGTGTGTTAAGCAGGCATGAGCTTGATGCCCCCCTGCTGAAGAGAAGACTGCAAAGGTAAGTTTAAAATCAATTGTTAACATAATAGAATTTGTTAAATTACCAAGTTGGCACTTTGTAGAAGGAAAAAAAAAAAAGTTAAAAAATTGTGTTGCAGTTTGGGCACTCAGCCTGTGAAAGGTTTGCCATCACTGCTCTCTCATCACTCTCCCGCTGTGTCTACAGCACTCTGATGTGTCAGAACAGCGGAGCGCTATCATGTCACCACTTTGTGCCGCTGTGCTGAGATGTGACGAAAGCAGCAGTTCAGTAGACTTGCTGAGGAGATCGGAGAGCGGAAGAAGTGAGTTTATGTATCACGGTGGCCAGACGACTATTGGGGCTGCACACTACTATATGGGGGTTGCCTAAAAGCATATGAAGGTGCATAACACTATATGGGGGCGCACAATTCTATACGGGGTCTGCATAATACTATATTGAGGAATACAAGCGGTGCATAACACGAAATATGGGGTGTATTATAATACATGGAGGACATAAGGCCCATTACTGCATGGAAGACGATGTAGGGCCCATTATACTATGTGGAAAGTTTTGTCAGGCCAATTATATTATTTCAATGCCTATGAGGGAGTCTTTATAATTTACTTATTATTGGAGTGCCATTATACTGTAAGCAAGCATCTACTCAGTATGAAAGTTTGTGTGGGGGTCTATCAGACTGTGTGTGAGCCATTATACTGCATGGAATGCTGTGTGGGGGTGGGGTCACAGTTGGGGATCTTACTGTGTTGGGTGTCACCATTCATTGCCAGGGTAATTGAAAAAGGGTACAGTAGGATGATATGCATGTGAAGAAATTTAATATGTAATATAACAGCTTACAGCCGCCCAGAAACGGCCCCGACCGGTGGCAGCCCGGGGCCCAGAAACGGCCCCGACCGGTGGCAGCCCGGGGCCCCTGACAAAAACTGCAATGTGCACATAGCAAATCTGACTTCTCATAGAACTTTCTGACTTTCCAGCAAAGTCTAACAAAACTGCACCAAAAAAACCCACAGCAAATAACGCAGCGTCCACATGTAGCCTAAGGCGGGCTTTGCACGTTGCGACATCGCAAGCCGATGCTGCGATGTCGTACGTGAAAGTCCCCGCCCCCGTCGCAGGTACGATATTGTGTGATAGCTGGCGTAGCGAACATGATCGCTACGCCAGCTTTACATGCACTTACCTGCCCTGCGACCGTCGCTCTGGCCGGCGACCCGCCTCCTTCCTAAGGGGGCGGGTCGTGCGGCGTCATAGCGACGTCACACGGCAGGCAGCATAGCGGCGGAGGTGAGCAGGATGTAAACATCCTGCCCACCTCCTTCCTTCCGCATATCCTACGGAAGCCGCGGTGACGCCGGTAGGAGATGTTCCTCGCTCCTGCGACTTCACACACAGCGATGTGTGCTGCCGCAAGAGCGAGGAACAACATCGGACCGTCGCGTCAGCGTAATTATGGATTACGCCGACGCTGCACCGATGATACGATTACGACGATTTTGCGCTCGTAAATCGTATCATCTAGGCTTTCCACACTACGATGTCGCATGCAATGCCGGATGTGCGTCACTTTCAGTTTGACCCCACCGACATCGCACCTGCGATGTCGTAGTGTGCAAAGCCGCCCTTAGACTTTCCAAAAACTTGTCCAGATGACGAAAATACCCTTTAGTGGTGTAGATAGGACCTGCGATGATGTCATGCCCATGTGACCGAGTGGGAGGAGCCGCTCAGAAAGCTAGAAGATCCTGATTCCTGAAGGAGATGGGAACGTGTGACCGGTAATGAGGGAAAATGGGGTTGCAGGGTGAGTGCATATGAGGGGTGTCACAAACCACCGGGGGGGTCACTCAGAAATCCCCCGCGCTGGCTACCAGTACGTCACAATCGGGGGGGTAACAAGTGGGGGTCACCCCTCCTTTATACCTCCCGACCGACAGACAGAGCACGTGACGCGCTCTCTAGCGCCCCTCTTATAGTCAGGCCAATTATGGAATTGCCCGACAATAAGCAAGGAGGCCGCTATACTACTTATGCCGATTATTGAAGGGTCCCCGGTGAGAGTAGGGTATATATTCCCCCGACCTCCGCGGGCGGAATATATAATATCTTCCCGAATCTCACTGGCCTCCCCACAATAATCCTTGGCACAACTCGCTGCCACCAACCGCTTCACGGTAACTATTAGCCGAACACACAGACGTGGGATTCAAGATCGAGATAACAGAACAGCCCAAGATTAATTATATAATTTAATCAGCCTAAAGCACACTAGAAACTACAATATATACAATAGGGAATCTACAGAATATACATATGTCAGAGTACAGTTACAGATAAAGCATGGTTTACAAACAGGTATGCAATTCAATCAGTTACCTTGTGCGTCTGGCCACAGGGGGGCGCTGTAGACCAGGTTTCCAGGAACTCCCACAGATGTTTCCTGCACGTGACCCCCAGCGAAAGAACACTGGAAAATGGCCGAAGTAGGGTTATCAACCTGGGCAAATCCAGGTCCCCTCCTACCTTCGTGACCTCAGAGGGAGCACTGCTCCACCCCTGGCTGGAGTTATGGACAAAATCCACAACATGGAATATGGCCATAACTTGGCCTGGGAGCGTCGTAGGCGGACGCCAATGCTCTCATTGTGACAGTTATGAATTTAGCTACAGAATGAGAGGTTTCATGACTTGTCTACTAGTTCCACATTGGCTGATATCACGCCTGGGGTATTTCCCAAGCTCCCGCTCCCATAAAAAAGGTGTGCCAGCATCGTCCGCATGCGAAAACACCATTTTTATGGTTGCCGTATTTATCGGAAATATGGCTTGCGAGATATGAACCATTTTTTACTGGAGTCGTTCTGTCTGGCTAGTTCCAGAGCCTTATAATGAGATACAACTCTTGTTACAGGGTGACGGCAGGGAGTCATCCTGTGTCCTTTGTTCCCACATCACCTAATTTCCATATCACAGGAGATGGCCATGGGATGGGTTGCTAAACAAGTTGTGTGAAGGAAAGGGGGGGGGTGACACCAGGAGAGGGCTTCCTGACATAACTTGAATATCATGATTTATCGTCATATCTCCGGATTTACCTCACAAGGGGTACAGACAGGGCCGGATTAAGGTTGGTGGGGGCCCCTGGGCAGAAAATCTGGTGGGGGCCCCATAACGTTAACATTTTTAGCCATAACAGTAGAGCGCGAACTGTAGCATTTAGATAGAAATCCATGAACATTTATCCTGTTCTGCCACATTCAGATTTACAGTACTACAATACAGACACAGTCCAGGATCACTCACAGCCGTCACTTATACACGGAAAGTAGAGTTAAGGCTGCTTTACACATTTCGATCTCATATGCGATCACACACGCCCCCATCGTATGTGCGGAACAGGCAATTTGTTGCCCGTGTCGCACAAACGATTACCCCATCACACGTACCTTACAAATGACCTCGCTGTGGGCAGCGAACATCCACTTCCTGGAGTGGGAGGGACGTTCGGCGTCACAGCAACGTCACACAGCGGCCGGCCAATAGAAGCGGAGGGGCGGAGATGAGCGGGGCGTAAACATCCCGCCCACCTCCTTCCTTCCGCATTGCCGGCAGTACGCAGGTAAGCTGCAGTTCATTGTTCCCGGGGTATCACACGGAGCGATGTGTGCTGCCTCAAGAACGATGAACAACCAGACGTTCAATTTTTAGAAGATGAACGACGTGTCAGCGATCAACGTTTTAACGCACAATCAGGGTCGCACGTAGCTGTCACACACTACAATATCACTAACGATGCCGGATGTGCGTCACTTACGACGTGACACATCGTTATATATATTGTAGCGTGTAAAACTTTACCCACATTTTTTATTGATCCCAATGTTAAGGCAGCCAGGGCCGGCTCCAGGTTTTTGTGGCCTCCGGGTGAAAGAGTCTCAGTGAACCCCATCCACACACAGACACGCACATACACATACAGGCATACATATACATATTTGAAGACAAATTCAGAAAAATACATATAAACAGACAAATATATGCACAGTCATATACACTGACATATATGCAGACACAGACGCATTAGGGCTCGTGCGCACGTTGCGTAATTCCATGCATTTACACTGCGTATAGCACTGCAGTGTAAATGCATGCGTCCTGCGTCCCCTATACAATCTATGTAGATTGTGCATGATACGTGCGCACGTAGCTTTTAGGAACGCAGTGATTTGGGTGCTAAAATGTTGACCCAAATCCATGCGTTCATAAAATGAGCATGTCAATTATTCCGTGCGCTATGGATGCAGCTCCCACTCTGTCTATGGTGGGGGAAGCAGCCATAGCGCATGAAATCGGATTTTCTGTACAGAAAAACTGCATCCATTATGCAGTGTTTCTGCAGCGATTTGACGTGCACATGTGCTGTCAAATCGCTGCAGAATATTCAGCAGTTACGTGTGCATGAGCCTTTACAGGTATTAATATGGGGAAATCGCCAGCAGCCTCACTCACCTCTCCCGCTTGTTTCCGTCCAGCTCCTTCAGGACATGTGGCTGTGTTTCATGATGGCTGTCACTAACAGACATGACTGCACACTGACAGCACTGCTGTATATACATCACAGGAGGGGCTGGGGGCTACAATATATACATTACAGGAGGGGCAGGGGGCATAGACGTTACTGGAGTGGCAAACAGCTTTGGTGGTGTACTCATTACTGCGATGGGTGACATAGCGCTCTGGGGGACCCATATAGTTCTGGGGGGGGGGGGGCGCACAGACTGCTCTAATTCATATATACACACACAGTACTGCTTCTTACACACACAGCTCTGACACACACACACACACACACACACTACAATGCACCACACACACACACACACACACACACACACACACACTACAATGCACCCCCTACACACACTACAATGCACCCCCCACACACACACACACACACACACACACTACAATGCACCCCCCCCCACACACACACACTGCACCCCACATCACCTCCTACACACACACACACAATGCACCACACACTACAATGCATCCCACACACACACTGCACCCCACATCACCTCACAAACACACACAATGCACCCCACATCACCTCACAATGCACCCCACATCACCTCACAAACACACACACAATGCACCCCACATCACCTCACACACACACACACACACACACACAGAATACAATGCACCCCCCATTAACCCTCCCCCACACACAATACAATGCACCCCTCATTACCCTACCCCACACAGAATACAATGCACCCTCCATTACCCCTCCCCCCACACACAATACAACCCTCATCACCCCCTACACACACAAATTACAGTGCCCCATCACTACACACTCCTCCCTCCCTCGGAATACAGTACTCCTCCTCTGCCTGTCACAGAGCTGTGTTCCTTCACAAATGTTCACCGTTGTGTCCTCAGCCCCTCCTCACTCATCCCCATTAATTACACCTGTCTCTTCAGCTCCTTCATGGAGCGCTGGCTTCCTCTTGTCCCCTGTGTGGCGCCTGCAGCACTGTGATGACGTCAGCAAGCTGCTGATCTCATCACGTTGCTGCACGTCGGGGGCGGGGCCCAGTCCCGGCGCGCTGTTCAAATGTATTTACGTCTGAAAGATGCAAATACATTTGAATAGGAACGGAAAGAGGAAGCTGCGGTCATCGGCTCTGCTGCGCTCCTCTACACTGGGTGCATGCCGAGCACAGCACACAGCAGAGCCGACAGAGCACAGCGCGCTGCCTCCTTCTAGTGTGCCTGGCATGCACACAGTGTAGAGGAGCGCAGCGGGGACAGCAGATACAGCGGTGCACTACACAGTGCCCCTGCTTCTAGGGAGAGGGAGGGGGAGGGGAGGGGGGGGGAAGCTGCCCGCCCCTCGCTGGGTACGGCCGCAGCACATAGCAGGGAGCATTAGCACACCTGACCCCGGAAGTACAAGTGGCCGCTGGTACTTCCGGTGTCAATCAGCGTCCTGTGCCCGCAGTTTGTTTTTGCGTCTTAAAGACGCAGATACAAATAAATAGCGGTGCTTCAACACCCCGCGCCCCCCCCCCCGAAAACACAGCTGATTTATTACTGTTTTTACGGAGGGGGAGAGGGTGTGAAGAAAAAAAAATGCTGACAGGTGCCAAGTATGGTGGGGGCCCCCTTAGAAGCTCTTTTGGTGGGGGCCCCTGGGCTGGAGCCCCGTCTGCCCCGCCTATAATCCGGCCCTGGGTACAGATTGTGACAAAATGGGGTGCAGGGTGTTTGAGAGAGGGGCAAGTTTGGGTACAGGCTGTGTGACATATAGGGATGCAGGCAGGGCTGTCTGCAGGTTTTTGTGGACCCCATCCTCATGTAGACACGCACATACAGATACGTACACATACAGGCATAGGCTGGAGTCACACTTGTATGTGACTCATGCGAGTATCGGATCACACTGCCCGGACCGGCTGGCTTCTCTTCTGTCAGGAGCGGCTCTGCTGTATGTATTTCTATGATGCTGACCCGCTCCTCTCAGGAGAGCCGCGGCCGGTCCGGGCAGTGCGATCCGATACACGCAAGTGTGACTCCAGCCTATGCCTGTATGTGCGTGTCTACGTGAGGATGGGGCCCACAAAAACCCCGACCGGTGGCAGCCCAGGGCCCACAAAAACCCCGACCGGTGGCAGCCCCAGACAAAAACTGCAATGTGCACATAGCAAATCTGACTTCTCATAGACTTTGCTGGGAAGTCAGAAAGTTCTGACAACAAAACTGCACCAAAAAAACCACAGCAAATAACGCAGCGTCGACATGTAGCCTAAGACTTTCCCAGCCTCCTCAATTGAGATCATGGGATAGTATAACTGAAAAGCTCCTCCACAGAATTTTACCTTATAGAAAAATGGCAACATATAGATCATCACCTATATTGAAAGGCTTCATATAAACTTTATTGCACATAAATATCTAAACACATCAATACATTACAAAAAAGTGCATGGTGCAGGACTACAAGCAAAATAAAGTGCTAAGTACCTAAAAGTCCAGAGGGAGTAATATCTCTAATGGGCTCTGAATGCATAAACAGTAAATCAGATATATCTCACCACCCAGCAGCATAAACACAAGTAGTTATTTATTGCACTCACCCATCATCTCCTGTAATATGTGGCACTGCTGTGTCTCTTTTGCCACTGTTTCACATGGTCTTCCTCAAGGAGTCTCAAAATGCCGTGTCCTTCAGATCTTTTATACCCCCACTACATAATCGGTCCCAGCTGGCCCTTTAATTAGTCGCGCATGCGCAGTGCTATCTACTCGGTCAGGTGTCGCGTGCTTCAGCAGTCACATGATTTTATCTGACGTCAGGGATATTCCGGAACTCTGTGGAGGAGTAGACTGTAGCACAGGTGATTTCAATCTATTACTCCCTGTTATCAGCCTTTTCTGGGGGAAGGAGACTGTAGGACAGGTGACTGCAATCAATTACTCCCTGTTGTCAGCCATTACTGGGGGGAGGAGACTGTAGGACAGGTGACTGCAATCTATTACTCCCTGTTATCAGCCATGGAGGAGACTGTAGGACAGGTCACTTCAATCTATTACTCCCTGTTATCAACCATTACTGGGGGGAAGAGACTGTAGGACACTCGACTGCAATCTATTACTCCCTGTTGTCAGCCATTACTGGGGGGAAGAGACTGTAGGACATTCGACTGCAATCTATTACTCCCTGTTATCAGCCATTTCTGGGGGAAGGCGACTGTAGGACAGGTGACTGCAATCTATTACTCCCTGTTATCAACCATTACTGGAGGGAAGAGACTGTAGGACACTCGACTGCAATCTATTACTCCCTGTTATCAGCCATGGAGGAGGAGATTGTAGGACAGGTGACCAATCTATTAGTCCGGTTTCACATCTGCGTTGTTTCGACGCAAACGGACTCCATCACTAATGTATTAGGCTGCTTTCACACTACGTCTTTTTAACATGCGTCCTGAACGTTTTTTTGCTGCAAAAGCAGATCCTGCTTTTACAGCAAAAAACGCAAACGCATGTGTTACTTTGCAGGATCCTGTCACTGGATGTTTAGGGGCTGGCATTGGAGTCATGTGATCGGGAGTGATGGGAACTAAACGTGATAGACTGGGAGCCGGCTTCTTACAACTGCGGAGGTTCGTAACCAAGGTAAACATCGGGTATACTTGCTTGGATACCCGATATTTACTTTGGTTACGAGCGTCTGCAGCTGCTAGGAGCCGGGCTCCCTGCACACGTAACCAACGTAAACATCGGGTAACTAAGATAAGTGGTTACCCGATATTTACCTTGGTTACGAGTGTCCGCAGCTCTCAGGTGGAGGAGAGGGAGGGGGAGAGACAGAGAGGGAGGAGAGAGAGGGACTGATCACGCGAGACTGGTTCTGGGCATGCTCAGTAGAGCAAGCAGGATCCTGTCTATCAGCACGCCAGCGTTCACCTGCGTTTTGCGTGCTGTTTAGTCAGGATCCAGCGATTTGCAGTATTTGGACGCAGCTCAAAAACGCTACATGTAGCGTTTTTGAAAGATGTTAAAAAACTGCAAGTCGCTGAATCCTCACTATAACGCACGCAAACGCAGGTGAACGCATGTTAACGCGAGTCCATTGCAAATGCATTGAAATGAAAACGCATTTGCACTGGATCCTTTTTGCGTTAAAAAAACGTTCAGGACGCATGTTAAAAAGACGTAGTGTGAAAGCAGCCTAACATGCGTCCTTAGTTACCCGATGTTTACGTTGGTTACGTGTGCAGGGAGCCCGGCTCCTAGCAGCTGCAGACGCTCGTAACCAAAGTAAATATCGGGTATCCAAGCAAGTATACCCGATGTTTACCTTGGTTACGAACCTCCGCAGTTGTAAGAAGCCGGCTCCCAGTCTGGCACGTTTAGTTCCCCTCACTCCCGATCACATGACTCCAATGCCCGCCCCTAAACATCCAGTGACAGGATCCTGCAAAGTAACACATGCGTTTGCATGCGTTTTTTGCTGTAAAAGCAGGATCCGCTTTTGCAGCAAAAAAACGTT
The DNA here is from genome assembly GCF_048569485.1 of Anomaloglossus baeobatrachus. Classification (NCBI taxonomy): domain Eukaryota; kingdom Metazoa; phylum Chordata; class Amphibia; order Anura; family Aromobatidae; genus Anomaloglossus; species Anomaloglossus baeobatrachus. The sequence continues at coordinate 411,958,447 of NC_134355.1, read as the reverse complement.
CAGGACGCATGTTAAAAAGACGTAGTGTGAAAGCAGCCTTACAGTTCATTTATTTACAGTGTAAGCGCGACACCATGTGGACACATGCGGGTAGTGCATGAGGCATGCTGTCGCTCTTCAACTGTAAATAAATGAACTGTAATACATTAGTGACGGAGTCCGTTTGCGTCGAAACAACGCATATGTGAAACCTGCCTTTCTCCCTGTTATCAGCCATTACTGGGGGGAGGAGACTGTAGGACAGGTGACTGCAATCTATTACTCCCTGTTATAAACCATTACTGGGGGAAAAAGACTGTAGGCCCTCGACTGCATTCTATTACTCCCTGTTATCAGCCATTACTGGAGGGGGAGACTGTAGAACAGGGGACTTCAGTCTATTGCTTTCTGTTATCAGCCATGGAGGCGGAGACTATAGAACAGGTGACTTCAATCTATTACTCCCTGTTATCAACCATTACTGGGGGGAAGAGACTGTAGGACAGGTGACTGCAATCTATTACTCCCTGTTATCAGCCATTACTGGGGGGAAGAGACTGTAGGACAGGTGACTGCAATCTATTACTCCTTTTCCATGTTGGTCCATATGAGAAGACCAGGACTATTAATGACCGGCAGTAGTGTAGCTACCGGGAGGTGGCAGAGGGGGCAGTTGCCCTGTGCTCAGAGGAGGTCCACTAGGCGCTTCCACCTATGTGCGCACGTTGCGTCGTGTCACTGTAGAAAATTCTGCAGTGATTTGGCAGCTCATGTGCGCTTCAAATCGCTGCAGACACTGCATAATGGATGTAGTGTGTCTGCAGAATAGATGGCGATTTCACGCGCTCGGGATGCCGCCTCTCCCATAGACAGAGTGGGAGCAGCATCCAAAGCGCACGAAAGAAGTGACATGCTACATTTTTAAATGCAGAGATTTTGTAAAATTTTTGACACTCAAATCGCTGCGTTCAAAAAAGCATGGTGCGCACGGATTATGCACAATCTTCATAGATTGTGCAGGGGACGCAGGACACATGCATATACACTGCAGTGCTATAGACGCAGCATAAATGCATGCAATACGCACACGTGCGTGACTCGCCCACCCCAGGGCTGTGGGACACCCGGTGCCGGGCCGGACTAGTCCGGTGGTAGTCAGTGGTGGCTGGGCCCGGCTTCGTGGCCCTGGTGGGTGTCAGTAAAATATGTGGCTTGGTGGATAAAGTTGTGTTCGTGACGCCACCTGTGGTATGCGGCTATTAAGCCGCCGCTGCTGTGTGAGGCCACCGGGATGATGTTATGGCAGCAATGGTGGTACTGCTCCCCACAGGTGGAGCAATGCCCGGGGCACTGTTGGTGCTTGGGAATGTCAATGCAGCTGAAATAACAGAGACCACTTCAAGGGTGCAGTTCAAGTTCTTTACTCACACTTCTTGTCACAGCGCTGTAGGGACCCTTGGACTGCTGGGACCACTGTCAGGGACCTCCGCCGTTTCTGGGTGATTCTGAGAGTGAAAGCCGGTACCCTTCTCTTAGTGTCTCTTTCTTCTGCTGTCTTCCTTAGCCTTGCCTTTGATAGGATAAACCTGGCTTGGCCTCCACTACAGCCTCCAGGCTGGGGGGTCACCTGTCGGCTGATTACCCGTTTTCTGGAAGTTCTGCTATGGGTTCTGGCCCGGGGAGTCTACAACGTTCCCTGGGCCTCGGTTTTTACTGTTTGGAGATGATCTTTGCACTCCTCCAGTCTCTAGGGACCGTCCCCTGTCGCAGCTTGATCCCTCCACCGATGTTCTTGTGGAACAGGCCACCGTAGCTCTAAACTGCCCCGACAGCTATACAGACTACCCGTGGCCCTGCGACTCCTTCTGTCTCCTACGTGGTGTCACCTGGACCTCTGGGTCCCAGGGTCTTCACCAGGAAGCGTCTCCTTCTGTTTCTCTGCTCCTCTCTGACTTGGAGCTTTCTTTCCTTCTTTCTTTCCTCCTTGCCTGCCTCCAGCAGGCCTCCTCCTCCCTCCTTTCTCTCGTTCTTCTTCCTCAACTACATGCTGGCTCTTCACACTCTCCTTCCCTGAGGTAGACTGACTAAACTTGACCTTTCTCTCTGTGTCTGCTCTCTGATGGCACCTCCCCAATTGCCCTGTTCTACCCTATAGGAGCAGGGATGGGTCTTACGACCCCTCCCAGCATGCAGCATGGGAAGGTTGTCTGCCACTTTCCCTGGTCCCAGTGTGTTCCTAGCAATGGGTGTAGTGTGGATTTACCAGGGGACCGGAGTTCACTCTCTTCCTCTCCCAGAATGGGGCATCACACCGCTGGATGGGGTGCAATGACCTGTGGCGACGGAAGCCTCAGGGGCGCCACATGCGCAAATAGCCTGAGTGCTGCAGAGGCAGAGCAGAAACTTGTCCAGATGACGAAAATACATCCTAGTGGTGTAGATAGGACCTGCGATGATGTCATGCCCATGTGACGGAGTGGGAGGAGCCGCTCAGAAAGCCAGACGATCCTGATTCCTGAAGGAGATGGGAACGCGTGACCGGTAATGAGGGAAAATGGGGTTGCAGGGTGAGTGCATATGAGGGGTACAGATTGTGACAAAATGGGGTGCAGGGTGTTTGAGAGAGGGGTAAGTTTGGGTACAGGCTGTGTGACATATAGGGATGCAGGCAGGGCCGTCTACAGGTTTTTGTGGGCCCCATCCTCACGTACAGGGGCGGACTGGCCCACCAGGAGGTCGGGAGAACCCACGGTGGGACCCTGCTATTGATGGCCATGCCCCTTAGGCACAGCCCCCCTACCCCCCCCTGGGCCCCTATGGATATGTGTGAGAGGACGTGATGAGATCAGCACATTGCTGACGTCATCACAGTGCTGCGGGCGCCACACTGGATTCATCAGGCAGCGGTAAGCGCTCCATGGAGGAGCCGAAGTGACAGGTGTAATTAATGGGGATGTGTGGGGAGGGTCTGAGGACACATAACGGGGAACATTTGTGAAGGAGACACAGTTTTGTGACAGGCAGAGGGGGAGTGCTGTATTCCGAGGGAGGGGGGAGGCAGGTGTGTGTAGTAATAGGGCAGTGTAATTTGTGTCTGCAGGGGGTGATGAGGGGTGCAATGTATTATGTCTGGGGAGGGGGTAATGAAGGGTGCATTGTATTGTATGTGGGGGAGGGGTAATGGAGTGTGCTCTGTATTGTGTGTGTGTGTGTGTGTGTGTGTGTGTGTGTGTGTGGGGAGTGATGGGGGGTACATTGTAGGTACATTGTAGTGTGTGTAGGGGTGATGGAGGGGTGCATTGTGTGTGTATGGCGTGATGGGGTGCATTGTGTGTGTGTGTGTGTAGGGGGTGATGGGGGGGTGCATTGTATTTGTGTGTGTGTGTGTTTGGAGGGGGTGATGGGGGGTGCATTGTATTGTGTGCGTGGGGAGATGGTAATGGGGGGGTGCATGGTATTGTGTGTGTATGTAGTGGGTGATGGGGGGATGTATTGTGTGTGTGTGTGTGTGTGTAGGGGGTGATGCATTGTATTGTGTGTGTGTGTAGTGGGTAATGGGGGATATATTGTATTGTGTGTGTGTGTGTGTGTGGGGGGAGTAGTGGGGGTGCATTGTATTGTGGGTGGGTGTGTGTAGCGGGTGATGGGGGGATGTACTGTGTGTGGGGGGGTAATGGAGCGTGTATTGTGTGTGTGTGTGTGTGAGGGTAATGGGGGTGCATTGTAGTGTGTGTGTGTAGGGGGTGATGGGGGGTGCATTGTAGTGTGTGTGAGGGTAATGGGGGTGCATTGTAGTGTGTGTGTGTGTGTGTAGGGGGTGATGGGAGGTGCATTGTAGTGTGTGTGTGTGTGTGATGGGGGGGTGCATTGTGTGTGTAGGGGGTGATGGGGGGTGCATTGTATTCTGTGTGTTTGGAGGGGGTGATGGGGGGTGCATTGTGTGTGTACGGGCTGATGGACAGTGCATTGTGTGTGTGTGTGTGTGTGTGGGGGGAGTAATGGGGGTGCATTTGTGTGTGTGTGGGGAGTAGTGGGGGTGCATTGTATTGTGGGTGTGTGTGTAGGGGTGATGGGGGGTGCATTGTATTTGTGTGTGTAGGGGGTGATGGGGGGATGTACTGTGTGTGGGGGATAATAGAGCGTGTATTGTGTGTGTGTGTGAGGGTAATAGGGGTGCATTGTAGTGTGTGTGTGTGTGTGTGTGTGTGTTTGTGTGTGTGCAGGGGGTGATGGGGGATGCATTGTATTTGTGTGTGTGTGTAGGGGGTGATGCATTGTATTGTGCGTGTGTGTGTGGGGTGTGATGGGGGATGCATTGTGTGTGTGTATGGGCTGATGGACGGTGCATTGTGTGTGTGTGGGGGGAGTAATGGGGGTGCATTTGTGTGTGTGTGTGGGGGGGGGGTAATGGGGGTGCATTGTAGTGTGTGTGTAGGAGGTGATGGGGGGTGCATTGTATTGTGTGTGTGTAGGGGGTGATGGGGGGTGCATTGTGTGTGTGTGTATAGGGGGTGATGGGGGGTGCATTGTAGTGTGTGGTGTGTGTGTGTGTATAGGGGGTGATGGGGGTGCATTGTAGTGTGTGGTGTGTGTGTGTGCAGGGGGTGATGGGGGGTGCATTGTGTGTGTGTGTGTGTGTGTATAGGGGGTGATGGGGGGTGCATTGTATTGTGTGTGTGTGTGTGTGTGTGTGTAGGGGGTGATGGGGGGTGCATTGTATTGTGTGTGTGTGTGGGGGGTGCATTGTAATGTGTGTGTGTGGGGGGGGTGCATTGTATTGTGTGTGTGTGTGTGTGTGTTTGGAGGGGGTGATGGGGGGTGCATTGTATTGTGTGTGTTTGGAGGGGGTGATGGGGGTGCATGGTATTTGTGTGTGTGTGTGTGTGTGTTTGTGTGTAGGGGGTGATGGGGGATGCATTGTATTTGTGTGTGTGTGTGTGTGTAGGGGGTGATGCATTGTATTTGTGTGTGTGTGTGTGTGTGTGTAGGGGGTGATGGAGGGTGCATTGTGTGTGTGTGTGTGTGGGGTGTGATGGGGGATGCATTGTATTGTGCGTGTGTGTGTGGGGTGTGATGGGGGATGCATTGTGTGTGTGTGTGTGGGGGGTAATGGGGGTGCATTGTAGTGTGTGTGTGTGGGGGGTTATCAGGATTGTATTGTGTGTGTGTGTAGGGGGTGATGGGGGGGTGCATTGTATTGTGTGCGTGGGGAGATGGTAATGGGGGGTGCATGGTATTTGTGTGTATGTAGTGGGTAATGGGGGATGTATTGTGTGTGTGTGTGTGTGTGTGTGTGTGTGTGGAGAGGGGCGCGGAGTCATTAATCAAGCTATAATTACATTTAATTCTCAAAATTTTCGTTTCATTCACCTTTTCCGTTCTAATATTTTACAACCCGAACGACCATGGCTTGCCCCCCCCCCCCTAGTTTTGGTCCTGGGTACGCCCATGCACAGGCCTGAGTGGGCCCTGGCACCCAGCCTTTCAATCGTAAACTTCAGTGATCGTACAAGTTCTGTACGATCACTGAAGTTTTCGCAGTTGCAGGACCTTTAGTGACATCACATGTGTCATGTGACTCACCAAAGGTCCTAGCGGTTCACTGCGGGAGTCCCCAGGACTGCACCGACCGCGCCGGTATTCAGATGTATGCGTGTCTTTCAGGCGCGCAATACATTTGTACAGTGCGGCCGGTGACAGGAGGGAGAGCAGCTCTGCTCAGCCCCGCGACGTACCGTAATCGCCAGGGCTGCATAGGAGCGCGCCTCAGTCCTGCACCGACATAATCATCACCGGGGGCCGCAGCTGCAGGAATGAAGAGGAGGACGCGCAGGCACAGGTAAGCGCTCCAGAGGAGCCGAAGATGTACTTTTATATGAGGGGCTGCAGGTGGGGGAGGAGCAGTGTTATTTTACAAGTGGCATTAAGAAGCGGTGGGGGACTTTATGGAGCATATTATGGGTCAGTATTAATTTTCACCTCTTTTTTTTGCAGAAGGATACCCAGCGTGGTTCCTTGAATGTTCTACGTGTGGAAAAACCCTGGATCTACTACCCCTACACGGTGACAGGTATCTCCAACAACACACGGCGTTGGGAACCAATCAGAGCTTGGCTTTCATTTTTAATCCTGGATGGAAAACATGAAACGTGATTTCTGATTGGCTGCTAAGGATCTGATGGCCGCTGTTCTCTCTGATGCCATCCTGATGTTGCTGGTGGCCATTTTATGTGTAAAAAAAATACTAATTTAAAAATTGTGGTTACCCATAGCAACCAACTAACAAGCAATTGCCATGGGCAACACATGAGCCTCACAAGTGTTTCTTTTTTTTTTTCTTTTTTTTATATATATATATATATATATATATATATATATATATATATATATATATATATATAAGTCCAGCAATGTAGACCAGCTCACTCCTGTGAACCACCTGGAACCTCAGCTGACCTGGTTAACTTCGTTGTGCCCGGGTCAGGATGTAGGAGTCATCCATACAAATGTGAACAACAACAGAGCAAAGTCCAGCAATAACGTGAGCAATCCAGGATGCTGTTAAACATTTTTTTCTTACTTTTTATTCATAGATCCATTAAAATACAGTGGTCCAAGCAGTTCAAAACAGCATTAATGCAGGAAAGTAGTGCAGATAGGACTACGCGTTTCAGCGGTAAAATCCGCCTTCTCTTCTGAATCTCTTCTGGACCGTGAAGAAGGCGGATTTTACCACTGAAACGCGTAGTCCTATCTGCACTACTTTCCTGCATTAATGCTGTTTTGAACTGCTTGGACCACTGTATTTTAATGAGAAGGAAAAAAGGTGATCCAGCTCAACTGGGGCAAAGTCCGGCATGCAAGGATAACACTCTGGCAGTGCAAGGGTCCAATAGAAGAAAGAAAAATCCAGCTTCCGGAGTAGTAATAAAACTGATGCAAAATTTTATTAAATGACGTAAAAATTAATGTGATGACAAAAATAGGGAGCCCATATGCGGCGTAAGGCTACGCGTTTCGAACGCTGCCTGCGTTCTTTGTCAAGCCTGAGTGAACATGTCTTGCTCACAAGCATTTAAACTCACTCCTACCAATGGGAGGAGTGTGTTTAATCAGAAAGCACATGTGCCAGCATGGGGTAGATAACATACAAAGCAACAATACAAAAATTCAACAATAAGTGAACAGATTTTTTTTTTTTTTTTTCATATATACAGAAAAGATTTTTGATATTCAAATTCCACATAAAAAAACTCTATCATCCGAAATGTACATGCGAACATTATCTACCAAGATTTAATAATGAAACATGACATCTCGTCTCAGATTAAGACCATTGGGTATTCTAGTTCCCAAATGAAATATCCAAAAAGCCTCACGTGTGAGAACCTGATGTTGGATATCACCACCACGAGGAGAGATTTTAACTTTTTCTAAGCCAAAAACACGCAGGGAGTCAGTATTGCAATTGTGATGTGAAATAAAATGTCTGGATGCCGATGAGAGATTTCTGGCTGGAATAACGGTGCCCTTAGAATTATAAATATCCCGGATATGTTCATTAAAACGCACCTTGAGTTTTCTCACTGTACAACCAATATAAAGTAGGTTACAGCTGGTGCACTTAATGCAATAAACCACATTGGTGGTATTACAATTAATGTACCTCGAAATGGAATATGTGGCAGTCTCACCAGTATTTGAAAATGAGCTACAAGGTAAGGCAAATTCACATGTGCGGCAGCGTGAGGTGCCGCACCTAAAAAGTCATTGCAGAACCTTAAGGAGCCATCGGGTTTTGGTATTAGGACAATGGGACTAGCCCATTCACTCCGGGATTTTTCGATGACCCCCAGGCGTAGCATTGTCTTCACTTCCTCTGATATGGCTTGTCTTCGAGCCTCCGGTACCCGGTATGGCTTCAGGCGTACCTTCAGGTGAGGCTCGGTGACAATGTCATGTCGTATCAGACTGGTCCTACCAGGCAGCTCGGAGAAGACATCGGGGTTCTGCTGAACCAGCCGTCTGGCCTCTCGCCTCTGTTGCTTGGTGAGGGCTTCTCCAATCCTTACTTCCGGTTCATCCTCTCCGGAGGTCGCTGGAGCAGGGTATGAACGACCCGAAGAGGAGGGAGATGGGGATAAATCAACCATCAGGCTTTCCCGTTCCTGCCAAGGTATTAACAGGTTGACATGGTATATTTGTTCAGGTTTCCGCCTACCGGGCTGCAATACCTTATAGTTGACCACCCCGATTCTTTCCTTTATCTCGTAGGGGCCTTGCCACTGAGCCAGGAATTTACTCTCCGCCGTGGGGACCAATACCAACACCCGATCCCCGGGTTTAAAGGTCTGCACGGTGGCTTGTCTATTGTAGCGGCCGCTTTGCGCGGCCTGAGCCTCCTGTAAATGCTCCTTCACAATTGGCATGGCCGCGCTTATGCGGTTCTGCATTCTTAAAATGTGTTCAATCACACTTTTATGGGGGGTGGGCTCCTGCTCCCATGTTTCCTTTGCCAGGTCCAACAATCCCCGGGGATGTCGCCCGTATAACAACTCAAAAGGCGAAAACCCCGTGGATGCCTGTGGCACCTCTCGGATGGCAAACATCAAATAGGGAAGCATCATATCCCAGTCTTTCCCGTCTTTGGAAATCACTCTTTTGAGCATGGTTTTCAGGGTTTTATTGAATCGCTCCACTAAACCGTCCGTTTGAGGATGATACACAGACGTACGCAACTGCTTGATCTGGAGTAGCCGGCATAGCTCTTTGGTCACTTTAGACATGAATGGGGTCCCCTGATCCGTAAGGATCTCCTTGGGCAACCCCACCCGGCAGAACACAGCAAACAACTTCCGAGCTATAAGCTTCGCCGCAGTATGTCTGAGAGGTATCGCCTCTGGATACCGGGTGGCATAGTCAACGATCACTAGGATGTGTTGGTGCCCTCGAGCGGACTTTACGAGGGGCCCCACCAGATCCATCCCTATCCGTTCAAAAGGGACTTCTATAATGGGTAACGGTACCAACGGACTGCGAAAGTGGGTCAGGGATGCGGTAAGCTGACACTCTGGGCAGGTTTCGCAGAACCGTTTTACCTCCCCAAAGACCCCGGGCCAATAGAACCTTTGCAATATTCGCTCCTGCGTTTTCTTGACCCCTAGGTGGCCACTCATCAGGTGTTTATGAGCCAAGTCGAGGACCCGCCGGCGATACGGCTGGGGCACCACCAACTGCTCTACCCCCACGCCCCGTATTTCATCTACCCGGTAGAGTAAATCCTGCTTAAGAGCGAAATGTCGGTACCTTACCTGGGCACCGGGCAGCTGTGCCACCCCGTCAACTACTGTCACCCGACTCCGGGCATGTATTAATGTAGGGTCCTGGAGTTGGGCTGTCCCAAACGTATCTGGGGACGCCTACAACTCCGGGATGGGCTCGACCATCTCAGCCTCTCCTGCCAATACCTCTAGGGGCGACCTATCGGGTTCACATCCTGTCCCTATCATGGGGACCCCTACGGCAGGCGTCCCGGATTCGGGATTGTCGGGCTCAGGTCCCGGACTGTCCAATACTTGAGGGGACTTAGGAGGCCCCTTCCATAGAGTCCAAAAATACGGCAGATCCCTTCCTAGGATCACGTCATAGGGAAGAGTGTTCATAAGTCCCACCTCATGTTGCACCTGCCCGCAGGGTGCTGTGATGGTGACAACCCCCGTGGGATAGTCTCGGCGGTCCCCATGTATGCAAACCACCCCCACGGTACGTCCTGTGGCCTTTACTTCAGCCCTTAGGGTTGTTCGCAGAAGGGTCACTAAGCTTCCGGAGTCCAACAAGCCTATAACCGGACATCCATTCACCTGTATTTGGCACAAGTGGGGCTCAGTCTCAGGGGAGACAAGGTCCACGGTACACACCGCCTGAGCATACATTGAACCCCGCCGGGTAACCCCACAATCCATGGGCTCCGTGATGAGTGGACACTGGGCTTCCATATGTCCCACCCGCTGGCACCGCCAACATCTAATAGGGAAGGAAACCCCCTTGACGAATTGTCGTTTAGGGTACATAGCCTTCCGGACCTCAGGGATGGCGGGCGCGGCCTCAGACGGAACGGTAGCAGACTCCCGCACCGGTGTCAGCGGTGGGTCCTTGGCCCGAGGCTTGGAGGGGCCGGACCGACGGGCGGCACGCAAAGTCTCAGTGTCCCGTATCAAGTCCTGCGTAGCCACATGCCGCTCCACCAGGCACACTAATTGGTCCAGGGTACTTGGGTCACCCTGTCCTACCCACCGTTGAATGGTGACGGGTAAAGTGCGCACAAAGCGATCAACCACTACCCTTTCCACCATTTGCGCAGGGCTCAGAGTGTCAGGCTGCAACCACTTCTTTACCAGATGCAACAAGTCATAGGCCTGGGAGCGTACGGGTTTGACTTCCTCATAGAACCACTGATTTACCCGCTGAGCCCGTACATAGGTATTCACCCCCAACCGAGCAAGTATTTCGGCTTTCAGGGTCTCATATTCTATGGCGTCCTCGGTACAAAGGTCCAGGTACGCTTTTTGGGGCTCCCCCGTCAGATAGGGCGACAATACCTCAGCCCACTGGGGGGTCGGCAGCTTTTCCCGCTCGGCCACCCGCTCAAACACCGCCAGGAACGCTTCCACATCATCCCCCGGGGTCATCTTTTGCAACGCTTGTCTCACCGTTTTCCGGACGCTGCCGTCGTCACCCGGTCCCGGGGTTGTTGCTGCCGGTCCGGCACGGATCGACTTGGCCAGGAGAACCATCTGTTCTTGGTGCCTTTGTTCCTGCAATTGCAAGGATTGCTGCTGACGATCCAACGACCGGAGCAGGTGTGCATTGGTCTGTTGTTGCTGTGCATTAGCCTGAGCCAGCTGCTTTAGTATGTCCTCCATGGCGTCGCCGGGTTTGGGCTGTAGTATAGCCGCTCGAATCCAGGACATGCGCTACTGGGTCACCAGGGATGGATGCTACACCTCACCGGGCTGGCATGCCCGCATTCTCCACCATCTGTGAGGTAGCTTGGTCGGCTGCGCGGCAGAAGACACGGGATCCAGGCACCAATGGGTTGTCTCATTTCCCTATCTTCAGATTTGGGCTGGGCTTGCCTGAGTCTGAGCTGTACGTTCTCCTGTGTTGGTAGCACAGGTCACTTGGCCTCTGCAGCATGAGAGAAGTGCATTAAGACTGGATCAGCTCGGAGAACAGGGAGGATTTTTAATAAGAGGTAGATTGTTTTACAAGCACTTTGCAATTTCACTCATTAAGATGCCTCAACTCCTTTAACTGGGTGAAACCACCACAACATGTCATGGTCATCTTTTACCGCAATCCTGAATACATTAAAATCTTTTCCCAGAGGAAACATTTGATCTGAAAATGACTCCATATATTGTGTTTAAAATACATTTTAATAATGTTACAGTATTGATTGCCCTTAAAAATCAATAAGTGCCTGTGTGACGCCCTGGGCAAGCCAGGGGTCACAGGTCATCACACCACCACACCCTACACCCCAGTTAGGAACATCAAAGCTAACCCAAAATCCTTGTTGCCTTCCTCCAGGGGCTGATGTTCACACCAGGGGGTGGGCCAGGCGGTTGGCTCCGCCCACCGAGGAGTACACAGCCCTGGAGGCGGGAAGAACCAGGCAGATAAGAAAAGTTAGAGTTTGGAGGAGGAAGTGGAAGGAGTAAACAGCTAAGATGAGCTAAGGAAGTAAAGTGGCAAAGGAGGAAAGTAAGAGCGGTGACAGTAAGAAAGCCGGAAGTGGGTCCAGCTGTGTGCAGGACAGAGTCAGCAAGGTCAGCAACGGCGGTGATTGTCCGGAGGGGTGACCGTTTGGAAGTTCCTGGAAGGACCGCGGACGGGTAGTGGCCTGGCGGTCTGGAGCAGTGTACAAAGGACAGTCAGCACCAGGGCAGGGGCCTCTCGGACCCCGGCAAGGCTAGGAGTCGCCATAATTTGCCAAATCCGTCAGTGAAGGGGACGTAGATCCCCCAACAACCAAGTCCCGATTGAAGGCAACAGCCCAACCATTACAGTAGAGACACCGCCACCGCCAGGGCACCAGTTTCTAAGGGCCAGCGCCTGCGGGCAAAGAGTAGAGCTCCTCCGGTCCAGCTTGAAGCCGGGGAGCGGGTTACCGGTGGGAACCCATCGAAACCATCAACAACATTAGGTGCAGGAAAAGGGACATCACCGTCACCTACTGGGGAAAGCAAGTGCAGCCGTCCGTGGGAACCGTCTTTCCAGCCGTGTGTTTTACCGAGAACTGTGTCAACGTCTCAGGCTGAGTGAGTACCACAGCGCTTCCCCCGCGTCCCTGCGCCCACCAAGCCCTGCATCTCCCACCTCATCACTGGGCCCCGGGATCACCAACCCCTACCCACGGAGGGGCAACACAACAACTCGCTGCTATACACCATCACTCCCGGGATCCCCATATAGAGCAGCGGTGGTGAAATCACCACAACCGTGGGTGGCGTCACGGACAATAGACAATATCCCAATACCCAATCCCCTTTCACTCACGGGCGAGGAGTGCCGCTCGAGAACCCCCGGGATCCGGCCCACCGCTCGAGCCACCACTGAGCAGCAGCAGCCGGACCCGAGCAGAGGGGTGAGCGCGGTGCTGACACCCTCCTCCCCGCCCACGACAACTTGGCGTCACGAACAGGATCTTACCGCTCTGCCGTCTGGTAGAGGTGCGCCTTGTGACCGCCGGAGGTATCCGGCAGGAAAATTTCATAAGCCGCCATCTTTGGCGCGAAAAGTTCCCACTCGAGCGTCTTCTCGAGTAGTCGAGGCGCGAAGTCCAAAACCCCGCCCCGAGAGAGGAGGAGCCGGAAAGAGCTAAGGGGGACGCGATGGCGGCTGGCTGCATGTGAGCGCAGCTATAAAAGCAGGGACGCCAGGACTCTGCAGTCACCCTGTTCCTGGAAGAAGTCACCAGCAGAATGTGGATGCTGTCCCGTAGCACCGTAGCCCCCGCGCCGGGAACCGCGGCGTGGGTGGAGATCCGGACCGCGCAGCTCTACCAAAGGCTGCAGGTCAAGATGCAGCTCCTCATGGAGGAGTGGGAGGCCGACATGGCGGACGTGATCGCGACCGTGCGGAGACGCGAGGAGGAAGCCGAGGAAGGGAGGGTGAGTGACCCACGCCCCGATGCCCTTGAAGGGCCGGTCATCGCGGCTGCGGGACCCGGTCCAAGCCCTCTCGCTCTGTTGCCTCCATCGCCACCCGTCTCGGAAGCTGTGACCCCGCCACTAGTCCCGCTGCCACCGCAACCGGTAGCGATACCCAGCATGCCCGCCCCGGCGGGCCGACCTGTAGCCGGAGCCCGTAGCAAGTCGGAGGTGCTGCCATGGAAGGCCCCGAAGTCTGCACCGGAGGCAGCCCCTGAGAAGTCCCCCGAGCCGGAGCTGATGACCCGTTCCGAGCCGGAGGCCCAGCTGCGGAAAGCCCCTGTGCCCATCCCCCACACCTCGGCTGAGGTAGCGCCGGGTTGTCGCTGCAAGGCGGCGCCCAAGGCCAAGACACCGCGGGACCTGCCGCCCAGATCCCTGACAGTGGGCAGCGTCCAGAATGTCCCGCGGGGCCCGACCCGTGCGCCGGAGCTCGCAGCAGCGCCGTATTGGGACAGGGAGCCGGTACCGCTGGGCCTGGAGATCGGTGAAAGAGAGAGGAAGAAAGCGGAGCTGGTGGCCCGAGCGATTAGAGAAAAGGAGAACCTCCATCAAGCAACGTTCTGTGTCCGGGGCCCGCTGTACGAAGGGCAGGTGAGGCGGTTTGATGTCCGCCGGGGCTATGGGTTTATATATGAACCGGGCCTGGAGGCCGAAGTGTTTGTAGCCTGGCGGGATGTGAATGCCCACCTGCCTGAGGAGCATCCCGGCCGTAACCTAATGCCAGGCGACATTGTGCAGTACACCCTGCACTGTGGGGAGAGGGGGTGGTTTGCGCTGGACGCTAAGCTAAGGGGCAGCCAGGAGTCCCGAGTGAGCGCCGCGCCCCCTCCCTCAGGTGATGTTGAGGACTCTGAGTAATGGCAGCGGAGCACCGTTGTCCAGTCCCCGTTGGGACCACCACTGAGTTTATGTTTGAAAGTTTAAAGCAATGATAAGATGATTACCGAAGCTTCACCTGATTCAACCGTGATTGAGAACCGGCCGTTGCCGGCAGCGTTGTCCCCATGGGGACCGTTTAAAAAGTTGCATAAGGGACTCCTTATGGACAAGCCCGTGAACTTGCAGGGCAACCACAAACGTTAGTGGAATGTAAATAAGTTGTTTTACCGTTACCGTTTCCGCAGTTACCGCCTCCGGAGAAGCAGGTTGGAGGGAGGGCCCGCAGTAGAGCCGGCTGGGGCCCAGCCACCACAGGAACCGGTGGCTACCCTCTGGAGGGGAAGGACAGATCCCGCTCGGGTAACGTGTGCTGGACTGTGGGTCAAGGGGTGCTGCCTGGGTTTTAGGGGCAGCATCAGGGCCAGGTGGCTTGGGTGGGAGAGAGCGGAAACCGTAACCGTAAACCGTTATGCAACGTTTAAGAAATGTGCCTCCCGTTATGGGAAGAATTAATAAAAATGTACATATGTTACTTTTTTTACAATGTTATATTTTACAGAAAAATAAAACCGGTGTTGGACGGGCAGCCCGCGGACGGTCTGCATTTTGCTAAGGGGGAATGTGACGCCCTGGGCAAGCCAGGGGTCACAGGTCATCACACCACCACACCCTACACCCCAGTTAGGAACATCAAAGCTAACCCAAAATCCTTGTTGCCTTCCTCCAGGGGCTGATGTTCACACCAGGGGGTGGGCCAGGCGGTTGGCTCCGCCCACCGAGGAGTACACAGCCCTGGAGGCGGGAAGAACCAGGCAGATAAGAAAAGTTAGAGTTTGGAGGAGGAAGTGGAAGGAGTAAACAGCTAAGATGAGCTAAGGAAGTAAAGTGGCAAAGGAGGAAAGTAAGAGCGGTGACAGTAAGAAAGCCGGAAGTGGGTCCAGCTGTGTGCAGGACAGAGTCTGCAAGGTCAGCAACGGCGGTGATTGTCCGGAGGGGTGACCGTTTGGAAGTTCCTGGAAGGACCGCGGACGGGTAGTGGCCCGGCGGTCTGGAGCAGTGTACAAAGGACAGTCAGCACCAGGGCAGGGGCCTCTCGGACCCCGGCAAGGCTAGGAGTCGCCATAATTTGCCAAATCCGTCAGTGAAGGGGACGTAGATCCCCCAACAACCAAGTCCCGATTGAAGGCAACAGCCCAACCATTACAGTAGAGACACCGCCACCGCCAGGGCACCAGTTTCTAAGGGCCAGCGCCTGCGGGCAAAGAGTAGAGCTCCTCCGGTCCAGCTTGAAGCCGGGGAGCGGGTTACCGGTGGGAACCCATCGAAACCATCAACAACATTAGGTGCAGGAAAAGGGACATCACCATCACCTACTGGGGAAAGCAAGTGCAGCCGTCCGTGGGAACCGTCTTTCCAGCCGTGTGTTTTACCGAGAACTGTGTCAACGTCTCAGGCTGAGTGAGTACCACAGTGCCGCAAGGCACAGCGCTTCCCCCGCGTCCCTGCGCCCACCAAGCCCTGCATCTCCCACCTCATCACTGGGCCCCGGGATCACCAACCCCTACCCACGGAGGGGCAACACAACAACTCGCTGCTATACACCATCACTCCCGGGATCCCCATATAGAGCAGCGGTGGTGAAATCACCACAACCGTGGGTGGCGTCACGGACAATAGACAATATCCCAACACCCAATCCCCTTTCACTCACGGGCGAGGAGTGCCGCTCGAGAACCCCCGGGATCCGGCCCACCGCTCGAGCCACCACTGAGCAGCAGCAGCCGGACCCGAGCAGAGGGGTGAGCGCGGTGCTGACACCCTCCTCCCCGCCCGCGACACCTGAAGTATCATGTCTGAAGGCCGATCGATTTTGTAATCTTTTCTTACACTAAGACCAGGAGGGGGTTCCGAAATCTGAGAACAGAAGACCTATGGTGAATTCTGAATTTTTTAATAATAGTCACTTGCGGTTGTGTCTATAGTCCTAGTTTGCTATGTTATGTATTATTGATCGTTTGGCAGTATTGCACTCTTTTACCTATAGGACATGTTATTTGTAGTATGTATGGATTCTTCATCATCTCAGTTTTCTTGCAGTCTAACAATAGTGCTGTCACGATACAGGCAAACACTTGAGCATTTCACAAATAACTGGATGCTGCTAGACGGACATGTAAGATCAGTAGCATTTTTTCATGAGTATAATCTTGACACTTGTCATCCGTAACATGTATTTGACGCGACAATCCAGAAATGGCACTTTCCACAATAACTATGTTTTCATGATGAATTGATTTTAATTCAGATAAATGCTCGGCACAATCCGCTCTCTCAGTCGGCAGTGTGACATTTTATTATTGAAATATAAAACGTGCAGAAAGCGCAGGAGGCATTTTATTTTAGAGTGGCTGATAATAAAACACTGTTCTCCAGTGTTTCTACATGCATTCAATACACATTCATTTTATGCCACCTGCAGACTACATTAAAGCCGTCTTATCGATGCAAACATTTTATTTTTAAAAAAAAAATGTTTTAAAAAATCCATCAGGAACGGCTGAACCCAAAGTAGCAATATCCATATTTCACTCCAGCACACAATAAACACAGCACCCATTAACATGACGTTAATAGCACGGGCTGTCTAAAATAAGATTCCTATATTTTCGACTAACTAGAAATTACCTACAAATCTGCAGGCAGTCATTTCATGTCATTTGGCATAATTTAGCAGCTGTTAATTGAACTTGAATTGAAGGCTTGTGTACGGGCTGCGGTGACGGCGTCAGTGGATTTTCGCCTGCATTCAATAGCCGGACTGGGCTTTGCTTACTCTAAGTTCATTCTTCACGTCTGAAAAATGCCTACAGGGCACATTACAGGCTGCCAGTATTGGGGACTATTAATGAAAACATGGCTAGCGAAGGGCCAATTCACATGATTTATTCTGCTGCAGCTTCACCAGCGCATTAACCAGACAAAATAGATATCTGTAGAATGATGTGAACTGGAGTCTGCTGTGTAATCATTCCAGATTAATCCTCATGGAGAATGAGTCTGACATTATAAAAGATCTCCTATGCTGCCTACAACCAACAGGTATTTGTATACAGAAATATTAACGGCACTGGCGTTCTTCACTTAATGGCCGAAATAATCTCATGCACAATAATAAGTTAGTTGAGTCCTAAAAAGTGCAATTATCTTCTTCCAAGTGGTAGAAGCGTCTAACCACACTTGAAGTATAGTGGATGATAGACGAATATTGGCTCAACCCCTATTATGTAACGTCCATGTTCCAAACTATCCGAGCAAAAGGAGGTAATAATCTATATATATAATTGCCTTATTCTGTCTGTCTGTCTGTCTGTCTGTCATGCTCCAAAATTGTGTCCTTACGGTGACACAAAGCTGATTGGCCGCTGGGCTCGCCATGGCCCGCCCCCCCACACGGATTGGCCTCTCGCCCCGGCACTCTGCAGGCCCCGCCCCCCTCACGCAATGCACGCTCGCTCTGGCCCAACTGACACGAAGCTCCGACTCCCAGGTGAGTACACAAACACACATCAGATCACACTCACTCTCACACACACCTCACACATCACATCCACACACTCACAACATCCTGGGATATCGCTTGCTTCTACACCGGCTCCGTCACGATCCCAGCAGCGCCAGACATAACCTTGCGATGCTGGGATCTTGACGGAGCCCGTGAACGCTGGTAACCACTATATACATCGGGTAACTAAGGTCCCTTGGTTACCCGATGTGTATCATAGTTACCAGTGTACACCGGCTCCGTCACCATCCCAGCACCGCCAGACATAACCTTGCGATGCTGGGATCTTGACGGAGCCCGTGAACGCTGGTAACCATTATACACATCGGGTAACTAAGGTCCGTTACCAGTGTACACCGGCTCCCGGTACACATGTGCAGGGAGCCGGCATTATACTCCTCTCCCCCCAGGACTACTCCTATTACAGTCCTCCTATTATACTCCTCTCTGAGTATAATAGGAGAACTATTATAGCATGGGGGATGTAGCACGATGGGGTGCGCAGCATGGGGGATGTAGCACGATGGGAAGTGCGCAGCATGGGGGATGTAGCACGATGGGGAGTGCGCAGCATGGGGGATGTAGCACGATGGGGAGTGTGCAGCATGGCGGATGTAGCACGATGGGGAGTGCTCAGCATGGCGGATGGAGCACGATGGCGGGTGCGCAGCATGGGGGATGTAGCACGATGGGGAGTGCGCAGCATGGGGGATGTAGCACAATGGGGAGGTGCGCAGCATGGGGGATGTAGCACGATGGGGAGTGCGCAGCATGGGGGATGTAGCACGATGGGGAGTGCGCAGCATGGCGGATGGAGCACGATGGCGGGGTGCGCAGCATGGGGGATGTAGCACGATGGGGAGTGCGCAGCATGGGGGATGTAGCACGATGGGGGATGTAGCACGATGGGGGATGTAGCACGATGGGGGGTGCGCAGCATGGGGGATGTAGCACGATGGCGGGTGCGCAGCATGGGGGATGTAGCACGATGGGGAGTGCGCAGCATGGGGGATGTAGCACGATGGGGGATGTAGCACGATGGGGGATGTAGCACGATAGGGGGTGCGCAGCATGGGGGATGTAGCAAGATGGGGAGTGCGCAGCATGGGGGATGTAGCACGATGGGGAGTGCGCAGCATGGGGGATGTAGCACGATGGGGAGTGCGCAGCATGGGGGATGTAGCACGATGGGGAGTGCACAGCATGGGGGATGTAGCACGATGGGGAGTGCGCAGCATGGGGGATGTAGCACGATGGGGAGATGCGCAGCTTGGGGGATGTAGCACGATGGGGAGTGCGCAGCATGGGGGATGTAGCACGATGGGGAGTGCACAGCATGGCGGATGGAGCACGATGGCGGGTGCGCAGCATGGGGGATGTAGCACGATGGGGAGTGCGCAGCATGGGGGATGTAGCACGATGGGGGATGTAGCACGATGGGGAGTGCGCAGCATGGGGGATGTAGCACGATGGGGGATGTAGCACGATGGGGGATGTAGCACGATGGGGGGTGCGCAGCATGGGGGATGTAGCAAGATGGGGAGTGCGCAGCATGGGGGATGTAGCACGATGGGGAGTGCGCAGCATGGGGGATGTAGCACGATGGGGAGTGCGCAGCATGGGGGATGTAGCACGATGGGGAGTGCACAGCATGGGGGATGTAGCATGATGGGGAGTGCGCAGCATGGGGGATGTAGCACGATGGGGAGATGCGCAGCTTGGGGGATGTAGCACGATGGGGAGTGCGCAGCATGGGGGATGTAGCACGATGGGGAGTGCACAGCATGGCGGATGGAGCACGATGGCGGGTGCGCAGCATGGGGGATGTAGCACGATGGGGAGTGCGCAGCATGGGGGATGTAGCACGATGGGGGATGTAGCACGATGGGGGGTGCGCAGCATGGGGGATGTAGCACGATGGCGGGTGCGCAGGATGGGGGATGTAGCACGATGGGGAGTGCGCAGCATGGGGGATGTAGCATGATGGGGGATGTAGCACGATGGGGGATGTAGCACGATGGGGGGTGCGCAGCATGGGGGATGTAGCACGATGGGGAGTGCGCAGCATGGGGGATGTAGCACGATGTGGAGTGCGCAGCATGGGGGATGTAGCACGATGGGGAGTGCGCAGCATGGCGGATGTAGCACGATGGGGAGTGCGCAGCATGGCGGATGGAGCACGATGGCGGGTGCGCAGCATGGGGGATGTAGCACGATGGGGAGTGCGCAGCATGGGGGATGTAGCACGATGGGGGATGTAGCACGATGGGGGGTGCGCAGCATGGGGGATGTAGCACGATGGGGAGTGCGCAGCATGGGGGATGTAGCACGATGGGGAGTGCGCAGCATGGGGGATGTAGCACGATGGGGAGTGCGCAGCATGGGGGATGTAGCACGATGGGGAGTGCGCAGCATGGCGGATATAGCACGATGGGGAGTGCGCAGCATGGCGGATGGAGCACGATGGCGGGTGCGCAGCATGGGGGATGTAGCACGATGGGGAGTGCGCAGCATGGGGGATGTAGCACGATGGGGAGTGCGCAGCATGGGGGATGTAGCACGATGGGGGATGTAGCACGATGGGGGGTGCGCAGCATGGGGGATGTAGCACGATGGGGAGTGCGCAGCATGGGGGATGTAGCACGATGGGGAGTGCGCAGCATGGGGGATGTAGCACGATGGGGGGTGCGCAGCATGGGGGATGTAGCACAATGGGGGGTGCGCAGCATGGGGGATGGAGCATGATGGGGAGTGCGCAGCATGGAGGATGGAGCACGATGGGGAGTGCGCAGCATGGAGGATGGAGCACGATGGGGAGTGCGCAGCATGGGGGATGGAGCACGATGGGGGGTGCGCAGCAGGGGGGATGGAGCACGATGGGGAATGCGCAGCATAGGGGATGGGGCATGATGGGGGGTGCGCAGCATGGGGGATGGAGCACGATGGGAGGTGCACACCTCCCCCCAACACACACACACACACACACACACAGGGAACCACAAACACCGCCATACACAGACACCCACACACACAGACAACGCTGCACACACACAACACCCAACACACAAACACCGCGGCATACATAAATATACGCACATACCGCACAACACACACATTGCACAAAACATACCTCCCCCCAAAACACACCACACCCACACAAACCGCGCAACACACACACACACACAACGCGACAGATACACAGCGCTCCACAAACAACGCAACACACATACAACACCGCTCTCACCCCCCGCCACACCCAGACAACACCCAGAACATGTACAGCGCCCTACACAAACACTTGGTAACTACACACAACAACATCTATATATATATATATATATATATATATATATATATCTATATCTATAACAAAAATCATACATGAACTACACAATACGTAAATTCTAGAATACCCGATGCGTAGAATCGGGCCTCCTTCTAGTTACCAATAATTATATGAAATTGCTCAAGAAACATATTTAATCTACAAATTGGTGGGGGTAGCGATTATTTGGACAGTGGGAATCTCTTCCCAGTAACCTTATATTAAATATGAGCTGTACAAATCTATGTGGACTAAGTGCCTTCTACTGGTGGCTAGAATTGTATGACTTAGGGTATGATTCCACTTGCGCATAGCTTCCAATGCGAATGAGCATCAGCTGAGGATCATGCGACTGTGATGTGATCTTGCAATCGTATCACAGCTGCGGAGAAGAAGGAGGGAGCACTTTCTCCCCATCTCCTCCATGACCTGTCTCTGTATACATCGCAGTGTGGTTGGATGACATGCGAGTGCAGTGCAATGTTTCACACACTCCTATAGACTTGTATAGGGGGGTGTGAGCCAAGACTCCCTGCTAAACGCAGCATGCTGCGATTCATTCCACATGCCGATATGGCATGAGAAATCAATCGCAGATAGACACTGCCCCATAATTTTGCACTAGTGTGAGAGCAATCCGATGTTTTATCGGATTGCACTTGTCCGTGCAAAACGCAAGTGGAACCGTACCCTTAAAGGGGTATTCCCATCTCATAGATCAAAATATGTAGTAGGTATAATAATAATGTTAGCAAATACCTCCAATTAGAAATGTAGTATAGTTCTCATGATTCACTATGTCGCTCACCTCATGCGCAGGGCATTGCAGGACCTTAGGTATCCATGGGTATGACCACGCATATAGTGTCAGTTAGGGTAAACAATAAATCTGGCACTCTTTTGGAAATTGTAGTAGACAATTGATTTATTGGTAACCACTGCTCTTATTCCCCCTATTCCTTGGCGCTACACGTCACTCCTCACACCTGGCAGTCCGTCTGAAGAAGGTCTATATTGTAAGACCGAAATATTACTTTTTTGATTGCCATTACCAATAAATCAAAGGAGTGCCAGATTTATTGTTTACGCTACAAATAAGGAGCGGTATATCCTATCTGCTGCACCCATTATTATACAGAGTGACGGGTATCCAACCTCATTATAGTGGCAGTTAATTAGTTGATCGTGGTCGTAAGCATTGATACCTAAGCTGCAATGCTGTGCAAATGAGGTATGTGACATAATAAGGAGAACTATACTACATTTCTAGTTGGAGGTATTTGCTAATTTTATTATTATTACACCTACTACGTATTGGACACATGCCCAACATATGTAATTTGAAGTACATGTGACCCCTGTTAGAGCAACCCAAAATGAATAGTGACCACATATCGGATCCTCTACATTTACATTTACATACATATATATATATACACACAAAGAATGGAGAGGTCTGTAATTTATTTCATAAGTACACTTGAACTATGACAGACAGAATAAATAAAATCTAGAAAATCACATTGTAAGATTTTTAAATAATTAATTTGCATTTTATTGCATGACATAAGTATTTGATCACCTACCAATCAGAAAAAATTCTGGCTCTCACAGACCTGTTACTTTTTCTGTAAGGCCTCCTACTCTGTGCTTATTACCTGTATTAATTGCACCTGTTTGAATCCGTTACCTGTATAAAAAACACCTGCCCACACACTCAATCAATCACACTCCAACCACTCCACCATGTCCAAGACTAAAGAGCTGTCTTACGACACCATGAACAAAATTGTAGACCTCCGCAAAGCAGGGATGAACAAAAGGACAATAGGCAAGCAGCTTGGAGAGTAGTCAACAACTGTTGGCGCACTGATTAGAAAATGGTTGAAACAAAATGACTGTCAATCTTACTTGGTCTGAGAGCCATGCAAGATCTTGCCTCATGGTGTAAGGATGATCCTGATAAAGATCAGGAATTAGCCAATACCTTCATGGGAGGACCTGGTCAATGACCTGAAGAGAGCTGGGACCACAATCTTAAAGATTACCATTAGTAACACTCCACATCATCATCGATTAAAATCCTGCACCCAAGCTCCCCCTGCTAATGCCAGCACATGTCCAAGCCCATTTGAAGTTCACCAATGACCATCTGGATGATCAAGAGGAAAAATGAGAGAAGGTAATCTGGTCAGATGAGATCAAAATAGAACTTTTTGGTATCAAATCCACTCGCCGTGTTTGGAGGAAGAAGAATGATGAGTATGTAAAGTGCCAGGGAGGGGCAGTTGTGTGCGAGGGTCATGGTGGACCTCAACCCACCCCGGCACAGTACAGACATGGGGGCAGAGTGGAGTAAGCGGTATGTGGTGTGGAGGTGGTACCTGCTGACTGCTGCCAATCGCCTTCTGGGTCCTGTTCACTCCTATGGGCCTTGAGCCCTGCTCAGTCAGGAAGGAGACAAACACCTGGTAACATTTGCTTCACTTTACTAAATAGCCTGCAGGCAGACAGTTTCACAATAGTCTTATCGTCATCCTTATCTTTCAGATACTTCAACTCTAAGGGGTGCTTCACACACAGCGAGCTCACTGCCGAGATCGCTGCTGAGTCACGCTTTTTGTGACGCAGCAGTGACCTCATTAGCGATCTCGCTGTGTGTGACACTGAGCAGCGATCTGGCCCCTGCTGCGAGATCGCTGCTCGTTACACACAGCCCTGGTTCGTTTTCTTCAAAGCCGCTCTCCTGCTGTGACACACAGATCGCTGTGTGTGACAGCAAGAGAGCGACAAATGAAGCGAGCAGGGAGCAGGAGCCGGCGTCTGACAGCTGAGGTAAGCTGTATCCAAGATAAACATCGGGTAACCAAGGTGGTTACCCGATATTTACCTTAGTTACCAGCCTCTGCAGCTCTCACGCTGCCTGTGCTGCCGGCTCCGGCTCTCTGCACATGTAGCTGCTGTACACATCGGGTTAATTAACCCGATGTGTACAGCAGCTAGGAGAGCAAGGAGCCAGCGCTAAGCAGTGTGCGCGGCTCCCTGCTCTCTGCACATGTAGCTGCATTACACATCGGGTTAATTAACCCGATGTGTACTGTAGCTAGGAGAGCAAGGAGCCAGCGCTCAGTGTGCGCGGCTCCCTGCTCCCTGCTCACACTGGTAACTAATGTAAACATCGGGTAACCATACCCGATGTTTACCTTAGTTACCAGTCTCCGCAGCTTCCAGACGGCGGCTCCGTGCAAGCGCAGCGTCGCTTGCACGTCGCTGCTGGCTGGGGGCTGTTCACTGGTCGCTGGTGAGATCTGCCTGTTTGACAGCTCACCAGCGACCATGTAGCGATGCAGCAGCGATCCTGACTAGGTCAGATCGCTGGTCGGATCGCTGCTGCATCGCTAAGTGTGAAGGTACCCTAACATCCAACTCGGCTTTGCAGGGACAGCCATAATGGAGCGACTTAACTTCCCACTTCGGACCGACTCCCCCAGCATGGTGTTGGGACACTCTGCTTGGCTAACGGACAGGTAGACCACTTGCCTTACCGCTGCAACTGCTTTTCCTCGGGTACCAGCAGATGACGCCTCAGGTAGGAGCACCCCAATATCTCCTTACGTCTCCATGACACTTCTATACTTATGTCCTGCTGCAATAGAGCCCCTTCTAACAGCTTGGCTTCTCTCCTTCTTCTTTCTGTCCTGTCTCTGTAGCAGGGACCAGGGGATGGTGAAGGTTTGGGCTCCCTTCACCCTTGAATCCTGTTCCTGTCACCTCCACCCTTCTGTACTCCACTCTGATCTTCTTCTGTCCCTCCTGGACTTCTCTCTCTTGTTCTGCTCTGTATCATAGTCTTTCCCTATCTGCCTGAACCAGGAAGTTCCTTCCCCTATATCTCCTCCTGTGCTGATGAGCCATCCTCTCAATTAACTCCTGCTGCCCCGTCATCTCCCAGTCCATCCCTTCTCCCTGAGGGAACCAGGACCCATGACCTCTGGTGCAGAACCCATCATATAAAGAGCCCAGACCTGACAAGGACCCACTGTATACAGACCCCAGAAGTGTACTGATCAGAACCCTCTGTATACAAACCCCACTCCCGATTCTCTGTGTACAGAACTTAGACCAGAACCTCTGTATATCAACTGCAGTGTACTCCACCTCCACTCCACCCTCAGTGTACAGATCCCAAACTTTGTAACCTGCTGACAACCATCCCCTGACATAGATCCTGATGTCCAAGTATATAGCAAATACATATCTTAGCATTCTCATTACAAGCTGCACATGCTGAAGAGAGAATTAGCCAGTCTACACAAACACAAGAGTAGCTCCCCCATCATGGGAAACATACTGTAGATCATCAGGTACTCATATCACAACATAGTCCATAAGGCAGTCATTGCTCACGTATCACGACTCCTGCACTTCCATCCATTCCCACATGTAGTAGTACTCAGCATACTGTCACCACTTGTGACATGCTGGGATGTTGAGTAGATTTTGTAGCTTTTCCAGGAGCCTATGAGATCTCCTTTTATGATAGTCTCCTAGAGACATCATGTAAGTTAGAAAATCTATCATTAACTGCACAAATGGTTTAAAATAATCCTTTCTATATAAATATAATAATATTCATAGCTTAACTCAACCAGCTATATTGTTTGTTATCCATTCCAGCCAATTCCTGGTGTCATCTGTACACGTTATTCAATGCATGCAGCAAACGGCCCTGGAGGAAGCATTTCATTGTGAAACGCATGTCGGGTATGGTGGGTTCCTGGATTTACCTTTCTCTAGAGAAGTTTGCTGCATACTAAGCCATAGCATTTTGCTATATGGGTTTCCACTTTATATGATCTTACATATTTGCACTTTTGTTTTTATGTGTAGTGATTGCACTTTATTTGGAGAGATATAGTACATGAGTGGCTGTTTACATTGTTACCACACATCTCAAACTATGTCTCTATGTACATTTAGGAAGCCTTCTTTTTGCCATTTATTGTTCATTTATAAACATACATTATAACCTTTTTTTCTGTATTGACCCTTTTGTATTAGAACATATGCTACTTGATTGCAGCACACATTTGTGTCTTACCATTAAATACTGTATAAACACTACAGTTCAAAAGTTTAGGGTCACTTAGATATTTCCTTATTTTTGAGAGCAACAAGACAAGTACATTAGAGTCTCTAGTTTGAGAAATCGATGCCTCACAGGTCCTCAACTGGCAGCTTCATTGCAACCCGTACAGTATCATGACTGCAACAAGAAAATAAAAAAAACACTAACTGATTCTTACTTTTTTTGCGATTTACAGTAAATCATGAGGTCACATTATGCACCTGCATTATGCTGCTTCATCCGGTATTTGGGAGGTGGGTCAGATGAAATATGTAATCTATTGTACTTGACAAACACTTTTATGGGGTTCTACACCAGTTTGTGTTTTGTGTTTAAACGAACTGATCCAGCATAGTAAGAAAATAAATTACTAACAATTCTAAACCGCTTCCTTGTATTGTTATCTGGGTTCCTAGCCAATCTCTTTATTTTTTTAGAATTCATCAAACTGCTGCAAGCAAACAGTGGCCATAGGAGTTTCCAACATGTCACTGCTGGGGCCGTTGATTGACAGCAGCAAATATCCGTCATCTCAGCCAGAAACGTAAACAAGGAGATTGGTGAGGGACCCAGACAGTGATATGATATCATTTTTTATATGTACAAAAGGTAGACAACCCCTTTAAGTTTGGTGCTAAAGGAGTTTGACCACTTGACATTGGTTCAGCCAAAAAAGCATAGTAAGTGTGGTAATGCCACATTACGACAGAACATACGTGAATGTGATGGCATTGCAACTCTCATATTGCTGAGACCATGATACACAGGTGGCAACACATCTAGCAGGTTTGGATTTCTTGTGACTTAAAGGGAACCTGTCAGCAGGATTTTGCAACCTTATCTGACAGCACCCTGATGTAGGCAAGGAGATTCTGAATCCAAGGGTATATAACATAGATTACTGGGTGCAGCCGTTTTCACATAATTAAAGAACTGAGTTTTATAGCAGAGCTGAGAGCTGTCCCTGTCCACACCAAGCTCTCAGTAGAGATTGTGCATTGACAGTGAGGTGTCAATCACAGCAGGGGGCGTATTGGACTGCCTTGCGCTTGAGTTTCTAGTCCTGTAATGTTAATCACAGGTGATTAAGCTATTAGTTTAAATAAACAATAGCACACACACAGATAAGGGAAGCACAATTGCTTTTTGTTTTTTAACCCCTACATCATGCTGTCCTCAGATTACATAGCAAAAACCTGCTGACAGATTACCTTTATCCCATTTAACCAGTGCCTAAATCATGCACCATTTTTCTGACATTTTCAGTTTGAGCAATTTTTTTTCTCCATATTTTCAGTCTGTCCATGTATTGTCCACAATATACTGTATGTGCTGTTTTGTAATTTATAGGCAAGCAAAGGCATGAATTCCTTGCATGTCATCGAAGTTGACAACATTGATGGGTTGTTCACAGCTTTGGGTTGTGAGCTTGAGCCAAAGCAGTGGCGTCTCTTTATATTGACTCTTTAGTTTTAGGCCCTGTGCACACTAGACAATGTAATTTTCTTAAGAAAATTCACACCCTCTGAAAGATTACCGCACCTGCTGTAAAAAAACGCACCTGAAAACCGCATGTGGTTTTACTGCAATTTGCCTCGGTATTGCCGCAAATTTTCTGCAGGTTGTTTCCTGCGATTTTTTACTATTATCTATGGCAAAAACTGCAGGTACCTGCGGAAAAGAAGTGACATGCACATTCTTTTTGCTGCAGAAAACATGCAGCAAAACCTGTAGGTGAAAAAAAACCGCAGTGTGCGCACAGCATTTTTTTTTTACCATAGGTTTTGCTGGGGAAGGACTGCAGCAAGGTTATGAACATTTTCTGCAGCAAAACCGCGGCGAAACCGTGGTAAAAAATGCAGTATGCGCCCAGGGCCTTAAGCCTCACGGCTGTCTTGTTACACAGTGGTAATATTCATCCTTCAATACCTGTTGGTTATGCTGTACACATGAAAGAAACATACAAGAACATGGAACTGTTGAAACACATCAAATACTGAAACTACAACTGGAGATATAAAAGTGGTGGCCCAGCTGCTTGGATTGCAGCTTCAATATACCAAGTACTGCTGTTTCATTTGCGAATGGGCCAGCCGCGCTAATCAGTCGCATCATAGTAGAAGGAAATGGTTAATAAGTAACCTGTTGACTCCCGGCCAGAAAAATGTCGCACATAAAGCACTAGTGGACCCAACAATGATATTCTGCGCCCACTTCACATAAAAAGCGGACTTTTTATGTGAAGTCCACATAAAAATGGACTTCACTCCATTGTGAAAGCAACAAACAAGGAAGCAGAAGGTTTTCATTATTTGAGACAGATATTCTCCAGAATAACAGATGCCAAGATTAAGAAAGGCATTTTTTTTGGTTCGCAAATACGACAAACCATGATTGACAAGCATTTCGAAGAGCTGCTGGTGGGGCCTGAGAAAATTGCTTGGAAATCATTCAAGGATGTTTCCGAGAATTTGCCACTATCAAGCACCAAACTACATTGAATTGATTGACAACCTTCTTAAAGATTACAAAGCAATGAAGTACATTTAATTGAAAATTCATTTTCTGCATTCACATTTAAAATTCTTCCCTGAAAATCTTTGTGCAGTCAGTAACGAACATGGCTCGGTGTTTTGCTGTGTATTTTATGTAGTGTTTGGTGATTAAAATACGCAGTTTTAAAGTGCCAGCATAATCAGTAAGAGTTTTGATAGCTCATGTATATGCTGTTTTTTTCCATGCATACCGTGTTCTTCCAAAAATAAGACACTCTCTTATACTTCTTTTTTTCCCTGAAAAAAGCGCTAGGGCTTATTTTTGGGTAGGTCTTATTCTTGGAGAAACATGGTTGGGGGTAAGATTACCCCCCAAAAAAGCAGACCCCCCCTTCCCAGGATACTCATATTTTCCAGACCCCAGACATCTGCGTGGCTCCCAGGTCCTCTTGCAATCTTCAGCGGGTGCTCCACAAGGTCCTCCCCTGCTTCTGTCTGACACACTCACACACATCAGATTGCACACACACACTCATACACACACATAGACACCTCAGATTGCACACACAATCACACATCAGATCGTGCTCACGCAAACATCAGATCGCACACACATCAGATCACACTCAGATTACACACACAATCACGGATCAGATTGCACACATGTAGCAGCCACGGGGCAAGTAGTTAACTGTTTACTCGTCGCTGGGCTTGGTGATGTCGGGTCTGGGGATGTCATGGGTGGCCCTTTTGCCTGGTTTCGTGGCCCTGAGGTGTACAATAAAGAAGGGGGGGATTTGTATGATGGTGGAGGTTTGTCTCGTGACACCACCTACGGTACATGGCCATGGAATAGCCGCCGCTGCTGTCGCTGTACTCCGGGGCTGATGGTTGTAGCAGTTAAGATGTTTCTGCTCCCCACAGGTAGAACGGGTCCCGGGGAGGATGATGAGGGGAATAGTGATGGCGGGCGCCAAAGCATGGGGCGCCGGCGCCGGCAAGGATCGGCGGACACAGTCTCTGCATGTTCAAGGTTTCTTTACTCACTGTTCTGGTTTACCCGTGAGATGCCGGTCACCACCTTGATGGGCCCCAGCCGATCCCTGATCCATTGGAGGTCAGTACTGGTACAGTGGACGGTGGGCCCTTCTTCATTGCGCCTATAGAGATGGATCCCCATGGCCCGAAGCTTCTTGGGGACCCCGGTTCTTGAAAAGTGTTTACTCCTGTGCCATATGCAGGTGCCGCGGGTCCGTGGCAGGGCCGGACTTAGTTCACGACTCCGGACCCTTTTTAGCACTGTGCTCCAGGAACTGTGGTGGCCGGAGAGACATACAATCCCCCTGGCCTGCAGATTTTGGTGGACAACTTGAAGTCTAATCCATCCTAGGATCCTGCACCCAGCACTGCGCCGGTCCCAAGGGAGCAATCAAGCTCTCCCCTCAGCGACCGTATTGACTCCTGTTTCCCACCAGAGCCACTGGTAAAACTGTTGTGTTGCTCCTAACTCCCCCTGGTGGCTGCTCCTCCTCCGGGTTCCCTGTCACTAGTGGGTGGCAGCACCCCATGTTTGGTGACTGCCTTAAGACCCAACCCTAGCCAGTCCCCAATGGGGAGGCCAACCTGGTTGTGTGTATGAGTTGGTGTGTTGTGGAACTGGTACCGACCTCCTTTGGATCCAGGATAAGTACCGCACCTTAAGTGAGGTGCAGTACCCTGTGGCGACTGAAGCCTTAAGGGCGCCACACACACACATACACAAACATCAGATCGCAACACACATCAGATCACACTCCGATCGCACACACAATCACACATCAGATTGCGTACACACACATACAAACATCAGATTGCACATATATCAGATCACACACAATCACACATCAGATTGCGCACACACACACACACACACACTCACCACATCCGGCAATACCGATTGCTTCCGGCTAGCAGGGGAAGATGGGACGCAGTGCAATGGAACGCATGGAGGACTCGTTGCTGGAACGCATCCATGCGTTCCACTTCACGTCCTATATGTGAATGTGTGTGTGTTCTGATGTTTAATTATGTGAGTGACCTGATCTGTGTGTGATCTGATGTTTGTGTGTGTGTGTGAATGATCTGATGTGTGATTGTGTGTGCGATCTGAGTGTGATCTGATGTGTGTGGGTGTGTGATCTGATGTGTGTGAATGATCTGATGTGTGATTGTGTGTGCGATCTGAGTGTGATCTAATGTGTGTGGGTGTGTGATCTGATGTGTAAGGGTGTGTTTCACTGCAGGTCTTCCCATTCGGCATCTGGTTAGTATGATCGCGGGGTCTTCTGCCTTCTTTCTTTTGTTTTGTCCGCTGTCTATAATGAAGTGTCCTGCAGTATTCGTTAACTTTTTTAGCTGCATGGACACTTAACCACGACAAAGGCTTAGTTTTGGAGGAGGGCTTATATTTTAAGCCTTATACTGAAAATTTCTGCTAGAGCTTATTTTTGGGGGATGGCTTATTTTTGAACACTGCTGCACTTTTCATTGTCGATTCTTTCAGCGCTCTAGCAGCCCTTTTCACCCAATAAAATAAAAGGTAAAAACACTGCAAAAAATACACGTAATGCAACAAAAGTGTTTATTGTACATTTTTCCTGCCACCACTCTAGTTTTTCGTGCAGAAACATGTGAACATACCTGCATTGTATCCTAAACCTATCTTAACACCCTTCCCCAAAGGTTTGCGTAGACATGTATGGTATCTGCTGAAACATAGTAATGACGTGACTATGAGTGTTAGTATGGTGCATGTAATAAGTCATGAATTTGAGAAAGTGATGGCTGAGAAAGGTAGTGAGTGTACTGTAAGATATGACCTGTGCTAACGAGGGTAAAGAACAAAATATAGTGAACATCAGGAAGATTAACGTTATCCATGGTAATGACTTCTCTACTTCTCATGACATTCAGTATTTACAGTGCATCATGCTCCCCTCTGCTCCCTTATCAGCGCCCCACATCCTTTAAAGTTTATCACTCCCTTTGAAGTTAGTTGCAAGCATCTGGTCTTTAACAAACGGCAATGTACATTTTATATTTATGTGATAATCCTGCAATTTTCATGGTTTCCGAGTGTTAAGTGTACCCACTAAGTATTTGTGCAGTTTGCAGATCATATAATGAAGGATATGTTGGAACTTGCCATTTAGACGACAGCTAATTCATTCCATCATCTGTAAATAGTAGAAGCCAGCGGGATACTCATTTCTATCAAGTACCGACATAATGATAAAGTGTCACGGTGAGGCCCATTTACACAGACCTCCAGGATTTGTTAAGCAATTTTGGCTCTTGTTTTTAACATCGCTAAATTAAACCACCAGGCTTGCCTATGTGAAGTCAGCTTTCCTGAGTCATTGCATAATGTTACATATGGGTCCTAAGAAAAATGGTTTTGTTTTGTTATGACTATAAATCTAAGGTTTATATTAGTTTTGCTCTGCAGCTAAAAATCCTTAACACTTAAAAAGTTTCAGCTGCTGAGAACCAAACAAAAGACTTTCATACAGAGAGAACAGG
Organism: Anomaloglossus baeobatrachus; assembly: GCF_048569485.1. Taxonomy (NCBI): domain Eukaryota; kingdom Metazoa; phylum Chordata; class Amphibia; order Anura; family Aromobatidae; genus Anomaloglossus; species Anomaloglossus baeobatrachus. The sequence goes on along the minus strand of NC_134355.1, from coordinate 411,926,301 downwards.
CTGATATCATGGCTGCTTGGGCCTATACATATGCCACATGGGTCTGACCTTATTGCATGACCTGAACCATTTAATAATACCTATTTTGATGATAACGGAACCACTGCAATATCTAGTGTGACACCCCACGGGACCCAAGATAGGAGCTTCAGTCCGTACCTTGTATACCTGTCGCCGGGCCAGTGGTTTGCAGAAGTCGTGGCCTGGCCCAGTTCCGTGGCCCCGTGGTGCACAGTAAAAGGGGCAAGCAAGGATTGTTCCTGGAGAGGATGTCACCGATTACGGTGGTGACTGGGGTCCCGGCCTCCTCCACTGCAGACCCTTCCTCCGACCTTCCCTCCTTCAGGAGTGGAACGGATGATGTCGACTACGCCACCTGTGGTATGCGGCCACGGAAAAGGCCGCCGCTGCAAGGTACCTTGTCGGGGAAAATGTTAGGGTGCAGTTGGGATGATATCGCTCCCAACAGGCGGAGCGGCCCCCGGGAGGAAGAACGGGGAACTGGGAATCGCCAGAGCGCAAGGCGATGACACACAGAGTCAGAGTCACTGGGTTGCGGATTTCAGATCTTTTACTCAGGTCTTTGTGTTGCACCCAGGATGCTGGTCCTTACTGTGATGGTTTCCAGTCGATCCCAGGCAGGACAGAGGTCAAAGTCTGGTAGGGCAGTCTGTGGGCTTTCTCCTTTTGTGCTCTCGTGTGGCGGTCCCCTCCTTGTCTTTGGAGTGCTTGGGACTCGCTACTCTGCCACCCAAAGCTGCTCTGGTTCCAGAGGGCAACTAAATCCTCCCCTCGGTATCCCTCTTCTCCTCCATGCTGCATGACTACTGGTCCCAGGCTCTCAACTCCTTCACGGTTGGCCACCTCTCCCATTCCAAGTCTCTGCCGGCTAATGGACCAAGAACCTCCTAACTGGCAGCATCCAGTATCCACCTAGAAACCTAGAACCGCTCTCAGTTTAGGGTCCCTCAGCCATCCACCCGCCCGGTCCAAGGTGAGGGAAGGGTGTATGAAATGGTCTGGACCTTGTTGTTCCTCTGCTCTACCTCCCTGAGGGGGTTCCCTCAGGGTGCTGCTCACTGTGTGTCCACTCTGTCTGGTCTCTCAAGCCGCTCTGAGGTAAAATGAAACGAAACTGTTTCTTTTGTAACTCACTCCTGCTTGTGCCCCCACCTGAGGAATGTCCCAGCCCGTTGTTATGGTCACTGTAAATTCCCCATTGTCTCTGTGTGAGGCACCTGCTGTCTGTGATTGCAAGGCTGTGTGATGCAAAATAAAACTTACCAGACCTTAACCTGTTCCTGCCCAGGATGGACGGACATTGTAAAATACATAAAATGCAATACCTTGTAGCGACCAGTCTCAGGGGCGCTACACTAGAAATACATATTCTATTCAAACAAAGCAGAGGCTTGATGCAGCCATACCTCCCAACCATCCTGGATTCTGCGGGACTGTCCCGATTTGAGGGCTTTCCCCCGCAGTCCCGCAGCTCACAGATGTTTTCCCGACTCCTCCCTTCAGTGCAGTGAATAAATTAAATTTGCATATGCTCTAGTTTTATCGTGACTCAAACGCATGAACTCATTGTCCATAGGCAGCAGCTCTACCATTGAGCTACTGCCTTTATTGAAAAACATAGGAAGATTTGGTAATCTTAACCTCTGTATTGCATTAGAGAAACCAGAAGCAGATTATTCAGCTACAAAGATTGGATGGATGGATGGATGGATGGATGGATGGATGGATGGATGAATGGATAGATGGATAGATACATATGTGCTGCCCCGGCGCGGATCGGGGTGCTCAGATTTGGGGTGTTCGTGGCTCGAGGTGTCCCGACCCGGGCTCGGCAAACACTACGATCCTTGAAAGGGGATAATTTACAGGAAAGGCCCCGGCCTCTGGGGTTTTGGTGGATATTTGGGAGCGCAGGGTGCTCTTGATGGCTGGCAGTTGGGATTTCAGTGGGCTGCTTTACTGGAAAACCCTATCCCCCGTCGTGTGCTGATGCCTTCAATCTCTGAGCTCTTAGGTAAATTTGTGACAATACTCTCCCTCTCAGGTTAATTATCAGGTCGTTGAATCGGTTCCTAACCTAGGGTCCTGTACCCCGTCGTGCTCGGTATTGGTCAGTTCTTTTGGGTTTCTGATGCCGACAGTCCTCCTAGACTATGTCCGTCCGACCCTTTTCCAATGTCCCTGCCACCGGTCCCCGACTTCTCTGGTCCCGGACCACCGTCTGCGACTCAACTCGGTCTAGCTCCCGAGTAGCAACCACTCCAGCTCCTCACTCTTTGAGGGCTGCCACTGAACTTCCTACTTCCTCCCTCCCATCAGTCTGCCTGACCCCTAGGTGAATGGCCCTATTCCAGCTTAACCAACCCACTGGTGTGTCTGACAGGTCATGACGTGAGGTCTTTGGAGAGAGAACTCCGGCACACTGTATACCCTACAAGAATAGAAACAGTTTGCATAATCAGGTATTTTTATTGATCAAAAAATCTTGATAATAGTTGACACATGTATTTGTCCAAAAACGTCGACATTTCGGCCTTTGGGCCTGTTCAGACTGGACTATTAGCACACGTAAGGCGTAAGTTATGTGTTGGTATATATATATTCGTAAGGAAAACGGATATATATACGTCGGGAGAGCCTTGGCAAATGTGATATCTGTTGTATAGTTCTCTTCAGCAATTGCAATACTTAATTGTAGACAAACAGAGTTTTATTCCACATATGGCCGTGATGTCATGTAGACGGTCAGGCAGGGTAAAAAATTCAGTACTGGGATTAAATTATATTCAAATCTCCTTATGTATTTATGTGGATATTGGGATAAGGAACCATGCCTAGGGACACTAATGCAGGAAACAGCAGTAGTATGCTCCCTCCTGCCGGACCGGGTGTGTTATATGATCCATCTGCTGTTTAGCGTGGAGCGTGTCTGGGTGATCCCTGCTCCACGCTAATCAGCACACGGATCATATCACACACCCGGTCCGGCTGGAGGTTAGTACCAGCGTGAGAAACCAGCAAGGGAACCCCTGTTTCATTCTGTTTTTTTCTATTGTACAATGCATATAACAGGGAGTGGTGCTCTGTTTGCTGGATTTGCACCCCAGCTCCTGGCTGCTTCATTAGCCTCCTTTTTGTTCACCAGCTGATATTGTATGTTTTTAAAACCCAGAGAAGATGCAGTGTAGTGTAGGACCCAGCAAAGGAGGTTGCCGTGAAGGGGCGCTGGGCTGGTATTGCAATGGCCATTATAATATTCTAAATACCTCCATTTATGTTATAAGGTAGAATTTATCTTGGTTTTTCACAGTGTGCAGCTGGAATTCTTTGTCATATTTATACACCATCCAGATACGCACCTGTTCACATTGTAAAGGTGCTGCCAGTACGGTTTGAATTCAGGTTAGTACCAGCGTGGGAAACCAGCAAGGGAACCCCTGTTTCATTCTGTTTTTTTCTATTATATTAGTACAGACGAAAAGTTTGGACACACCTTCTCATTCAAAGAGTTTTCTTTATTTTCAGGACTCTGAAAATTATAGATTCACATTGAAGGCATCAAAACTATGAATTAAAACATGTGGCATGAAATACTTAAAAAAGTGTGAAAGAACTGAAAATATGTCTTATATTCTAGGTTCTTCAAAGTAGCCACGTTTTGCTTTGATTACTGCTTTGCACACTCTTGGCATTCTCTTGATGAGCTTCAAGAGGTAGTCACGGGAAATGGTCTTCCAACAGTCTTGAAGGAGTTCCCAGAGATGCTTAGCACTTGTTGGCCCTTTTGCCTTCACTCTGCGGTCCAGCTCACCCCAAACCATCTCGATTGGGTTCAGGTCTAGTGACTGTAGAGACCAGGTCATCTGGCGTAGCACCCCATCACTCTACTTCTTAGTCAAATAGCCCTTACACAGCCTGGAGGTGTGTTTGGGGTCATTGTCCTGTTGAAATATAAATGATGGTCCACCTAAACACAAACCTGATGGAATAGCATGCCACTGCAAGATGCTGTAGTAGGCATGCTGGTTCAGTATGCCTTTAATTTTGAATAAATCCCCAACAGTGTCACCAGCAAAGCACTCCCCCACCATCACACCTCCTCCTCCATGCTTCACGGTGGGAACCATGCATTTAGAGTCCATCCGTTCACCTTTTCTGCGTCGCACAAAGACACGGTGGTTGGATCCAAAGATCTCAAATTTGGACTCATCAGACCAAAGCACAGATTTCCACTGGTCTAATGTCCATTCCTTGTGTTCTTTAGCATAAACAAGTTTAGATGGTGGAATATTGTGGATTGTGTACCATTTTGTGTGGGTTAATGTTTTGGCGTGGTTCACTGTCCATTCTGTGTCCCTTGTGTGTACATTGTCCCATTTTCAGGTTTAATTCCTCCCCTACCAGGCTTTTGTTCCTAAGTCGGGGGAGGGGGCGTGAGATCCACCTAAACTCTCTGCTTACCTGAAGACTTGGGCAGTCTGAGAACTTTAAGGAAGAAGGATTGATCCTCTGGGAGAAGCTGGGAAGCTTCTCAGAGAGATGGGGACATTTATGCCACTACTGGACTAATTTTACCCTTTGTTTTGTGGATTATGTTATGGACCGTTTTGATTTGCTTGGAATAAATGATCTTTGGATTGTACAGCCATCTCTCGCTCTGTTGATTGTATGATATGGGAAAAGAACCTCGTGACACAAGTCTCGTCTGCTTGTTACCTGTCCTTAGCAGTGGTTTCCTAGCAGCTATTTTACCATGAAGGCCTGCTGCACAAAGTCTCCTCCTAACAGTTGTTCTAGAGATGTGTCTGCTGAATATCAAAAATAGCAACAAGAAGAGGAGATGAAAACTCCCCCAAAAAAGTATTATAAAATGTACTCACAGCAAAAAAGGGCAACCAGTCCAGTTAGCCCAGGCCAACATATCTAATGCACAAACAGGATGCAGACAAGCCTCTCAACATGATGGACACTTCACAGGTATAAGGTAAATTGCACACTAGTGGCGCGCATAGGGCACTGTTCACACTTGTATGCGCATGGGGTCCAGCCAGCAACCTATTACCACGCCCTTACTATTAGATTAGGCAGGTTACTCGGACACTACTCACTGCAGCACCCAAGGGACAGAAATTCCACTATGCACGGCCGTATTAAGAGGCCCGGCTGCACCCCGCATAGTCAAAGTGCAAAAAATACATATAAAATATATGTGAGGTATTAGTTTGTAAATTGGCCAATGTACGTAAGCCCACAATCCTCATCACGGATCCTCACGCTTGCAGGTCCCTACACTGATAAATATCAAAAATAGCAACAAGAAGATTTACCTTGCACCTGTGAAGTGTCCATCATGTTGAGAGGCTTGTCTGCATCCTGTTTGTGCATTAGATATGTTGGCCTGGGCTAACTGGACTGGTTGCCCTTTTTTGCTGTGAGTAGATGTGTCTGCTGCTAGAACTCTGTGTGGCATTGACCTGGTCTGTAATCTAAGCTGCTGTTAACCTGCGATTTCTGAGGCTGGTGACTCAGATAAACGTATCCTCCATTGCAGAGGTGACTCTTGGTCTTCCTTTCCTGGGGCGGTCCTCATGTGAGCCAATTTCTTTGTAGCGTTTGATGGTTTTTGCCACTGCACTTGGGGACACTTTCAAAGTTTTTCCAATTTTTCAGACTGACTGACCTTGATTTCTTAAAGTAATGATGGCCACTCGTTTTTCTTTACTTAGAATTTGTATTATGGCAAAAAAAAGCAGCTAACGGTCTATTAAGTAGGACTATCAGCTGTGTATCCACCAGACTTCTGCACAACACAACTGATGGTCCGAAGCCCATTTATAAGGCAAGAAATCCCACGTATTAAACCTGACAGGGCACACCTGTGAAGTGAAAACCATTTCCGGTAACTACCTCTTGAAGCTCATCAAGAGAATGCCAAGATTGTGCAAAGCAGTAATCAAAGCAAAAGGTGGCTACTTTGATTAACCTAGAATATAAGACATATTTTCAGTTGTTTCACACTTTTTTGTTAAGTACTTAATTCCACACGTGTTAATTCATAGGTTTGATGCCTTCAATGTGAATCTACAATTTTCAGAGTCATGAAAATAAAGGAAAATCTTTGAATAAGAAGGTGTGTCCAAACTTTTGGTCTGTACTAATATATATATATAAAATGGAGGTATTTAGAATATTATAATGGCCATTGTAATACCAGCCCAGCGCCCCTTCACGGCACCCTCCTTTGCTGGGTCCTACACTAAACTGCATCTTTTCTGGGCTTTAAAAACCTACAAGATCAGCTGGTGAACACAAAGAAGGCTAATGAAGCAGCCAGGAGCTGGGGTGCAAATCCAGCAAAACAGAGCATCACTCCCTGTTATATGCATTATACAATAGAACATAAACAGAATGAAAGCAGGCGTTCCCTTACTGGTTTACCATGCTGGTAATAACCTGACTTCAAACCGGACTGGCAGCACCTTTACAATGTGAACAGGTGCGTATCTGAGTGATGTGTATAAATACAAGATAAAAAAGGAAGACCAGTTGCACACTGTGAAAAACTAAATTTTTTCACAGTGTGCGACTGGTCCCCTTTTTTTGTCTTGTATTTATACACATCACCCAGATACGCACCTGTCCAACTACAATAATGATCATGAATAAAAAACTAATTCGGAGACGTTGTCAGTAGTTTTATAAAATAAGAGGAATTTACATTTTACTCAAAAATATAAAGAGAAAAATCAGAAAAACTGAACATTTTGCAGTGGTCTCTAAATTTTTGCCAGAGCTGTATATATAGAGCACACCACTAGTAAATGCCAATGAAAAAACTTTATTAAACACCACACGTGTTACAAGTATGCAAATAAAACCATTTAAAATCACGGGGTATGAAACCCCCCAATAAGACCATCAGTCACTCAGCCACAATACAAACAATGTGAAAAACTGGAACCCCAGTAAAGCCAATAATGCTGAAAAATAAACAATACGTGTGGGGTAAGGTTGCTTTCACACTTGTGTTGTTTTGCATCAGTTACAATCTGTCGCCTTAAGGAAATATGGTATCCTGCAAAATATTTTGCAGGATTCCGTTTTTTCCCCATAGACTTGTATGGATGACGGATTGCGACTGATGGCCTTGCTTTGCATACGCCGCGTGATGGATCAGCTGTGGAACGACTGACCGTCGGGCGGCAGGAACGCAGCATGTAGCGTTTTTTGAGCGGCAGAATCCTTTTGTTTTCAATGCTCATGCTCAGCTCTTGTGTTTAATCATTGGAATCAATGTCTCTCTCTCGGTGGCCGAACAATCAGCTGATCGGCCAGCGGCGGCTTTTGTGAGCGATCAGCTGATCGCTCAGTGGCCAGCTACTGTGAACGATCAGCTGATCACCCAGCGGCGGCCTTTTGTGAACGATCAGCTGATCGCCCGGCGGCCGGCTATTGTAAACGATCAGCTGATCGCCCGGCGGCCGGGTGATCAGCTGATCATTCACAATAGCCGGCCGCTGGTAAAACAGTAAAAAAAAAACAAAAAAAATAAACAACGGATCGTTTTTTGCAGCATCAGGGAGAGTTTGTGACGCCACCCGTGGTTTGCGGTAAGGGGGAGTACCGCCGCTGCCGATGGGAGTACCTGGGGGAGATGGAGTGGGGCAGCCAGATGGTGATCCCTCCACAGGTAGGGGAGACCCTGGGACTCTGGAGATAAGTGGCGGATAGCATTGTGCAGGCTATGCGGGCAGGCAGGACGCATGGAGTGCAGTGTACTCACTCAGGTGGTGTAGACGTTAGTGCAACCATTAAGCAGACTCTGACACAGAAGTAAACCAAGTCTCGGGTGCTGCACAATTTTGTAGATTTTCCTAAGTGACCCTTCGGCCTGAAGCTGTCAGGGTCCCGCTCCCTATAACGGTATAGTGGAGCTGTGCTCTCGATGGCTTACACTAGGGATTTCTGTAGGCCGCATAAGCTGGAAAGCCCTATACCCCTCGTTGTGTTAGTGCCTTTGATCTCTGAGCTCTTGGGGAAAGTTCATAAAGAGACTATCCTCCACAGGTGAATTATCAGGTTGCGTGAAGCAACTCCCCGATCTAGGGTCCTGTAACCCGCCGTGCTCGGTACCGGTCCGGTTACTGGACTTTCCGGTTCTAACCATTCTCCAAAACTAAGTCAGTACACTCTTTTCCAATACCCTGCGACCATGTCTCCGACTCCTCTGGTCCCAGACCACCGTCTACGACCCAACCAAGGTCACACAGGGAGCTACAACTCCCTCAGCTCCTCACTCTTTGAGGGCAACTCTAAACTGACTTCCTCCCTCCCACCAGTCTGCCTGACCCCTAGGCGGGTGGCCCTTTTCCAGCTAGACCACCCACTGGTGTGCCTGACAGAGTTTCGTGTGGTTAGGATTTGAGTGCTGATGGAAGCAATACCAGTGTGTAGGAACCCAGAACCATGGAGGGTGAGTTCTGCACCATAAGAGAAAGGGGTGCAGTTCCCTGTGACACCCTGATAGAGTCAGGGGCGTCACACATTTCTGCAGTCAGCATGTAAATTGCACTCTCCCTCAAAACTTGCAACATCTGTGGCATTGTGCTATGTGATAAAACTACACATTTTAGAGTGTCCTTTTATTGTGACCAACCTAAGGCACACCTGTGCAATAATCATGTTGTCTAATCAGCATCTAGATACATCACACCTGTGAGGTGGATGGTTTATAAATGCAAAGAAGAAGTGCTCATAACACAGATTTAGACATATTTGTAAACAATATGTGAGAGAAACAAGCCTTTTATTTACATTTATAAAAGTCTTAGTACAGCTGCAGAAGAATGGGAGCAAAAACAAAAGTGTTGCAGTTATATTTTTGTTCAGTGTATACAGAATAATGTAGGTACTGAGAATTACAGTCAGTATACAAGACAGGAGAAGTAGTTCTGTGCAGTGTATATATAATGTATATACAGTGTACAGATACTGAGAATTACACCATATTTAAAGGATAGGAGAAGTGGTACTGTGCCTTGTCTGTATATACAGTATAATACAGATTCCTGAGAAATGCACTTGTGTCGCCTAAGGCTATGGGGTACTTGGTCCCGGGCGGTATATTGCTGGCGAGATGTCACTTGGTGGCCGTTACCTGGTTCCATATCCTGGGGACGCTTTTTAAAAGGGGAATATTTACAGGGGAGATTAAATGAAAGTTTATTACGTGACGCCACTTGCGGGTTGCGGCTATGTAGATCTCACTACTGGGGCTGGTGTTGGTGGAAACCTAGATGTTGGGCCCTCCGGAAGCAGGGTTGGGCCCCAGAAGGCAGGTGAAGTGGATGGGTGCAGAAAGAAGGTAGGCCACACAGGGGGTTGCAGTGTAACTGGTTCGTTTACTCACAGTAAGCTGGAAACTGGTCACCCGAGGAAGGCTGGTCTTGACCGCTGGTCCCCTTAGTCCCAGTGCCGGTTTAGTGACCTGGTGGCTTCTTTCCCCTGCACCTGTCTTTGGTTGGTGGGTCCCCGTGGCTTGGAGCAGCTGGGGGACCCCTCCTGGTAGTCTCTTAACAGTAGTCCGTATGACAGTAGCGTGAACCCTGTGGGGTCAGAGTCTCTGGTCCTGTTCCTTGCTTCTCCCATTGCTACTGAATCCTGAACTTCAAGGTCAGTGAGGTCCTTGATGGTCCCCTCACTGTACGGATTTTATTAGGTCTTCCTGGAGCGTTTGCCTGACCTAGGATTCTGTACCCCGTCGGTGCTATGGTTCCGGGAGCACTTCACCGTACTCCACCGGCGACTACACGCCTGGGCCCTCAGGTCACCATCACACACCTGTCAGTGCTTCCGTCTGTCACTGACGATGACTCTCAACTCCACTGTCTGACTGTCCACTGTCTGCCCCTCCCACCTGGTCGTCTAGTGGACTGGATCGGCTCCACCTCTAAGTGGCCATCCATTAGGTCCAACCCTAATCTGGTACCAGTCTATGGGGAATTTGGGGGTTAAAACAGGGATTAACTGGAATGTTTTTGTTGTTCCCGGCAATGGTCTTCTGGGTCCCTGGGGTAGGCCCGGCATCCTGGTGGGGATGGAGTACCTTGTAGCTCCCTGATGGCTTCAGGGGCGCTACACACTCAGTAACCAGGACAGAAGAAGTGGTATGGTACAATATGGAATTTAGTGAGAATATTAAAAACAAGCATTCATTACACATTCTACATTTTAAATTGTAAAACATGCATAAGCCTATGTCAAAGCAAGTGTGATGGCGTCATTTCATGCACGGCTACACTGATTCATTATTTTTTAAATGATAAGAGGGAAATATTCTTAACCCTTTAGCAGTTTTACACCTCTTCATTATTCTTTTTTTTCCTGATATACAATTCAATCTCTTACAGACAACTGGCATATCATAGTGGTGCTATCTGATCGGGCTTTGTACCCAATCATACATAGAAACCTTCCAATTCATTGTACTCTGTCTCTTGTATAATAGATTTGTATGCAGAAATGTGAACTTGGCTTATGTTGCTGTGACTGGACCTCGATGTGCTTATATTAGAGCTGATCTGAGCCCATTCTAATTTCCGTGATCTCACTGTTTCATGTAGAAGTTCTCTGATGCGTTGCTGATGAAGGCATTGAATAGTGACACGAAGAATAATATATATACAGATGAAAAGGTTATGTGATTTTCCAGCAGAGGAGGATGAAGTCATAGCTTGGATTTCATTGTGCAATTAGATTAATAGGGGTATTGAAAATAGTCACTTGTAAGTCTCAAATGTATGGCTCTAGAGCAAAGCATTGACATCATTACTTCCCCTGCTGTTTGGCATATCATAACATTAGGCAGCATTACCCTGTTTACAAGCAATTAATCCTGAGCATGGTTTTCACACCTCACGTCTTTAATCATTCCTGTCATACGCTGACATATGAAGGTCTTAAAAGGGTTGTCCGGTCTTATGCCGGCGTCACACGGTATGATATATCGGGCGATATGTCGCCGGGGTCACGTCGTTAGTGACACACAACCGGCATCGTTTGACATATCGTACCGTGTGACACCTCTGAACGACTATGAACGAGTAAAAATATTCACCTTATCGTTGCTCGTTGACACGTCGTTCATTTTCTTAATCTCGTTCCTCCTTCTGCGCGCCGGTTGTTCATCGTTCCCGAGGCAGCAGACATCGCTCCGTGTGACACCCCGGGAACAACGAACACAGCTTACCTGCGTCCTGCCGGCTATGCGGAATGAAGGAGGTGGGCGGGATGGTATGTCTCGCTCATCTCCGCCCCTCTGCTTCTATTGGCCGGCCGCTGTGGGCCGTCGCTGTGACGCCAAACGTCCCTCCCCCTTCAGGAAGAGGATGTTCGCCAAACACAGCGACGTCGTCCGGGAGGTAAGTGCATGTGACGGGGGTTACTAATTGCCTGTGAAGCACAAACAACGAGGGCAGGTACGATCGCTCGTGCGATCACACGATATATCGTACAGTGTGACGCCAGCATTAGGCTACAAGTCCAATAGAATAAGGCACTTCCACCAAAACAGTTCTGTAACTGGGGTGCTCTCGTAGGCTTCCAAACCATGTAGTATAAAATAGATAAGAGGCACTCCCAGATTAGGTGAAAAAACCTGAATATTTTATTTCAGGTTCAGTGTAATGCGTTAGACGTTTCGGCCCAGAATATGGCCTTTGTCAATGAGGAGCATATAAAGTAAGTGTAGGTTATCAGTTCCTGAGTCACCTCTTGGACAGGGTTAATTTGTAAGGCGCTATTGAGTATGTGCAGTACAATTGAGCTCTATTGGGAGCAGTATCCGCTGCTGTGCACTTGTAAAGCATTAGAACTAGCAAAATTGCGCCATATGTATGAGACTGTTTGCTGTGCTCACTGATTAAATATGCCCAGTATGGTTGAGCTCTATTATGAGTGGTATCTACCGCTGTATATATGAAAAGCACTAGCAGACTTGTGCTGTGTGTGTGAGTCCTGTCAGACAGCAGTATCCACCGGCAACCACAGAGGTGGATACTGCTGTCTGACAGGACTCACACACACAGCACAAGTCTGCTAGTGCTTTTCATATATACAGCGGTGGAGACCGCTCACAATAGAGCTCAATTGTACTGCACATACTCAATAGCGCCTTACAAATTAACCCTGTCCAAGAGGTGACTCAGGAACTGATAACCTACACTTACTTTATATGCTAGTCTTCACAAAGGACATGTTCTGGGCCGAAACGTCTGACGCATTACACTGAATATGAAATAAAATATTCAAGTTTTTTTCACCTAATCTGGGAGTGCTTCTTATCTATTTTAGGCTACAAGTCGTCCATCATTCTATGTAACTGCAGACTTGTTAATCCTCACATCGTGCTCACTGTGCCGGAGCTGGAAGCGGGGTACACAGGACCGCAAGTATAAGATTTGCATATGTAGCGCTCCTGAAACCATCAGGGTGCTACAAGGTTTTGCATCCCCACAAGGATGCAGGGCCTACCCCCTTAGGGATCCAGGATACCAGTGCCGGTAACACCAAAAACCCAGGTAATCCCAGTTTTCTCCAACATTCCCCCATACAATGGTACTTAGCTATGGTGGGACCAATGGATGGCCGCCTAGAGGTGGAGCCACTCCAGTCCACTAGTTGACCAGGTGGGAGGGGCAGACTGTGGAGAGTAGTCGGGAAGACAGTAGTCAGAGAGAAGTGTCAGACAGGCGAGGAGAGAAGGTGTAAGCATAGTGACGTCCTGACTTGAGTTAACGGTAAACTGGTACCAAAGGAGAGGTGGTTGCTGGTGGAGTACGGTGGAGTACTTCCAGAACTGAGCACCGACGGGGTACATAACCTTAGGACAGGAAAGAGCTTCAAGCCGACCTGTTAACACCTGCACAGCAAACGGGACCATCAAGGACCTTGCTGACCCTAAAGAATTTGAAGACTCAGTAGCAAAGGGAGAACCGGGGACAGGACCAAAGACTCCAACCCCACAAGGTTCACGCTACCGTCAGGCGGACAGAAGTGGACAAACCACAGAATGGGGACGCCCAGTGTTCCATACCACAGGGACCCACTTACCACAGACAGGTGCAGGGGAAGAAGGTACCAGAGAAACCAGACTGGCACTGGGATGAAGGGAACCTGGAGGCGAAACCAGCCGGCCTCGGGCCCTCAGTTACCAACTCAAAAAAGTGAGTAAACCAGTTACACTGAATACCTACATGGACTCCCTTCTTCCCATGCCCACTGCAGCATACACCCGCTGGAGCAAAACCCTACTTGCGGAGGGAGTACCATACTAGCTGCCAATACCATCAGTAGAGACATTCTGCAGCGGCGGCTCCCTACACTTACCTGCTAGGGTACTAGGCACCGACGGGGTACATGACCCTAGGACAGGAAAGAGCTTCAAGTCGACCTGTTAACACCTGCACAGCAAAGGGAACCATCAAGGACCTTGCTGACCCTAAAGAATCCGAAGACTCAGTAGCAAAGGGAGAACCGGTGACTAGCTGCCAGTAGAGACATTAGTAGAGACTCCCTACTGACTTGTCTACTCGGCAGCCGCCTCCTGATGAAAAGGTTTGTCTTGAAACGTGCGTCGAGGTTCTGAGGGTTTCTTTGTCCTTATACTAGGCAAGTATGGTACAGTAATTTATGCTACATTTAATTAAGAGCCTCTGTTATAAAGCGATTGATTTAGTTGTGTTTGGGGGTGGTGGATATTCACATCCAGCCCGAGTAGACAAGTCAGTGAATGGGCTGTGTCTTTCCTCTCTATTAACCCCTTGTACTCCTTATAAACTCCATAGCTATAATTTAATATCATTTCTAAGGGGGAATCTATATGTATGTAGATGAGATCCCTCCTGTATAGGTTTTACAGATTTATATGAGAGTTGAATTTGTTCTTTTGGGGATTGAATATTTATATACAGAGGCTATTATATGTATTTATTGATGTAATATCTATTTATTAATATAATATATGTATCAGTGCTGTTTTCTAATATTGGTGAAAGGGCAGAGGTGATGCTTTAATGATATAAACTTTTGATATATTTTCTTTATGAACTAAGTATAACCTCCTTCTGCTCTTGTCACCAATAATATATTTTTTTCGGGTCAAAGATTCCCTTAGTTTGTGTTTTTTCTGGTGATGGTTTTCTTGATATTGTGATGTTTTTAGTGATTTGGAGTAAATAAATGTTTTTTAAAAAAGTTTTTTGCAAAATAAAACTATTTTGATACAATATACTCTGATTTCTGTTTGTTTGTTGATGATAATGCTCTTTAGAGAGAAGTGACTGCTGGACATAGCCGTCGGGCCCCAAAGACAGACAAAGTGCATGGAAGAAGTACCTGGATCACACAGTGGCACTGATAGTACCGGGAACCTGAACTGGCCGTCCCCTGCAGCTCACATGTGAGTAAAGACTTTGTTTACCATCAGCGTGTGTCTCCTTTCTGCAACCCTATCCAGCACCACGATAACCAGCAGTGTGTGTCGCTGTTTCCTGCATTGTGCACCTCATCCAACACCAACAGGTCTTATAGACTGTTCCTGCACTATCCACCTCATCCAACATCACGAGGTCACCGGGCCTTCCCTATCTGCGGAGGAACTCACATCTAGCTGCTCCATTCCATCAGCCCTGGCCCCCTTACACAGCAGCGGTATACCCATTACCGCAACCCGCAGCTGGCGTCACAAACACTTCTCCCTTGTAAATACCCCCTTCATTGAGTGTCCGCTAAAGCCAAAGTAATCTCGGATCTGAGCAGCTCGCCTGCCTAGGGGTGGCACACATGCGGTCACGTGTCGTCTAAATGTGCACAACCTTGCTCAATGCAAATGTATTGAGCCAGGACTAGCCTAGTCAGAATGTGGTTGAAAGTATGCAAATCACAAAACCCATACTTGTGGCCCATGGCCACCCACTCCCGGCAAAAGAAGTGGATCCTTACAATACAGAGATCTGAGGATGCATAAGTTTGCAGTCAAACAGTGACTGACGACTTTGCAGGGCAATGCAGTTGATGCCACTGCCCCTGATTGTGGAGCCCCTGCTCCTGCTAGGGCACGTTCCCCTCTCCCTTTCCCCGATGTGCAATGCCCCCGCTGGCCCCGCTTCCCTGGCCCTTACGTCACCTCCCAGGGGCACTCCGAAGGTCCTCCCCCAGGCTTTATAAGCAGCACCCGGAGTCCATCCTCCCTCTTTCCATACTACCTTCAGGGTGAGCATCGTCGATGGACCCCCTGAAAGCAGCGGTAAAGGGAAAGGACCTCCAGAACCTCCCATCCACCGCAGCGTCTGAGCCCAACACTAGCCCCCAAGAGCAGGTGCAGGGTGGCACGAGATGAAAAGGCCGTGCCGCCCACTCATGCAGCTCCCGAGCCCCCGGCTTCCACCAAGGCGCGGCCCCCACGGCCACGCTGTTCACCACCTCCCCCGTTTCCCCGGGCCAGAGCGTCGCTTCGGGCGACGGGGCCCCGTGTGACCAGCCATCACTTGTGGGGACCGCATCCCTTCTGATCCCATGTGGCACCTGCGACCGCATCTGGAAACCGGTACTGACGCATCACTTACGGCAACATCTGGTTTGCAGAGGTCTGGCCTCACGTGACACCACATTACTTCCGGTCCAGAATTCAAAGGCATTTCCCCGCCAATGCTTGGGCCACCAGCAGGTACCCGCACACTCTCCCTGCTCTGGACCGCACTACCACTGCAGCTCCTCCCATTTAACCCCTCATCAACCAGCCCACAGCATGGGAGCCTCTGAAAGCAGAAGCTCTTCAGGAGGAAGACCTCTAAGGAGACCTCATATATGGGCTCTTGAAAGCAGTATGGGGACCATTATGGGCACCATGCTCTCAAGGACCTGGGAGTTCCACAGAACGGAGGACCCACCATTGCCCATCACACCCCCATGCTCCCTTGTACCACCGGAGCAGGAGCTCCCTGGACAAGGAGAGGGAGAAGCACAATGTGCTCTCCCGCCACTAGTGGTAACCCCCCTGCGACTCCCCTCAGGGGCACCCCCAGCCCATCCTGCCAACCCCTCCAGGACATACCAACACAAGGCAGCCCCAGGCTCTGCATGGGGGTGCAGTCGAGCCGCGCACGACGGCTTCATACCGAGGGTCCTTCAAAACCCACCGTTCTGGGACATCAACATCCACCTCCCGCAGTAGGAGCCGAGGTAGCCACGAACGTCACTTTCGCTCTCCCAGGAGCTGTCGTCGTAAGCGCCACTCTCATTTCTCCAAGCGCAGCAAGAGATCATCCCGCAGGAGGTATCACACATCCTCCAGGATAACCCCGTCCAGTTCACGCCACAGCTGCTCTCTAAGCGGTCCTCAACACGTAAAGTCTTCACAGCACCACGTCTATTATGATACAGCGACTGAACAACGGCCACAGAACGCGTCGTCTGCAGACTAACCAACGGCATCAACCGGTGAGTACAATTTTACTTACCCCTGTGCTCATCCAGGGGTAGTGAGGGAGGCAGGTCACACTTAACTTCGGAGACCATACAATAAATTTGGGCAAAACGAATACGTGGACATCTGGTCCTTAGTATCAGCAGAGCAGAACACCATTGATAAGGGGAAGCGAGACAACAACCACCCGCCACAAAGAAAACCTACGGTAGCCAAAACCATAAATAATTGGTTACAGGCTTTCTGCATTCTGGGGTGCCTGATGGGCCAAAAGCACTCTGAACGTTTCTCAGAACTCTTCACGTACTGCGACACCATCTACAACTCCTATAAAACCCATGGGGTCCCACATGGTGGAAGTACGACGAAGAATTTAGGTGGCGTTTATCACTAAAAACCCCAATTGGGTTGGGACGTCAAGGCCACCGATCCGTGGCTCAGACTCATGATGGCTCAAAAGACCTACCAGCCCTTTCCCGGGTCATCATTCCTCTCTTCTCAACACGGCACACCGGGAGCTGCAAACGTCCGCAGACCAGGTTGCTGCTGGCACTTCAACAAAGGCCATTGCAGGTTTTAAGGGCTCTGCAAATACAAGCACGAGTGCTCATCATGCGGGGGCAACCACACCTCTGCCAAATGCGACATGCAGCCGGCCAGGCACCGCACCAAGGCTGCACCACCAGGTTCTGAAGACCCTAGAACGTTACCCCAATAATGCGGTGGCTGCCACCATAAGGGACGATTTTACCCACGGGTTTTTTATCCCCTTTGTTTTCTCCTCACAACCATGCTTTGCCCTCAACCTCAAGTCTGCCCATTACCTCCCTCAGGTCCTGGAGGACAAACTGCAGAAGGAAGTGGCACTAGGCTGCATCGCAGGCCCATTTGCAGATGTGCCATTTTCGAACCTCCGCATCTCACCCCTAGGCGTAGTGCCCAGGAAAGATAAGGGCAAATTTTGCCTGATTCACCACCTGTCCTTCCTGGCTGGGAGGTCAGTGAACGACGGCATCCCCCCAGAGGACTCTGCGGTCTCCTACGTCTCTTTTCTCAAAGTGGTGTCCCTAGTCCGTAAAGCGGGGCAAGGGGCACTCATGGCAAAATCAGACATAGCGTCTGCCTTTCGCCTACTTACGGTGCATCCCAATGGCCAGCACTTACTGGGGTGATCCCTCAACGGGAAATTCTTCTATGACATGTGCCTTCCCATGAGTTGCGCCATATCTTGCTCTCACTTCGAGCTCTTCAGCTCCTTCCTGGAATGGGTGGTCAAGGACATGTCAAAAATCAAATCCATCACCCACTATCTGGAAGATTTCATGTTTGTTGGCCCCGCCAACTCTGGAGCATGCTCAACCGCGTTAGAGTCCTTTCAAGTCATAGCGAACAGGTTCGGGGTACCGATGTCAGCCGAGAAAACAGTTGGCCCAGTGACCTGCCTTTCAGTTTTGGGAATCAAAATCGACTCCGTTAACATGATTTTTCGGTTACCACCGGAAAAGGATGAAAAAAACTACGTCCCTCCTTGACGGTTTACACGCGGTTTGCAAGGTAACCCCACGCACAAATGCAATCTTTCTTGGACATGCTCACCTTCGCCTGCAGAGTCATGCCCATGGGAAGGATTTTTTCCCAGAGACTCTGCTTGGCCACTAGGGGCATAGTTGCCCCATCACAGGATCCGCATCACCAGGGCTCTACGTGAGGACCTAGGTGTATAGAAGTCCTTTCTAGCCACCTACAATGGACACACGTGTTTCCAGGAACAGGAGGATTCCAGCTCAGATATATCTCTATTCTTTGATGCAGCCAGCTCCATCGGTTTTGGAGTCTTCCTAGGTTCCAATTGGTGCGCTAGTCGCTGGCCCGACACATGGCACCTGTCATGTTGGACAAAAAATATCCCTGTACTTGAGCTACGGCTCTTTGGGAAGAACAGCTGGCAAACAAGTGGATCTGCTTCTGGACTGACAACATCAGCGTCGTCCACGCCATTAACCACCTGGCATCTTCATCCCCGCCAGTAATCAGACTGCATCTATATCTACTGTACTTCTTAGGTGCCTTGAGCATAACATCTGGTTCAGGGCCCACCACGTGCCGGAGTTCGATAACAGTATTGCTGATGCTTTATCACATTTTGATTTTCAGAGATTTCGAGTAATACACCCAAAAGCGGACAGCAATGGCCAGAAGTGTCCAAAGTCCCTCTGGATGGTCCCAAAGAACCGCTGATGCCATTGGTACAGGCCTCCCTAGCTCCATCAACTTGGCGTTCGTACGGTAAGGCTTGGGATGAATGGTTCAACATAGTCCAACCGCTGCCAAGGCAAGTGTCCGCGGTCTTTCTCTGCAACGCTGTTGCTCAATACATAGTGCATTTGCATTCTAGTGGTGTGTCGGGCACAGTAGCGCAGCAGCGGCTCTCGGGGTTGGCCTTTCACTTCCGTTATCGCAGATGGCCTGACGTCACCAAGCCCTTCTTGTTCACGCAGGCCGTTAAAGGCTGGAAGCAAACGTGTCAGTGCACAGAAAGCAGGAAGCCCATTTAATTTGCTATCCTTTCAGGCATAATAAACCAGCTGGACGACATCTGCACCGAGAACAGCGAGGTCCTCCTGTTTTCAGCCGCTTTCTCACTTGCCTTCTTTGGAGCCCTGTGAGTCAGCTAATTGGTCAGCAGGTCCTTAGGTCGCCCCGGCAGCCTGCGCCGTGACGACGTTATAGTTTGCAACGGCGGGGTACGAGTTCGCAAAAGGTGCTCCAAAACGGATCAGCTCGGTCGAGGAGTTTGGTTCCCTATTTTCCCATCCCCCAGGCTATTGTGTCCCATTCTTACCTTGCAGCGTTATTTAGAGTCTCGTGCTCTCAAAACATTTTTTCTAGAGCATGCGGACGGGTCCCCGCTCACGGCGACGCAGTTTTCGGCTTTGTTCAAAATATCACTTTCCGGCCTAGGCCTCCGGCCAGGAGATTACGGCGCCCAATCCTTCTACATCGGTGCAGCAATCGAGGCAGCAAGGGCCGGCTTCACGAACGAAGAAATACAGAAAGTAGGGCGGTGGAGATCCGACTGTTTCTTCCGTTATATCAGGCCAAACCTAATTTGATTTGCCCCGACCCCTCCCTACCCCTTATCTACCCCTCCCTCCGACTGCGGTCGTTGATACTACTGACACCCCTCCCGTCCCATAGCTATGCGTGCAGTTACGTAGTTCACAGCTTTTACCACTATCCCCGCACACAGTGGAGGAATCTCCTGATAACTAAGTGTGACGCCCCTGCACTAGTCAGGGTGTCATAGGGAACTGCACTTCTGTCCTCCCCTCCTGAACGGCAGCGGTACTCCAGGACTTTTGGTTTAATTACAGTCTGTGTGTGTAATGGCCTTCCAAAACAGCACCAACCTCATCCAGCACGACGACTACCAATCGTGAGTTCCCTGCTTTCTGCCTTCCAACCTTGTAAACCTACATCCCACGGCTTTCCCCACACCGAGTCACGGGGCATTCCCTCCCCTACCCGTGGAGGGTCACAACACCTGGCTGCCCCCGTCATCACCCCGGGTACTCCCCAACGGCAGCGGCGGTATTCACCTGAGTTACCGCGCACCACGGGTGTCGTCACAAACTCTATAATCCCCTGTAAATAACCCCCATCATTTGAGTGGCCGCACGACCCCCGGGTCCGGAGACCCCTCGAGCCACCGCGGATCTGGGTCCAAGCAGCCCGGCTGCTGGCACGGTGGGCGGCACACCTCAAATTCCTGGCGTCACAAACAGGATTCGAGCAGGAACCACTTACCTGGGTGACGTGCGCCTTAGAAGTCGAAACCGCGAGTCAAAAATCCCATTTCCCACCATTTCCGCCATCTTCTCCACGAAAGCACGAGAAGTAGAAGCCCCGCCCTTCACCCTGAGAGTGAGCCTGGAACCAGAAGTTCCCAGAGGGTCACAGCATCGAAGAGAGTGCTGAGCAAAAACCGAGGGGGCGTGACGGCATGTAGCAGAGGAAGAGAAGCAGGGACGCCAGGACTCTGCCATAACGTTCCTGGACACGGAGAAGCAAAATGTTTGCGCCAGCAGAGCAGGAACTGAGCCGTCCTGTATCAGGAACCGCTGCCTGGCTGGAGCGAGAACTAGCCTGGTTCTGTGTCCGGTTGTGAGTACAGTCCCTGCAACAAGTGGTGGACTGGAAAGCGGAGGTACGGAGAATGGTGGCAGTGGTGTGGGCCTGTGAGAACCAGGCCGTACACGCAGAGCAGCGTCAGGAGATGGGAATGCAGACCCCATTAACCTCATTGACTTGCCCGAAGCTGGAACCAGTCTTCAATCTGGTTGTGGAGCACCAGCCAGCCCAGCTCCCTAAGCTGCAGCACCGCCGACCACACCGCCTCCATTCCCGCTTGTCAACCCGACTCCTGGAATGTGCTGCGATTGTTCCTGGAATCCTAGCCCTGGAGGGCTGAGTGAACCTCAAGACCCTATGCAGCAGTGGTAGCTGAACATGGATAGCTACCCGCAAGTTAGTTAAAGGTTTGAAAAGAAAAAAAAAAATTACTGCTTGGACTGTCACCCTTGTTGAACGTCCTCGTGTTCCGTGGAGGAGGCCATCTGGTCCCCAGGTGGAGGGTGGCAGGAAAGTTAAAGTTAAAGAGGCGCCATTCTTGTTTAACCTCTTCACCCTGCCTGTTGAAGATGAAAAGGCCATCAGGGTCCGGAGCGGTGTGCCCCAAGGAGGTGGTACCAGAGATCCTTGGTGGAGGATGGTGCAGTAGGTAATGGTTACAAGGTTACCCGGTTAGAGTCTGAAAGAGCGAAGGCAGCTGCACCAGTTGCCACGGAAGACCACAGGGAATTCAGGACAGTGCAGCACCGTGAGTGAAGGTGGCACTGGGGATCCGGGTGGTTGGGGTGGCGGGTTGTGGGAAGGAAAGCTGCAGTAGGAGGCTGCCACGGCAGCAATTGCTAAGTGTTATCTGCTAGAGTCACCCTTTAAACCCGGGACTTTAGCCCTGTCACAGACCCAAATAGATCCATAAAAAAGGGGGGATTCTTTCAGCTCACCTATTCAGTGTCCATATTACTGGCTGTGAGTCCACTTGATACTGGGCGGTGCAGGGAAACAAGACGCCGGGCAGTCCAGGATACTAGTGAGTGGAAGGAGATCCAGCACTTGTCCAGATAAAATCAATTTTCTTTATTTCAAAATTTCATTAAAAAACATGGCCCAAAATAAAACAAGGTACTGGCACCAATGCACACCGCTTACGCGTTTCAGACTGTAAGGTCCTTACTCATAGCATGCTATGTATTGGTGCCAGTACCTTGTTTTATTTTGGCCCATGTTTTGTAATGAAATTTTGAAATAAAGAAAATTGATTTTATCTGGACGAGTGCTGGATCTCCTTCCACTCACAGACCCAAGTAGGTATGCAGCGGGTCAGGTTTGTTTGGGTGGCGGGTTAAAGAGATCCGGAACATTGGGAATGTGGACTCTGATTTTTTTTTCTTTTGCAACGTTTAAGAAATGTGCCTCCCCTGTGAGGGATAGAAAACTGTTTATAACATGCTATCCCTTTTTCCTCCATACAGGAGCAGTTTTAAATAAAACCTGATGGGTCACGTAGCTCGGGGACATGCTACGTTTAACCAAGGGGGAATGTGACGCCCCTGCACTAATCAGGGTGTTATAGGGAACTGAACTCCTGTGCTTATAGTGCAGAGCCCACCCTCCTTGGTTCCAGGTGCCACCTAATGATATTGCTAACATCAGCATGCAAATCCCAGTCACACACACACCAGTGGGTAGGTCTAGTGGAGAAAGGGCTGCCTACCTGGGAGTCAGGCAGACTGGTGGGAGGTGACAGGGCAGTCGACTTCAGGGGAGCAAGGAGAAAGGAGAAAAGTAGTAGCTCTCAGGGGAGAGAAAGCTGAGAAAGATTTGAAGCTCCCAGGACAGCAAAGCAGCAGCACTCATGGTGTGAGGGGCTGAGGAGTAGAAGCTCCCGGAAGGTCGAACTAGACTGGAAAACAGCAAAGCAATATCCTTGGGAGCGGACACCTGGACGGGCTCCCCTCCTGAACGTCAGCAGTACTCCAGGACTTTTGGTTTAACTACAGTCTGTGTGTGTGTAATGGCCTTCCAAAACAGCACCAACCTCATCCAGCACCACGACTAAAAACTGTGAGTTCCCTGCTCCCTGCCTTCCAACCTCCCAAACCTACATCCCATGGCTTCCCCCACACCAAGTCCCGATGCATTCCCTCCCCTACTCGTGGAGGGTCACAACACCTGGCTGCCCCGGTCATCACCCTAGGTACTCCCCAACGGCAGCGGCGGTATTCACCCGAGTTGCCGCGCACCACGGGTGGCGTCACAAACTCTATAATCCCCTGTAAATAACCCCCTTCATTTGAATGGCCGCACGACCCCCCCGGTCCGGAGACCCTCGAGCCACTGAGAACCCGGATCCAAGCAGCCCGGCTGCTGACACGGGGGCGGCACAACAGTGTCTGGCGTTAGCATGGCTATACTACAAAGAAAAAAAAAAGAGGAAACATTGGTTCATTTTTGGTTAACAAATCACCTAAAAATACCTCCGAAGCTGGGGAGATGTTAATGCGATGATTGTCAAAGTCTGCAAACAGTGGCTAACAGTTTTTCTTTTAAATCCTTTGAGACCTAGCATCTGGATCTTAGGTTACTCCCACATATTCTGGGCAGCACGGCGGGCCGAGTCGAGACCAGGCGGAAGGGTTCTAGGATTTCGTCACCTCAAGTTCCACTGGAGAGGCGTTCGGGGCCACACAATTTCACACAATTGCTCTTGAACATGGCAATACCCCCACATGTGGCTGTACAGTACTGCTTAGTCACAAGATGAGACTCAGGAGGGAAGGAGCGCTATTTGACTAATGGAGTACAAATTTTCATACAATAGTTTGCAGACTACATAAATAGAGCACCTAAGTGCCAGAAAATCAGAATCCCCCCTCAAATTACCCCATTTTGGAAATTACACCCCTCTAGAAATTTATCTACAGGTGTTATGACGATTTTGACTCCATGGGTGTTTTCCAGAACAAGCAGCAATGGCTGAAAATGGCAAATGTTCCATTGTAGTGCCCAGTACGTTGTAGTTCCCAGTATGTTTAAAACCCTGGACAAGCAATAAGAGAAACGTGTGTCGGGGTGCCATAGTGACCTTTGTCCTCAAAGTTTTACCCTCCATTTGTCTGTCTGCGTTTTTGCACTTATTTGTTTCTGTGGCATCCTTTGTTATCTCAGCTTGGGGAATTTTGTTACTCTCTATTTCATCTTCTGTATCAGGCTGCAACGTTGCAGATATTCGTAGGAGATTGTATCTTTTGTAACGTTTCCGGATACTGTACAGCAGGGGTGGGGAACCTTTTTACTGCCGGGGGCCATTTGGAATTCTTAACCTTCGGGGGCCGCACCAAATTATCAACTTGAAAACTACCCGGCTATATTTGGTCAAACAATTAATTAACTCACCCCTACTATGGTGGCTGGAGCGGCTTCTCTTTGGTGCGGCTGTGATGTTTGGTGATATTGATCATGTTGTTTCTCACAACTACTTTTCCAGGTTTGTCTTGGTCTGGAGAAGCTGGGGGCATACACATCACTTGAGACACTGGGGCATATACATCACAGGAGACACTGGGGTATATACATTACAGGAGAGGCTGGGGGCATACACATCATAGGAGATGCTGGGGCAAATATGTCGCGGGCGGGGAAGGACGCCGCTGCGCTGAGCTCGCTAACGCTCGGGTCCTGCGCTGATGCGATGGCTGCTCGGTGGCTCGAGCAGTGGGCCGGATCCGGGGACTCAAGCGGCTCTCCTCGCCCGTGAGTGAAAGGGGGTAGTTTGGTTTGGGGATTTGGTCCGTGACGCCACCCACGGGTTGTGGTGAAGTTGGGCACCACCGCTGCTGGTGACGGGGATCCCGAGAGCGATGGCAGGGAGGAGCTGGGATGTTGTTTTCCCCCTCCGTGGGTAGGGGATGGTGGTCCCGGGGCCCGGTGAGGTGACGGGGAGGCAGGGTTGGATGGGTGCAAGGTCGCTTGGACTGCGCAGCGCGGTGCCAGACGGCACGGTAGTACTCACTCAGCTACAAAGGTACGCAAAGTCTCTGGTAAACCAAACGGCTGGATGGACGGGTCCCGCAGCCGGCTGCTGTGGCTTCTCCTGGACGGTTAGTGGTGGCTGCCTTTCCCTGCACCTTTGTGTATGTTCGGTCCCAATGGATTCCCACCGGTAACCCGCTCCCCAGCGTATATATGTGCCGGAGGAGCCCTTTTGCCCGCAGGCTCTGGCCCTTGGAACTCTAGCTGTGGCGGTAGCTGTATTTCCTTCTGTTGGTTGGACGGTTGCCTTCAATCGGGTCTTGGCTGTTAGGAAACCCCTGGGGTTCTGGTCACTGACGGATTTGACCTCTAATGGCGACTCCAAGCCTGGTCGGGGTCCGTAGGCCCTGCCTGTGTGTGCTGGCTTTACTTCGCTTCCCGGTTTGGTACCGGCGGGCCACCGCCCGTCCCCGGTCCTACGGTTCCGCGTTGTTCTGTCTCTCCTGCAGACGGCTACTACCGTCTGACAACCTTGCTCTTAGTGCCCGGGCCACACACTCGGACACGGTCAGTTTGCTCCTCCACTTCTACTTCACTCCTCACTCCTTTCTCACTTCTCACTCACCAACTACTCTGACATCCTTCTCCCGCCTCCAGGACTGTGAACTCCTCAGTGGGTGGGGCCAACCGCCTGGCTCTACCCCACCTGGTGTGGACATCAGCCCCTGGAGGCAGGCAACAAGAATTTTGTGTCTGGCTGATGTGCCTGTCTCAGGGTGGGGGTGTATGTTGTAGTACCTGTGAAGACCTGGCTAGTCCAGGGCGCCACATATACATCCAAGGAGAGGCTGCGGCATATACATCCCAGAAGAGGCTGGGGCATATAGAACACAGGAGGGGCTGGGGTGTATACATCACAGGAGGGGTGTATACATCACAGGAGAGGCTGGGACATATACTTGCCAGGAGAGGCTGTGGCATATACTTGCCAGGAGAGGCTGTGGTATATACTTGCCAGGAGAGGCTGTGTCATATACTTGCCAGAAGAGGCTGCGGCATATACACATCACAGGAGGGGCTGGGGTGTATACATGACAGGAGGAGTGTATACATAAAAGGAGGGACTGGGGGCGTATATATCACAGGAGGGTGGTATACATCACAGGAGATGCTGAGCATGGACAGCACTGGCGGCGGGCATAGACAGCACTAGGTGGCTGCACAAACATCAATAGGTGGCAGCACAAACAGCACTAGGCGGCACAACGGATAGCACTAGGTGGCAGCACAGAGAGCACTAGGTGGCAGCACAGAGAGCACTAGGTGGAAGCACGGAGAACACTAGGTGGCAGCACGGAGAGCACTAGGTGGCAGCACGAAGAGCACTAGGTGGCAGCACGGAGAGTACTAGGTGGCAGTACTAACAGCACTGACAGTACTAGGAGGCAGTACGGCGAGGACTAGGTGGCAGCACAGAGAGCACTAGGTGGCAGCACAGAGGGCACTAGGTGGCAGCACAGAGAGTACTAGGTGGCAATACTGACAGCACTAGGAAGCAGCACGGAGAGCCATTAGGTGACAGCCCTAAGAGGCAGCTGGGAGAGCACTATGTGGTAGCACTGACAGCACTAGGAGGCTGCATGGATTACACAGCCCTGATGGGGCTACACAGCACTGATTGGGTACACAGCACTGAGGGGTTACACACAGTACTAGGGGGTACACACAGTACTAGGGGGTACACAGAACTTGGGGCTACACACAGTAGTAGGGGGTACACAGTACTGAGGAATTACACACCACTTGGGGCTACCCAGAGTACTAGTTATAAAGCACTGAGGGGGTACACAGCACTTGGGGCTACACACAGTACTAGGGGGTACACAGCACTGGACGGTGGGGGCAGCGATGGGTTGCATACTCACAGTAATGGGTGGGGGAGGAGGAGTCACACAGCACAGGTCCGGGAGGTATGTACAGCAGGGAAGCATCTGCTGCCCCTCTTCTTCTGTGACAGGAGCACAGCGTGCTGCTTTCCCCTCACACAAGATAAGCCCTGAGCACGCGAGCACAGGCCCGGGTTCATTCTAGAGTGTATGGGTTGCGGTCAGGTCCCGAAAAGAGCCCGTACATTTAGTACGGGCTGCAATCAGGATCTGGAAAAAGCCCATACATTCTAGCATCTACCCAGAATGCACAGGGATTAACACTAGAAGTCCCAGAAATTTCGAGCTCCCCCTGAAGTCCCGAAAGAGGGTCAAATGACTCTTAGTCCAAACTGACAACTCTGATGGCTCCAATTAGCATCCTTTCATTTGTAAATGTGCCCATTGCCTGAGGAATCTGCAGGGGGCAATTGTGTTGATCCACCTCAACAAAGGTCTTGTAAGAGAGTGTAAATCCTTCAGGTCATTCGACCCATCTCTGGGTTCCAAAGGTAGAAATGTTAAATGACCCCTCTCTGGGACTTCTAGTGTTAAAGGGCCAGTGGCCAGCAAAAGCACGAGTGCCGCTTAAGCACTGCGGTTGCCTGGAATGTGCCCGGGGGCCGCAGAAAAAGTCATCGCGGGCCGCAAACGGCCCGCGGGCCGGAGGTTCCCCACCCCTGCTGTACAGTATAGCCATTTATCTTTGGGTACGTCTTTTTCTTCCCCTGCTTATTCACTTACCTCCACATTTCAATGTGTCAATATGTCACTCCATAATTTCATGTGGCCATCTAGTGGATCTTTTCGGTGTTACTCATTGAAGCAATACATTTTGTCCTCATAATTGTGTGGGGGTTCTTGCTTATTTGAGATACCATATTAGAACATATGTGCATTCCTTTCAAGTCTTCTGTTTGAGTCCCCTCTCCCCCCCCCCCCCACACACACACTTATTTTAATCGTTTTTATAAATATTGTCCAATAAAGATTTATCATTATTTACTGTGGCAGTTTACTCTTAATCCTTGGAGTTTTTTTGTTGTGCCCAGTGCATTGTAGTGCCCACATATCATGCCTAGCTTGAGTTTCTGGAGACATGCACGCTGTAAATTAAGTGGGCTTCTTCACTACAACAATGTCAAACGTGTGGATGCTAAACGTGGATTAGGCACCCTGTGGGGCTCAGAAGGGAGGGAGGATTTTGATTTGGGAGCACAGATTTTGTTTGATTTTTTTTTTCTCGTGAAGAGGGGAGCCATAGTGCTTTTCCAGAGCCTTTGTACTACCTGTACATGGAGGCCTTCCATATTTCCATTTACAGATGGTGGACCTGTTTTTTTTTTGTGGATTGAGTTCAACCTTTTATTGGGATGATTTTACATAACGTTTTGGATCAGATTTGTCCTGCGCTCTACAATGAGCACTTACATTGGGGTTTAAATCTCAGGACGACGTGATTCAGATGACATCCCTGAAGGATCCATTCACTATAATGAAGCAGCAGAGTTATTTTGGATTCTATTTGGCCTCTGTTCCAAAGTGTGCTTTTCAGAAGTGCACAGAACTGTGGTTGCACTTTTATGCAAGCATAGAAAGATGGACACTGCTAGATCACAGAACAGAATCTATGGTGTCTCCCTCTGTCTCATTAGGGGAAATCTTCTGGATTTTGTTGAATCAGAAATTTACATGGATACCTCAGTTTGAGCGCTCAGCTTAGCGCGCAGGATAAATGTGAGCTCAGCCTTACTGTGATCTTTGGGGGGCAGAATGAATAAAATAACAGATCAAGAATTGTTTTATTTATTTTTACATCATTAACCATGCGGTATAAGAGTTTGGACAGCTTTATTGGTCGAGTTGGTGCAATAACAGCAATTCCAAATTTCTATCTTTTTTTATGCTTGACTACTATCACACACTAAAAACTGCTTTTTTTTTTGTTTTACAAATTTGCATCACCAAATATTGGAAGCTATAATTTTTCTATATTTCTGCCCCAACAGAGTCATGTGAGGGCTTGTTTTTTTGTGAGATGAGTTGATGTTTTTATTAGTGCCACTTTTTTTAGGGGGGGTGGGAAACATTTTTTGATCACTTTCTATTCCAGTTTTTGGGATGCAGAATGAATATAAAACAGCAATTCAGGAATTGTTTTGTTTTTTTTTCTTGTTTTTTTTTTAAAAATGCCACTCACCATTTTTTACATAGTTACTTAGGTTGAAAAAAAAGACCTAGGTCCATCTAGTTCAACCTTCCTCCACCAGTTCTACATTTGGTCACAAAGTCATTTATAACCAACAATGTTTTGTGTACTGAGGAAATCATCCAGCCCTTTTTTAAAAGCTGTTATAGTATCTGCCATTACTACCTCTTGTGGTAGGGCATTCCACAGTCTGACTGCTCTAACTGTAAAGAACCCTTTCCTATTTAGCTGTCGGAATCGCTTTTCTTCCACTCACAGTGAGTGCCCCCTTGTCCTTAGTATTGTCTTTGGAAGAAATAAGTCATGTGCCAGTCCTTTATATTGACCACACATGTATTTATACACAGTGGCGTAACTAGAGTTTGATGGGCCCCGATGCAAAGTTCCGACCTGGCCCCCCCCCCCCACTACGTACACCGACACTTGGGGTACAGGATAATGACACTGACACTCGGGCTACGGGATAATGACGCTGACACTTGGCACCCAGGTTTCCCATAATCTGAAGTCCCTCTATCAGCACCCAGCTTTCCTATGTTCTGATATCCATCTTGTCCTTGGCACCCAGCTTCCCCATGCTGTTAAATATCTTTCCCTCAGCACCTAGATTTCCTGTATCAGAGCATAGGAATGCTGGGTGCTGAGAGAAGATGTATAGCAGAGCATGGTAAAGCTGGGTGCTGAGGGAAAGAGCCTTTTTCCCTTAGCACAAAACGTTCCCATCCCATGCTTGTATCTTTGGCCCCCTCTTGTATATAGTTCTCCAAATACTATAATGGCCCCCACATAGCCTTCCATATAGTATAAAGGGTCCCACATAACCCTTCATATATTAGAATGCCTCCATAGTCTTTCATGTATAATGCATTTCCCATAGTTCTCCATATATTATAATTCACCCCATAGTTCTCCATATATTATACTGCACCACATAGTCCTCCATATATTATAATGCACCCCCATAGTCCTCCATGTATAAAGTAGCCCTCATAGCCCTCTAATTATTATAATGAATTTCTCCTAGTTCTCCATGTATTATAAGTCACCTCATAGTCCTCCATATATTATACTGCACCACATAGTGCTCCATGTTTTTTAATGCACCCCCATAGTCCATGTATAAGGTAGATTCCATAGTCCTCCATATATCATAATGTTGCCACCATAGTCCTATATGTATTATAACGCAACCCTATAAAAATTCATATTGTATTATGCAGCCCCCATACTCCTCCATGTATAATGCACCCCTATATTCCATGTATAAGATGTCCTTCATTTTGTATTATGCAGCCCCATACTCCTCCATGTATAATGCAGCCAGCCTCCCTAGGCCTCCATGTAAAATAATGCAGCCAGCCTCCCCAGGCCTCCATGTATAATAATGCAGCCAGCCTTCCCAGGCCTCCATGTAAAATAATGCAGCCAGCCTCCCCAGGCCTCCATGTATAATAATGCAGCCAGCCTCCCCAAGCCTCCATGTATAATAATGTACCTAGCCTCCCCAGGCCTCCATGTATAATAATACAGCCAGCCTCCCCAGGCCTCCATGTATAATAATGCAGTCAGCCTCCCCAGGCCTCCATGTATAATAATGCACTCAGCCTCCCCAGGCCTCCATCTATAATAATGCAGCCAGCCTCTCCAGGCCTCCACGTATAATGCAGCCAGCCTCCTCACGTGTAGCCACGGGCGTATTTGAATCCCCCGGGTATGGCTTACCAGGGCAGTGGTGGTAGAGCATAGTCACAGGATGTGCTCGGGGGTGTTGCAGCGGCCGCCATTGATCTGTAGATGGGGAGGTCTGCGGAGGTGTCACAACACAGGGTGTCTCAGCGGCGGGCGGTCTGTGGAGGTGTCTCGACAGCAAGTGCATTGAGCTGACTGCCGGCTCCATTGAATTGCTCGTGTTTGACGAGGACTTCAAGAAAATGACCGTGGAGGCGGCACATGCACAGATAGGACTCCACGGCTATTTTCTTGATGTTCATCGCACCAATCTGCGCAAGTGCCGCTTCTGCGGCCATTTTCTTGAAGTTCATCTCGTGAACCGTGGGCGATTCAATTGAGCCAGCAGTCAGCTCAATGCACCCGCCGCTGAGACACCCTCGCAGCCCGCCTGAACGTAGATCAAAGCTGCCCACCGCGGCACCCCCGGGCGCGTCCTGTGAGCCTGTCTTCTATGAGCCCGCTCAACCACTGTCTCCTTCATAAGCCATATCTGTTTTGTAAGATGCACCCCCATTTTACTGCCAGTTTTGAAGGGAAAAAAGTGCGTCTTACAAAGTGAAAATGAGAATCCTGAAGTATTGTGAACATGTTCAGGATCGTTTCCTTGCAGAGTTGGTTGTAGAAAAAAACTGCAGCATGTCAATTCTTTCTGTGCTTTTGCTGCATTTTCCCCATTAAAAGTAATGAAAAAAAAACACAAACAAAAATACATATAATGCATCAAATTGTGGCAAGAACCCTTGTTTTTGCTGCAGCATTTCTCCTGCCAGTAGATGCAGATTTGGTGCAGAAATGTCTGCAACCAAATCTCTATCTTATGAACATAGCGTTGCAGTGTGTTAGCACTCAGCAGTGCACAGTCATTTAGCCATACTTAGTGCAAAGGACCTGGCTGCCTTCACCAAACTGCTCCAAATGCGTCCCCACTGCTCACATTCATTGTATGGCACTGATTCTGTGGGATGGTGACCTCCACCAACTTATAGATCAGCCGCAATCCCTTATCCCCCATCCCCCCCACCCCCCCCAGATTCCAAAATGTTCCAGGCACTGGCAGCTTATAAAGATATAATGCAAAAAGGGCCAGACGCACTCTTCTGCATTATAGCTTACTGTTAACCCTGTCCAGCACATGGCTGCCTGCACATTATAATATAAGAAGGTCGACATCGGGTCACTGACCAGAGCTAGTGGGAGGGGGAGACAGAGGCTGTTCCTCACAAGTCAAAAACTTTGTGACTGTGTCGGCCACTGTCTGCCCCTCAGACCGCACTGTCTGCAGCCTCCAGTCCTGACCTGAGTCTTCATCTCCTACGACACTGCGGCCATGCATCCACAATCACAGCATCACTGTCTCCACACCGAGTAGATGACGAGGCTGGCAGAGTCAGCCCGAGGTCACAGGTAGTAAGAGGCTGGAGGGGGTGGAGCCCAGCGCTGCCAGCCACTTGTATTGTGAGCTAGTACTGTATAGTTACAGCGCAGCTTCTCTGTCACAGAGCGGAACCGCTGTTTATCTGCTGGGCGGCTACCGCCGGGCCCCTAACCTGCCGGGCCCGGTCACACTGGCGACCGCTGCGACCGTGGTAGTTACTCCCCTGTTTATACATATAAATGAGATCTCGTCTGAGACGTCTTTTTTCTAAGCTAAACATATCTAACTTTTTTAATCTGTCATCATATGGGAGGCCTTCCATTCCTTGTAGTAGTCTAGTTGCCTGCCTTTGAACTGACTCTAACTTCTGAATGTCCTTTTTAAAATGTGGAGCCCAAAACTGGATCCAATAGTCCAGATGTGGCCTTATAAGTGATTTATAGAGGGGTAACAATACGTTGGGATCACGGGATCTAATATCTCTTTTTATACACCCTAAAATCTTGTTTGCTTTAGCAGCTGCTGCTTGACATTGAGTGCTGCTGCTCAGCTTATTTATAATGAGAATACCCAAGTCCTTCTCCTGTTCTGTAGTCCCGAGTTTACTTCCATTTAATGTATACGCAGTTATAGGATTACTCTGTCCTAGGTGCATTACTTTACATTTATCAACATTAAATCTCATTTGCTAAGTATCTGCCCATTCTTACATGTTATCCAGATCTTTTTGTAATATTGTACTATCAAGGTCAGTTTTTAATATCCTACATAGTTTGGTGTCATCAGCAAAGACTGACACTTTACTATCAATCCCATCCACAAGGTCATTAATAAAGAGATTAAAAAGAATTGGTCCTAGCACAGATCCCTGCGACACCCCACTGCTGACTATATCCCATTTAGCAAATGTACCATTTATGACTACTCTTTGTTTCCTATCTTTTAGCCAATTCCTTACCCAGTTGCATATAGTTTCCCCTAGTCCTTGCTTCTGGAGCTTTAGTATAAGGCTATTGTGTTGTACAGTATCAAATGCCTTTGCAAAGTCCAAATAAATCACATCAGCTGCATTACCAATATCCAGATTTGCACTTACCCCCTCATAGAATCCCAACAGGTTGGTTAGACACGACTTATCTTTCATGAATCCATGCTGTTTGTCAGTTATTATATTATTTTCTGCAATATATTTTTGCATGTCTTCCCTTAAAATGCCCTCAAAAAATTTGCATACTACTGATGTCAGGCTTACTGGATGGTAGTTGCCTGGATCTACCCTCTTACCTTTCTTAAATATCGGTACCACATGAGCAATCCTCCAATCCTGAGGCACCAACTCTGTTACAAGCGAGTCTAAAAAGATGAGATACAGCGGTCTGGCGATTACGGAGCTCAATTCCTTCAATATTCGTGGATGAATGCCACCTGGCCCTGGGGATTTGTCAATGTTTGATTTTTCATTTGTTGAATGATCCCTGGTACAGTCAGTTCCTTGGTGAACACAGATGAGAAATGCCTATTAAATATCTCAGTCTTTTGTTTGTCCTCTATAACTAACATGTTATTATATTTTAAGGGGCCGATACTATCCTTTGTTTTCCTTTTGGCATTAATGTATTTATAAAAGATTTTGGGATTTATATTAATGTCATTGGCGATTTTTGTTTCAGTAGCTAATTTTGCTTGTTTGATTTCTTTTTTACATTTCCTATTGATATCTTTATACTACTATTCTCAGCCTTTAAGATTTTAAACGCCCTTTGTTTTTGTTTTATTATACTTTGTACAGTCTATTTATCCATAGTGGTTTCTTTTTAATCCTGGACATTTTATTACCAGAGGGTATAAGGTTTTTAAAGGACTCTAGCAGTATATCCTTAAACTTACCCCATTTATGTTCGGTATCCCTAGTTACCATGACTTTAGCCCAATCTACACATTTAAGCTCTTCCCTTAATTTGTTGAAATCAGCTTTCTTCAAATTCCAGGTTTTAGCATTTCCCCTTTGAAATGTTCTATTGAAAATTACTTTGAAGCTTACCATATTATGATCGCTGGTGCCCAAGTGCTCCTAGATCTGTAGATCTGAAATTGTATCTGGTCTATTTCACAGGGCCAGATCTAGCAAATTATCTCCCCTTGTCGGTTCATCTACTATCTGAGAGAGGAAATTGTCTTGAGAAGTAGATAAGAACTTACAGCTTTTAGCACAACCAGAAGATTCTATGTCCCACTGTATGTCTGGATAGTTGAAATCCCCCATAATAAGAACCCGATTATTATTATTAGCTGCCTTTTCAATTTGTTCCAGCATTTCACCCTCTATTTATTCAGGTATGTCAGGAGGCTTATAGCAAACTCCAATAAGCATTTTTCCATTATTCCCCTCCCCATGTACATTTACCCATACTGACTCTACATTGTTGCAGTTCCCCCCAATGTCATCATTCAACACAGGTTTTGTCTTTCCTGTCCTTCCTAAATGTACTATAACCCTGTATGTTTGTCACCCAGTCAAAATTAATAAGAAGGTTTTATTCTTTGCGTCAGTACGATTTCAGCAATACAATTTTTTAAAAGCATGCAAATTTTTGACCAAGTTCTATTCCACTTTTTTTTCGATCATAGGATGAAAAACCTGTTTTTTGACAAATTCTTTATTTTTTTATGGTATTCGCTGAAGGGGTTAACTAGCATGATAGTTTTGTTTGGGTTATTAATGAAGCGCTACCAAATATCTGTACATTATATATCGGTGTAATATTTTTCTTCAATTTATTGTAAATTTGTGATTTTATTTATATCTTTAAAGTTTTATAAAACTTTTTACAATTTTTTTTACCTAGTCCCAGGATGGGACAACAACTTTCCCTGGTTTGATCGCTGATCTATTGCTCTGCCTTGCTTTTGCATTGCTGGGCATTAGATCAGTGACTGGCAACATAGGCAGGAGGCATGTCAGATCCTGCCCAGGGCTGGACCTCAAGGCCTCCGTACCTGAGCGACGGCGAGGACATTATTCAGCCTGGGTCACCATGGAGACCATCAGCACAATGGGATGGCAATCGCGTTTTGCCGATGTGAGGAAAGAGAGAGACCCCTCCCTCTGGTAAGTAGATTGATACTACTATCGCTATTGACAATGATATCAGAGGGGTCAAACACCTGTAATCAGTGCTTACACCGATCGTAGGCTTTATTGCAGGGTGTCAGCTATGACATATTGCTGATACTCGCTGATCATTTTACTGGCTCACCTTGTGAATCATCGCGATCATAGTGTCGTACATGTATGGCAGTTTACAGGATTGTAGCAGCGCCGTACTTGTACAGCAGATGTTGGGAAGGGGTTAAATAAAGGGGCCAAGGAAGTGGATATTATTAAATAAAGGGGTTCAAGATAGGGGACATTGTACCAGGAAGGAATCCAGGATGCGAAACATTTTTATAGGATGGGGGAATTATTATTATTGGAAAGGGTCCGAATGGGGACATTATTAGTGGAAGGGGCCCATGATGGAGAATATTATTATAAAAAGGAGGACATTATTCATGTAAGGGGACCAGGATGGAGGAGATTATTATAGGAATGAGACAGAACGGAGGACATTATTACATGGGGGCAAACATGCATGTCTTTATAGGATTTAAATGCTACAGGAACCCATACATCAAACCAGCATGCAGGTGGGGGCCCAGGTCCAAATTTTGCACTGAGGCCCATAAGAATCTAGCCAAGCCAGTGGTCTTCAGTTTCACTGGTGCAAATGTTTTAGTCTAAAATCACTAGAAGTCACATTGAGGAGAAAGTTTAACCAGCGCATTTGCACTACTAGCTCAAAAGATAGGAAAGCTGTGATCATGATAGTATTATCAGTGTAAATGCACCTGAAACGTATAATGTCTAATAGTAGCCTCTGAAAACGAGAAAGGTATGTGTGTCTTCCATATATAAACTCAGATGGTAGGTTAATTATTTGTAATTATATGTTAATTAGAGGTAACGAGATTGCCCTGCTTTCTGAAAGTTTTTTAATATGATACTATAGTGATAGTAATTTTCCAATATTAGAATGATGGTAAATTTCAGAAAATCATTGTAAAAATAATAAAATATAATTATATATACTATGAGTATAAACATAGTGGGGTTTAAAACAAAAAGGAGTGATAGAAAGAAATATGATATCCTTAAACGCTGACAAAATGAAAAATACGATGATATAAGTAAAACCATATTCTTGGCCGATATTGTATGGAAGAGAAACAAAGCGTAGTCATGCACTGGAGATCAAAATTAGAGAACAACACAAATATTTCCTAAATATTAAGGTCATTGTGTAGTCCTATGTGATTATATCCTAACATGAGTAAACTAGCAGGATTTTAAGCTTATTTCATAACTTGAATTTAAGGCCA
This sequence comes from Anomaloglossus baeobatrachus, assembly GCF_048569485.1. NCBI lineage: Eukaryota > Metazoa > Chordata > Amphibia > Anura > Aromobatidae > Anomaloglossus > Anomaloglossus baeobatrachus. The sequence continues at coordinate 411,890,041 of NC_134355.1, read as the reverse complement.
CTTTACACACAGAGATAAATCTTTGGCAGATCTGTGGTTGTAGTGAAATCATGGACATATTGTTCCATTTGTACACAGCCACAAACCTGGCACTGATTGTCCACAATTTCACTGCAACCACAGATCTGCCGCAGATTTATCTCTGTGTGTAAAGTGGCCTTTATTCTTAAGCACATAATAAAAATGGGAAAATGAGATAAATGAAAAAGAACACTGATGAAAATTAGAGACTACTTTCAGATAGCTGCAAGTTATTTGTGTTAATCTGCACCTCGTGCAAACTTCTTAATTATCTGACAAACCCTATTTATCTGGCAGACAATCTTTTCAGTTTGCACTGACTTTGTATAAATGGTGTGCCGATCCAAAGTGACTGAAACCCTCCAGCAGCAGGTTGTCCAGATGAAGGCCAAAGAGGTGACCCTATCAGCCATAGTAAGAAAAGTTAGTCGTTCCCAGTCTGTGAATTCGAGAATAATGCATCTTTACAACATCACAAACTCTTTGAAGTCCCCCAAGAAGGCTGGTCACCCTTGTAAGACAAATGCAAAAGAGGACAGTATAATGTGGAGAATCCCCATGGGTAATCGTTTCAACACTGCAGTTGGAATTGGTCACCAGTTCAGCACTGAACAGGGTAAGGATCTGTCTCTTCATGCAGTGTCACAATGTTTAAGAGCATTTGGACTGAAAGCCCACTCTGCAGTGACCAAACCTCTCATTAGCATAAAGAAGTAAAAAGACTAAACTCATCTTTGGTGAGGAGCATGTTGTGTGGACAAAGGAGAAGTGGTCCACAGTTCATGTTAGTGATGAAAGCAAGTTTAATGTATTTGGGTCTGATGGGAAACATTATGTTCATCAACAAACTTGGGAAAGACTGAACCCAAAGTGTGTTAAAAAGTCAGTGAAAGGTGGTGGAGGAAGTGTAATGGTTTGGGGAATGATTTCTGCAGTAGGCATTAGACCTCTCATACAGCTACATGGCAGAGTGAATGTAAGTGTGTATTAAAAGCTTCTTCAACAACACATGGTTCCTTATTTGTATTTATCACTCAATCAGCCAGCAATTTTCATGCATGACAATGTCCCCTGTCACATAGCAAAATGGGTAAAGCAGTTCCTTGAAAGATTGGAAACATTGAAATGGCCAGCCCAGATTCCTGATCTAAACCCAACAGAAAACCTCTGGGAAATCCTTGATGCCAAAGTTATGGCCAAGAAACCCACAACAGTCATTGAACTGTGGAAGAAACTGGAATAAGAGTGGACCAAAAACACACCAGAGAAATGTGAGAGACTAGTGATGTCCTGTAGCGGCAGATGTGCTGAAGTCATTCAAAGCAAAGGCCTGTACCCTTCCTACTGATTGGTGACTGTTGTTACCTTCAGAAATTTTTTTTACAATCTTTCTCTGTGCTACAGTCATTGTTGTTCTCTAACTATGATCATCATGATTTGAGCAAATTTTGATCTCTAGTGTACTGTATATATGTATGGTTGAGTCACCGAATTGTACCATATGATATATAAAACACTCAGATTTCAACTGCTGATTTAAAGGGAACCTTTCATGCATGGTTGCCAATTTGACTTTTCAGTTTTCTTGACAGCTATTCAAAAATGACAGACAGGCAATATTTTTTATGGACACATTGGAAAACCATCATAAATCATTATGACTATAAAGGATACATGTCTACAGCTCGTAATTCTGATATGAAGATATCAGCTGTATTCACTGTAAACTGTAAAATTATGATAATTACAGTCAAAATAATCTGTATAAGTTTCTTTAATGTCAAAATTCACAAGCGTACCAATTTCTTTTTTATGGACAGGGCAAAATGTAATCCAAAAGAACTCCAGCTTCACAAACTTGTGGTCTCCTTTATTCACTAAAATTCCTCCAGTAACACCATTGCCCAAATTTCAGTCGTTAATTATCCACACACTTAGGTTGTCGCAGAATGCGTAGTCTTCATGACTAAGGAGGCTTCAACATCCAAAATGCTTGGAACAAAAATTCCGTTGACATTCCTTCTGAAAAATCAGTTTATTCCAATCTGCCTTTCTTAGATTCTGCATGATAAACAATAACACAGAAGGAGATTGACTTACTAGCATCCTGATGTCTAGTATAAGGTTAAGTGTAAAATATGCACCCCTTTCCAGGATTTAGCTACAATTCTGTGTATATAGTATGTATAGTGAGGGTATATTGAACATTATAGTGTACATTCTTAAGTATTTAGTCAGGAATTAGAATTCAGTGTCATCGTAATGTGAGATAATTTCGCCATATGTGCTGCTAACTGCATTGCTGCCATCTAGTGGACATTTCATGTAGTGCATAACACATTGAGAGTTCCTGATATTGTAAGTCGCTAAGATCAAAATTTTAGCTTCCATACTACAAAATCATTAGAGCCAAGTAAGGAGACTAGAAGCTATCAGAAAGTCAAAAGCACAACAGGTTTGTAGAGAGGATTGCCAGCTGATAGATCGGTTTAATGAGACAAACTCCAAGGTCAGGGCCGCCACTAGGAATTTCAGGGCCCCATACTGGTAAAATTGTTGGGCCCCATCGAGACTCCGCCCAGGCTCCACCCCAGCTCCGCCTCCACCCCTCAAAACTTCCACACTCTCACCACAATTCTTGAAAAACGTATGTGTGTGTGTGTGTGTGTGTGTGTGTGTGTGTATATATATATATATACTGTATATACACACACAGTCATGGCCAAAAGTGCTAGCACCCTTGAAGTTGTTCCAGAAAATGAAGCATTTCCCTTAGAAAGTTAATAATACACCCCCTACTCCTCCCCTCTCCATAATATAACCTCTACGCCGCCCCGCTCCATAATATCTCTCCCACACTGCCCCTATGTATATTATTCTCCCACACACACTGCCCCTCAGTGTACCACTACACGATGTCGTGTGTGTATAGTATCCCCACATACACTGCCCCTCTGTATAATATCCCTCACGCACACACTGCCCCATGTATAATATCCCCACACACACACAGCCCCTCAGTAGAATATACCCACACAAATCCCCTGTGTATAATATTCACACACACTGTTCCTCTGTATAATATCCCGACACACACTGCTCCTCTGTATAATATCCCCCCACACTGCTCCTCTATATAATATCAGCCACACACACTGCTCTTCAGTATAATATCCCCCACACACTGATCCTCTGTATAATATACCCCCACACACAATGCCTCTCTGCATAATATCCCCCCACACACTGCTCCTCTGTATAATATCCCCACACACACACTGCTCCTCAGTATAATATCTCCCCACACACACTGCTCCTCAGTATAATATTTCCCCACACACACTGTTCCTCAGTATATCACACACACTGCTCCTCTGTATAATACCCACCACACACATACTGCTCCCCAGTATAATATGCCTCACATACACACTGCTCTTCTGTATATGCCCCCACACACACTGCTCCTTTGTATAACATTCTCCCCACACACTGCTCCTCTGTATAATATCCTTCCCAAACACACTACTCCTCTGTATAAAATCCCCCTACACACACACTGCTCCTCTGTATGATATCCATACACGTACACTACTCCTCTGTAAATCCCCACACACACTGCCCATATGTATAATATCCCACACACACTGCTCCTCTATGTAACATCCCCCCACAAACACACTGCCCCTCTGTGTAATATCCCTCACATATGCTGCCCCTTGGTACAATATCCCCACACAAGCTGCCTCTCTTTATATATATATATATATCCTCACACACACTGCTCCTGTATATCGCCCCACACACATTACCCCTCTGTATACTATTCCCAACACACATTACCTCTCTGTATAATATCCTCCTGGTATATGTGTCCAAATCCTGGTATACAGTACAGACCAAAAGTTTGGACACACCTTCTCATCTCTAGAACAACTGTTAAGAGGAGACTTTGTGCAGCAGGCTATCATGGTAAAATAGCTGCTAGGAAACCACTGATAAGGACAAGTAACAAGCAGAATATACTTGTTTGGGCTAAAGAACACACGGAATGGACATTTAACCAGTGGAAATCTGTGCTTTGGTCTGATGGGTCCAAATTTGAGATCTTTGGATCCAACCATCGTGTCTTTGTAGAAAAGGTGAACGGATATTCTCTACATGGCTGGTTCCCACCGTGAAGCATGGAGGAGGAGGTGTGATGGTGTGGGGGTGCTTTGCTGGTGACACTGTTTGGGATTTATTCAAAATTGAAGGCATACATAACCAGCATGCCTACCACAGCATCTTGCAGCGGCGTGCTATTCCATCCGGTTTGCATTTAGTTGGACCATCATTTATTTTTCAACAGGACAATGACCAGAAACACACCTCCAGGCTGTGTAAGGGCTATTTGACTAAGAAGGAGAGTGATGGGGTGCTACGCCAGATGACCTGGTCCCCACAGTCACCAGACCTGAACCCAATCGAGATGGTTTGGGGTGGGCTGAACCGCAGAGTGAAGGCAAAAGGGTCAACAAATGCTAAGCATCTCTGGGAACTCCTTCAAGACTGTTGGAAAACCATTTCCGGTGACTACCTCTTGAAGCTCATCAAGAGAATGCCAAGAGTGTGCAAAGTAGTAATGAAAGCAAAAGGTGGCTACTTTGGAAAACCTAGAATATAAGACATATTTTCAGTTGTTTCACACTTTTTTAAGTATTTCATTCCACATGTTTTAATTAATAGTTTTGATGCCTTCCTTGTGAATCTACAATTTTCAGAGTCATGAAAATAAAGAAAACTCATTGAATGAGAAGTTGTGTCCAAACTCATTGAATGAGAAGGTGTGTCCAAAAAGTACTGTATATGTCTGCATACTGGGCCTTCCCTGGAATGTATGTCCCCATCCTGGTTTATTGTCCCCTTCTTAGCATAAATGTCCATCCCAGTTTATTTGTCCTTATACTGGTATATATATCCAAACTTGGGCACCTCCTGGTATGTATATCCCACTCCTGGGCACATTCTGGTATATATGTCCCCATCCTGGTTTCTGTCCCCTTCCTGGTATATAAGTTCTCATCTTGGTTTATTTGTCCCATTCCTAGCATATATGTCCCCATCCTGGACCATTCCTGGTGTATATATAGATATCCCCCTCCTGGGCCCATTCAGGTATATATGTCCCCATCATGGTTTTTGTCCCCTTCCCAGCATATATATATCCCCATCCTGGGCCCCTACTGATGTATATATATATATCCCACTCCTGGGAACATTCTGGTATATATGTCCACATCCTGGTTTTTGTCTCCTGCCTGGTATATATCTCCTCTTTCTTGTATATATTTCCCCTTCCTGGGCCTCTCCTCGTATATTTGTCAGTGGGTGCCTCCACCACCAAGGGCTGCAGTCAGCGGGTGCCCCAACCACCTGGGGCTGCAGTCAGTGGGCGCACCCACCACTAGGGGCTGCAGTCAGCTGGGCCACCCACCACCTGGGGCTACAGTCAGCTGGCACCCCCACCACCTGCCCACCAACCGGGGCTGCAGTCAACAGGTGCACCCACCATCCAGGGCTGCACTCAGCGGGTGCCCCCCAGCACCCGGAGCTGGAGCCAGCAGCCCCCACACTACCCGGGACCTCCACTAAGTCCCGGTGATCTTCAGCTCATAGAGCACCTACCTCTCCCCGCTGGATGCCGCGTCCTTGCCAGCTCCGTGTTGCCTGCAGCACTGTGATGAAGTGCAGAGTGATGATCTCATCACGCTGGGCAGCGGGATGACGCGCCGCCTCCCTACTCTGCTCCGCTCACAGTGCCTCTCACCACATAGGTAATTTGGATGTGATGCCCTAGAAGGGCTTCACATGCACCTTAGTCATGTGCAGTTAGTGGCTGAAGCGACACCGCCGAGCCCCTCTGTTGCGGCTGTCACTGGGGCTCGGTGAAGATGTTGGGCCCGGCTGGCCAGGGGCTACATAAAGCTAATTAATTAACCTAGGCCTCCCTCTCTTCACCGGGCCCAGTACACCAGTCACAGTAGTAATGCCCTGATGGCGGCCCTGTCCAAGGTACATGATAACTGTATACAAAGCTAACTGGATACTCAAACACACATTGGTATTTGAGTTGGCCTTAAAAGGTCTTGGGTCATCCTGTCACCAAAGTTAATTTGGCAACTTGGGAAAACCAGAGTGGAACACAGCAAAGGGTGGTGTCCTTAAAGTAAAGGAGCAGCATCCGGACCTGGAGCCATGAAAGGTGAGTTAGAGCCTGTTCACCCAAACTGCTGAGCACAGGTGGACCCACATGCTCAATCACAGTCTCAAAAGTGCTATGGCCAAATTAGTATGCCCTGATAAGTAAACTGTTTTGGACTTAAAACTTATTAGCCACCCACCTCTGTGCCAAGGCCCATAGGCTGGTCCAAGTGCAGTAGGGGAATTATTGTCAATCTCTGGTATAAAATTTTCCCCAAACAAGATGTCAGCAGGGTGTCAAGATGTCCCTATACTACTGCAAACAGTTTAGTTCCAGCTTGAACTAAATGTAGTTTTTGCAGATCCACTTTCTATCCTTCAGGTTGGTGCGGGCATAGGCGATCACTCGCTGATCGTCATTTTAAACCTAATTTAGTGTGTTTACTGTGGTGAGCAAAAGTGGACCCATTGGACCACAGGGGGACGCCAGGCCTACCCTTTTAGTAGGAGGGGCTTGACTAAGCACCAACCATGAGGCGGACGCCAGGTGCTACTCCCAGGGCAGGGACCGGGACTGCAGCAGCTGACCCCCAGAGCAGGGGTGGACTGGACACAGGAGAAGACAGGGCTGAGAGTCAAGTGCCAACAGGGACCACAAGGGTAGCAGAAGCAGATGGCATGTCCAGAATGTGCAGGCACAGTCTCTGATGTGGTGAGGGCCACCGGGATAGCTAAGGCTGGATACTGAGCAAAGACAGATAGGCAACATCTCTGGTGTGGTGAGGGCCACTGAGGTAGTTGAGGCTGGAGGCTGGGACAGACAGGCACAGTCTCTGGTGTGGCGAGAGCCACCATGATAGCTGAGACTGGAGGCAAGGCTGGGGCAGACAGGCATAGTCTCTGGTGTGTGACGAGGGCCATCAGGGTAGCTGAGGCTGGAGACCTGGCCGGGCTGGACAGGCACAGTATCTGTTGTAGTGAGGGCCACTAGAGTAGCTGAGGCTGGAGGTATGGCTGGGTTGGACAGGCACAGTCTTTGGTGTGGTGAGGGCCACCGGGATAGCTGAGGCTGGAGGCACATCCGGGACGGACAGACAGGCACAGTCTCTGGTGGGGCAAGGGCCACCAGAATAGTTGAGGCTGGAGGCACGGCTGGGAAGGACAGGCAGGGACACAGGTACCAACAGCACAGGACCAAGAGGCAGGCAACCAACAGGACAGGACAGACAAGGGGACCTGACAATTAGCTTTCTGGAGTACTGGACACTGACTAGTTAAGCTAAGGCATTGATCAAGCAACTCTCCTAGTGGGAGCTTGCCCTAAATACCCAGTACCTCTCAGCAATAGGTTGGGAGGCACTTCCTGGGATTTGCGCGCTGGACCTTTAAGAGGGGGGCATGGCATGTGTGCACACTCCTTAGGAGCGCTCCCAGAGATGGTGTGACGTGCACACAGACTCCGGGAGGTAGGGAGAGGAGAACCCATGTGAAGGAGAAGTAGGGATTCCAGGCAGCGTGGAAGGACCCAGCCGCTGCGGTGAGTCAGAACGCGTCCCTGCAACAAAGCAAGGAGTGCAGGGACGCAGCATTACAATAGTACAAAACTGTGTTGTAATCTGCAAAGGCATAGGAAAGTGGTACAGGTCAAAAACGTCTTACTTTCTCAGAAGGCCTAATCTGATTCAGCTCCCATACTATTCCATATTTTCTATTTGCATCTACCTACCAAACGTGACCCTATTTAAAAGAGCTACTAGAGTGCAGGTACTTTGGTAAAGTCTTTTTGAAACTGCTGGTTGTAGCTGAATAGTCGCAGAATGAAATGTCATTATGCTCCACTTTGCACCTTTGAGTCTATAGGCTGGACCACCCCATTGTTCATCATATTCCTCATGTCCTTAACATATTCTCTGAATAGATTACACTTACTTGGCTTTAGTACTTACTCTTCCAGGCAAGTTCTGGAAGAGTGATGAGGTAGAGCAGCAGACACTGGAAATTCAGCTAACCAAAGCTCCATAAGCTCAGGAAACCTGGCAAAGGCCTGTGACATCATCACCATAGGCAATTTAAGACCGTCTCCTGCAAACACTAGGTGCTTGGGTAGTAAGTAGCATTGTCCACAGTTACCTCAAGTTTGTCAGATATTTACTACTTAATTTGGTTCGGCACCAGCTTGGTGGCTATCATTATCTCTGCTACTCCTGACTTCCATGCAACAACAAGCTATTTCCAAGTTCAGTCCAGCTTTTTAAGTGTTGTCCACATCTACTTCTCAGCAAGCAAGTTACTAACTTTGCAACTGTTTCTGGTGTTGTTCATAGTTAGCTTCTACAATAAAGGTAATGCATCTCTTCAAGCAAGTCTCCAGTTTGCTTATACAACACTCATATTCTGTGTTTAACCATTTCCTTTCCAAAGGTTCCAGCTTATGTACATTGTTACTATACACTAAATTCCTGTTAGAAGCTACTTGACTGCATTAACGTCACTGTAATACCTGTAACTAACCATTGGCCTCCTGGAAAATACCAGATTGCATTACTTCATCCCCGTTGGAAATTACCAATTTTCTATACAACTATTGTTCCTATATGTATTTACACACATGGCTCTGCTTCATCTGTGCTACTTGCTCCACTTGTTTGTCCTCCATCCTACATACCCTGTTGTCCTGGCCCTTGCTGATCTAAGTGTCCTCCATCAAGAACTGCTACATCATTGGCAACAGTTCATACTACTTATCCTAAGGCTAGAGTCACACTGGCATTGACTCACAAGAGTGCAATGCAAGAAAATCTTGTATTGCACTCAGCTTCATTTAAGACAGGGGTGGGCAATTAATTTTCCCATGGGGCCGCATGAGAAATTGGGATGGTTTTAGAGGGTCGGACTACTATAATTAACTTGGTTCTACATCTTATATATATATCTAATTTATAAAGCTGAATGTGTGTGTGTATGTGTGTGTGTGTGTATGTGTGTGTGTATGTCCGGGATTGGCATCCGCACCATCGCAGCTACAGCCACAAAATTTTGCACACTTACTCTTCTGGACCCCGAGAGCGTCATAGGCTATGTTTCAAGGGGAAATTTTAACCCCACTCTTTACAGTTATTCGCCAAAAAACCTGCCTCCATTAAAGCGAATGGAGCTGGGAGTCACAGTGCAGCCAGAACTTCAGAAGAATGTGCAGCCACGCCCTTATATGGAATGTTGGCGTGTCACAATGCAGCCAGGGAAAGAGACAGACACAGACAGGGAAAGAGGCAGACACAGACAGGGTAAGAAACAGACATAGACAGGGTAAGAGACAAACACAAAGAGACAGACACAGACAAAGAGACTGACAGGGAAAGAGACAGACAGAGAAAGAGAGGGAAAGAGAGAGACAGGTTAAGAGACAGACACAGACAGGTAAAAAGACAGACACAGACAAACAGACAGAGACAGACACAGGGAAAGAGACAGACAGGGAAAGAGGGAAAGAGACAGACAGAGAAAGAGAGGGAAAGAGACAGACAGGGAATGAGAGGGAAAGAGACAGACAGGGAAAGTGACAGACAGACAGGGAAAGAGATTGAGACAGACGGAGAAAGAGACAGACAGTCAGAGACAGACAGACAAAGAGACAGACAGGGAAAGAGAGAGAGACAGAGAGAGATATACAGAGGGGGAAACAGACAGAGAATGGGAGAGAAACAGAAAGACAGTTACTATCCCGGGCGTTAATACATTCTATTTATACATTCTATCCCGGGAATGTTAATACATTCTATTTTGTTAACAACAGTTATTAACCCGGGTGAAGCTGGGTAGTACAGCTAGTATACATATACATATATACACATACACACACACAAGTATATATACACACACACACACATATGTATATACACACACACGTTATATGTATATATACACACACACACACATTATATGTATATATATATATATATATATATATATATACATACACACCACACACACACACACACATACATACATATATATATATATATATATATATATATATTATATAGTAAATACTTCTATTTATATCATGTGCATGATATTGTCTTTTTGGGTGACTTATCCATGAATATTAAAAATGAGCGTATAAAAATCATTATCAAAAAAACAGTTCAGTTGAATTGAGTTTTAAAGACAATAATATAAACAACCTCAATTACCAGAATAAAATGTAACCTTTATTAATATCTAGATTTAGTTAAAATACACCCAGTGACTGTGAGCACACATAGGGGCATACAAGCAAAAAAGGGGCATTACCAAATGGGATCCCTCTAAATAAGGAAGGAAGGGACTGCCCTTAGCTATGGGGAATTATATGCTGGCGTGTGTGTAGCATACACCCCCTTTTTTAGAAAACTAATTATTTCTTGATGCCCCCCAGATATCAAAAAGCATTCATTACACCATAGGTGCACAAAAGGGTAGAAGGGGTGGACAGTCTCTATGGAGTCCCTATCTCACCCTATACATGCTTGCTCCTACCTACCGACGGGGGGTTTGACGCCGTAGCTTTTTGGGCGCCCCCGTTCCACGTCGGCTTACCCTTATGCACCCTACCTCAAGGTGAATGATTACTAAACAATTTTTAGAAATTCAAAAAATTCCAAACATTCATGGATCAGATCAAATGCAATTATTGTACAATCTGTACGAAAAATATGCAAAGGGGCCTAAATGACTAATCCTCAATGCATTCTGATCATCACATAATAATTGAAACCATGGGGGCGGAGTAAAGTGGAAGGGGAGACAATCTCTATGGGGTCCCTATCTCACCCTATACACACTAACTCCTACCTACCAACGGAGGGTTTGACGCCGTAACTGTTTTGGGCGCCCCCGTTCCACGTCGGCTTTCCCTTGATACACCCTGCCTCAAAGGTGAACACTCTCTAAACAGTTTTTCAAAAATCACACATGATTCTAAAAAAAGGACCTGCACATATACATCCTACAGTTCAGATAAGATTTTCACTGATATATTACAGAGCGTTTACTGAAAATCAAGATGTCATCCCTTGAAACAGGTGATAGGGTAAATTTCTGATTACCATAACTTATCGTACAGATTGCACAAAAATATATATATAAAAGAAAAAGGGAATATAGATGCAGTTACTTCCCTTCAGATGATCATTTCTATGTGGCCTCGACGCGTTTCCCCTTTCTTATGGATATAAGGATCATCAGGAGGCAAAGGTTCCAGCTGTCAGATATGGTGATCCATGGCTGTGCGCCCTGGTCACAGGAAGTGCAGGGTTTAAAAATCGGCACCAATAGGTCACATGGAGCCACCAACCAATAGCAGCCCCTGGCTATCTCATCTCCTAAATTTGTTACTGCACATGTCACTCATGCTCTAACCAATGAGTGACTTGATTACATGAATGCACGCAAATACAAGGAAGTTGCGTGCACCTTCAAAGAAACCGGCAGCTAAAATTAGTACCGCCCCTGTTTCTAGGTCACCACTCCCGTCATCAATCCATTTCTCAGAACCTCCCACCATCACAGTCATAGTGAGGTAACGCCTCCAGGGCATATACCTCCTACTCACAGATATCCGATTAAAGACCGGAAGCAAAGGGGGTGTGTCTGTGTGCAAGCCTGCCGGCCCCACAGATATTACTTACAAAGGCATCGCAGCGCGGCGCCCAGTCAAATCCCTCGGACACAATGACGTAACCGCGCCTGCGTACTGATCTGTCAGTATAACACACCACGCCCCATTTAGTCTCCTATCTTACTGATGGCATAACAATGCGGCGCCCAGTTAAATTCTCCGGGCAAAGTGACGTAACAGCGCATGCGTACTTGTCTGATGATGTTCCCGAGCGTGCTCCATTCAGTCTCCTGTCCCACCACCGGCATCCCAATGCGGCGCTCAGTTAGATTTCCGGGGCAAGATGACACCCCGCACATATGCACTGATCTATCGGTCTTATATTATAAGATACGCCTAATAAGACCTCCTAACATGGCACAAGATTAACTTACATGAGGGGCGTGTAGGAAATCATCCCCTTCTCAAAGATGATTTTTAGCCGCACATTTAAAACAAATCTGCCGGCATTATTAACCAGGCCCACATCTAACTCTTCCCACAGTCAATCAATCCAGGCCGGTGGGGAGCACATTATACAAGGGATGTGTATATTTTAATCCATTCATACATATTGCCCATAATAATGGCTCATCTCTGTCCCAAAAAGATCATAAGGGAGTACCACCACACATGCATACTTAGCACCTAATGTCAAAGACGCATCATGCTACGTCATCTAAATGAGTTAAATAAAGCCAAGGGGAGGGGGGGGGGAGCTAAGGGGGAGAGGGAGAAAGATGATGAAGGGAGGAAGCATAGGGGAATTGGGAGATGAAATAAATTAACAACTGCAGAAACAACCGTAGAGACAAAATATTATAACCAGGAGAACAAACACCTAAAGATAAAGGTGTGTAGACAAATGCCCGTGAATCCCCATTCGCGGGGCAATGACGGGTGGGGTATAAAAATCGGGACGATATCTTATTATGTTTTTTATTTTTATATATATAAATTTAGTGAATCAATGACCAATTGGAGACAAAGAGAAAATAAAGGTATAAATTTTAGAACTACAAAAATGGGGAGTATGTCAATCTATCATTAAGGCCTAATGGAACTTGCGTTTTCAAGGAATAAATCCACCTGCATTCTCTCTGCAGGATGATCTTATCAAGGTTGCCACCCCTGGGGCTAGGTTTAACCACTTCAATAACAATGAAGGAGATAGATCTACTGTCACCCTAATGGAATTCCCAAACATGTCGGGCCAGGGGGGTGTCTCTTTTATGTTTTATATCCCCTAGATAAAATCATCACAAACGAATAGATTTATATCTCTGATAAAAATCATAGAAATCCAAAAGTAGATTTTTTTTTAGCAATTTAAAATTAAGGGGGCGCTGTTGCATTGGTTTCTATGAAAAATCCCTGAAGTGGTGAAAAGCGGTACTGCAAGTCAGAGAAAAGAAATTCCTACAAAATTGAAATTCACAGGAATAGAAGACCCGTGTGTATATATATATATATATATATATATATATATAATATATATATATATACACACACACATATATACTGTGTGTGTGTGTATATATATATATATATATATATATATATTATATATATATATATATATATATACACACACTGTATACATACATACACACACAATCCCCATATACTGCATCTCTACACCCGCCACATACACCTGTAATATACATCACTACATCCCTATACACTACACCTGTAATAAATTACACCTCTGTATTCTATACTGCTATATACTACATCACTACACCCCTATATACACCTGTAATATACTACATCACTATATACTACACCTGTGATAACCTACATCACTACACCCCTATATACATCACTACACCCCTATATACTACACCTGTATTATACTACACCACTATATAATACACCTGTGATAAAGTACACCACTACACCCCTATATACACCTGCAATATACTACATCACTATATACTACACCTGTGATAACCTACATCACTACACCCCTATATACATCACTACACCCCTATATACTACACCTGTATTATACTACACCACTATATACTACACCTGTGATAAACTACACCACTACACCCCTATATACACCTGTAATATACTACACCACAACATCACTATATACTACACCTGTAATAAACTGCACCACTACACTCCTATATACTACACCTGTATTATACTACACCACTACACCCCTATATACACCTGTATTATACTACACCACTACACCCCTATATACACCTGTATTATACTACACCACTAGACCCCTATATACACCTGTATTATACTACACCACTACACCCCTATATACACCTGTATTATACTACACCACTACACCCCTATATACAACTTTATTATACTACACCACTACACCCCTATATACACCTGTATTATATTACACCATACACCCCTATATACACCTGTAATATACTACATCACTATATACTACACCTGTAATAAACTGCACCACTACATCACTATATACTACACCTGTGATAACCTACATCACTACACCCCTATATACATCACTACACCCCTATATACTACACCACTATATACTACACCTTTTATAAACTACACCACTACACCCCTATATACACCTGTATTATACTACACCACTATACCCCTATATACACCTGTAATATTCTATACCACTACACCCCTATATACACCTGTATTATACTACACCACTATAAACTACACCTGTATTATACTACACCACTACACCCCTATTATACTACACCACTATATTCTACACCACTACACCCCCCATATACTACACCTGTAAAACTACATTCCCATATACTTCACCACTACACCCCAAATATTTGTCAACAGTTACCCCCCTCCCCCAGCCCCCCATTGTCCCCGCAGGTTACTAGTAACCACTCACCTCTCCCTCCTTACTGTCCCTCCTCAGGCATCTCCGTACGTGCCCCCCGCTGAGCTGGATCTCTTGTATGGGCCCAGGCTGCGCTGATGCTGTTTTCCTAGGAGCCCCCGCCGCTGCTTCTCTCCGTACGGGCCCCGGCTGCTGCACCTTCTTCTCCTGCCGGGAGGGAACTTTTCAAATGACACACGCGCGCTGTACTGACGACATCAGGGCGCGCGTGTGTCACAGAGAAAGGTGTCGGGCAGGGAACAGAGGAGAGATTCCTGCGTTCCACTGCCTACACTGTGCGGAGCTGCAGGATCGCTCCCTGCCCGGC
Organism: Anomaloglossus baeobatrachus; assembly: GCF_048569485.1. NCBI lineage: Eukaryota > Metazoa > Chordata > Amphibia > Anura > Aromobatidae > Anomaloglossus > Anomaloglossus baeobatrachus. Next base: position 411,875,011 of record NC_134355.1, on the reverse strand, counting down.
ACGCAGCGTGTGATGAGGGCGATCTGACCAGGGACCTCCCCGGAGTCTGGATCTCAGTCAACAGGTCAGATTGCCCTCATCACTGACCGGCGAGCAAGAACGCTCTGAACCAGGCAGGCCAGTCACAGAGAGTAGGCGGGCTGGATGTGGCCCGTAGGCCGCCCCTTGCCCAGGTCTGATTTAAGACAATGCTGCAGCACACATCTGCAAGTTTTTCCTCAGTCCTAAGCAGGCTGCGGAAAAAATCTGAGCATGATGCAATTGTCTGCGAGTCTCGGATCGCTCGTGTAGCGCCCCACGGGGCAGGTGTATTTAACCTACTCGTCGCTGAGCTGTCGACTGCCGTTGTCACAGGTGGCCTTAGTCCAGCTCCGTTGCCCCGAGGAGTATAGAAGATGGCAGGGGAGAGATGATGGGGGTAGTTGTGAGGTGTTTGTCAAGACGCCACCTGTGGTATGTGGCTAGGGAATGGGCTGCCGCTGCTGTTGCTGTCCTCTGGGCAGGTAATAGTAGCAGCCAGAGTGGTATCGTTCTTCACAGGTAGAGCGAGCCTCAGGGAGGATGATGATGGGAGTAGTAATGGCGGCGGGGAGCGGCAGTATGGGTAATAAAGAGTCAGAGTCTATAGCTGCGGTTCCAGGTTGTTTACTCACTTTTGTATGATGCCGATCACCCAGGTAATTCCGGTCACTTGCTATGATGGACTCCGTCGAACCCGAATCCCTTTAGAGATCAGCTCGGTTTGGTGTTCGGTGGGTTTCTCCTTGTGACGACTGTCTGTGGATCCCCTGGCTTGAAGCTACGAGGGGACCCTGGGTTTCACGAGATGTACTCTTGTCCCTATCTGCAGGTGCCGCGGTTCCAATGTGGGGTTCGGCTTGAAGCAAGGCCCCAGATCCTATATGGCACTGTGCTTTTTGGCGCCGTGTGGTCAGGGAAGCTTGAAACTTTCCCCGTCAAGGCAAATTCTGGAAAACCAACGTGAAGTATGATCTTCCCTAGGGTCCTGTTGGGCCTGTGTGGCGTCGGTTCCGTGGGGAGCAGAGATCCCTCTCCCCATGTGAACTTCTCCTCCTTCCCATTGGAGCACCTGTAGATGCGACTGATCCGCTGCTCTCCTGCCTGAGAACTCTCTAACTGTTGTGTTGGCTCCTGACTCCCCCTGCTGGCTGCTTCTCCTCCCACCCGGGTCCTAAGCTAGTGGGACTGGGGCCCTTGTTGAGGGCATCCTATAAATGCCTCTCTGTAGGCGACCCGTTTATTACCCTACCCTAGCCCAGTCCCCAGTGGGAGCAGGGCAACCTGGTGTGTTTTTGAGTGTGTAATGTGGTGAAACCGGGACTGACCTCCTCAGGAATCGGGTTTAGCATTACATCCAATGTTTGGTGCAATACCCTGTGGTGACTGAAGCCTCAGGGGCACCACACTCGTACCCATACAAGTCTAAGGGTGTGAGTGAAACATTGGACTGCACTCGGCTAACATCCAAGTGCAGTGTGATATACGCACAGGCTGACATTGGATGAGATGGAGAGATTAATCACTCCCTCTCCTCCGGAGCTGTGATCCAAATGCAGGATTGGATCACAGTCGCATGACACTCAACTCACGCTTGCAGCTGAGTGGGAGCCAAGGGTCATAAGCATATTGCATGCGATGCTCTTGCTTAGGATGCCATACAGTAATGTGACCCCAGCCTAACTAGAAAATGGGTAGGTTGAGAATGCACATCACCAGGTGAGCCCTTAGCATTGTTTTAGCAAAAGACAGCTGTCAGTAATCCACTGGCTATGTCCAAGGTGAAAAGGTACTTTGCAAGGCACAGGGTCTCATTGTGAAGTGTTTGTTTACACGAATTGGCCAAAATCACAACCTGAGCAATGCTTGTGTGAAGCCCCGCATGTGCAGTGTCGGTGCATTACCTTCAGGGACTCCACTTGGATGGAACAGTCTGGTCACAGGTAGGAAACCTTCTTGCAGGATTGTCGTGACGCCACTCTCAGAATTGCGGTCAGTGCGGACCGCCACTGCAGGTTAAGGGACGCCTGGGGCTGATGGTGGGTGCAGTTAGTTGTAATAGCCTCCTGAGAGTGAGGCAAGCCCCAGGGCCCTGTGTAGGTGTGTAGAACCACAAGGCGCAGAATAACTCCACACAAGCAGGATGTCTTTCAGGGGTTTTACTCACAGTTGATGGCAGGGTGAGTAACCCGGGCGTAGCTGGGATGAACCAGGCTGGAACCAGGTATCCTTCGGGCTGACTGATGAGGGTGACTACCGACTCGCCTTCCTTAGCCCTTGGTGGTTTGGGGTAACCCCGACTTTTAGTCCCTATGGGGGTCACCCAGGGAAGTAACTGCTCCCCTCGTTTGGTTGCCGTTTGCTTGTCGCCTGGACCAGATCACTCAGCTGCTTGCCTCCTGTGAACTATGGGCCCTAACTGTGGCTACGTGGCTGCGGCTTTTGGGTGTTGTGGTGTGGGCTTTGAGGGCCCCACACCGGCAGGTTTAGCAAGGAAAGGTGGATCTATCCCCGCTCCGGGATCTGCCGCCCGTTTGGGCCTGGTACTCCCTAGCAGTCTCCTTACTTCCCACTCCGTGCTCTCTCTTTAGCTGAAGATGGATTTCGGGTAGCACTCCTAGGTGACCGTTCTCCCCCGTCGGTAGCCACTGCGCGGGCGCTGTTAGACTGCAACAGCCCCAGGGGTCTGCTCTCCTCGGAGCTCCCTGGACTCTGCACTAAACCGGCTCACTGCTCCTCCTCTCCTGTTCTTGCCTACGCCACCTAGCAACCAGGCTCTCCACCACACCCCTTGAGTGGAGATGGAGGCGTTTTACCCCCTCCACTATTCCAGTGGAGGTGAAGGGCTTTGCCCCCTCCTGGGATCCCAGGGGTCCTCTCAAAGGTACATGTGTGAGACCTGATCACTATGCGCTGTGAAGCCCCGCCGGTGCTGTATCGGTGCATACCTTCAGGGACTCCACGTAGCTGGTGCTGGTCACAGGTAGGAAATCTTCGGTTTTGATCGTGACGCCACTCTCAGTATTGCGGTCAGTGGGGACCGCCACTGCAGGTTAGGGGACGCCTGGGGCTGATGGTGTGTGCAGTTAGTTGGAATAGCCTCCTGAGAGTGAGGCAAGCCCCAGGCCCGGTGTAGGTTTGTAGTACCACAAGGCGCAGAATAACTCCACACAGGCAGAATTGTCTTTCAAGGGCTTTACTCACATTTGATGGCAGGGTGAGTAGCCCGGGCGTAGCTGAGATGAACCAGATGGGAACCAGGTGTCCTTCAGGCTGACTTTATGAGGGTGACTACTGACTCGCCTTCCTTAGCCCTTGGTGGTTTGGGGTGACCCCGACTTTTAGTTCCTATGGGGGTCGCCCAGGGAAGATGCTGCAGCCTCTCTCCCCCTTTTGTTTGCCGTTTGCTTGTTCCCCGGACCAGGCCACTCCAGCTGCTTGCCTCCTGTGACCTATGGGCCCTCACTGCGGTTACGTGGCTGCGGCTTTTGTGGTGTTGTGGTGTGGGCTTTGAGAGCCCCACACCGGCAGGTTTAGCAGAAGAAAGCTGGATCTATCTTCGCTTCGGGATCTGCCGCCCGGTTGGGCCTGGTGCTCTCTAGCAGTCTCCTTACTTCCCACTCCGTGCTTTCTCTCTAGCTGAAGCTGGCTTTCAGGCAGCACTCCTAGTTGACCGTTCTCCCCCGTCAGTAGCCACTGCGCGGGGCGCTGTTAGACAGCATCAACCCCACAGGTCTGCTCCTCACTGAGCCCTCTGGAGTTCTCTGCTCTAACTGACTCACTGCCCCTCCTCTCCTGTTCTTGCCTACGCCACCTAGCAACCAGCCCCTGAACACACCCCCAGCTGGGAATTGAAAGTTAACTCCTTCTGGCTACTCAAGGGTCCCCTCTGGTGATGTGGGAGGCCTGGTCACTATGCGCCTGTGTTCCACACCCCGGTCAGCCTTCTGGATTACCTGTATTGTACTGCCCCCAGCATGGGTGCAGTACTCAGTGGTGCCTGACCAGGTCAGGGGCGCCACATTCCCCCTTAGTTATCACCAGCACGTCCTCGGGCTGCAAGACAACATTTTAAAATGCATAAAACATTAAAACATGTAAAACATTTTTAAAAGCACCAGGTACCATACATCACCACCCTCCACCCACAAGTCCGTTAACCCACCCAAAACCCTCTCACGTTGGCCGCGACTTCAGCCACTTCTGGCAGGATGTAGAGGCGGCTTTCATGGGCTGGTGGTCTTCAGGGTATACCTGGCCTGGTGGATCCGCGCCTTCAGCCGCTTCTGGCAGGATGTAGAGGCGGCCTCCACAGTTGGTGCTGACCTGGTACCCTCTTTGTGGTGGAGAGCCAGGCCCCATAAACAGGCATGCTCTCTGGTCGCAGGTGAGCCAAGGCCCTATATACGGACGGGCTCCTCCTGGTTGCAGACGAGCCAAGCCCCTAAACAGGCTGACTCTGGTGGTGGTGGTGCCCTTTTGGTGTAACTATTTACACTGCGAGAGTTTGTGGCTATAGCCAGTTCATAGCCTTAAGGTTTATTTCTCACATCAGTTTATGTGGGCACATTCTTAAACTTGTAAAACGTTGCAAAACAAACTTTCCAAACTGGTCAAAACTTGCTGTACTTTACTTAAACTTAGGCGGATTCCTCTTCACCAGGGCTTGGGCCTGTAGGGCTGCGGCACCTGTTGCTTTCTTGCTCTTTATCGTCGTCTGTGGTCGTTTCATCTGTAGGTTCCTTGTCTTTTCTTTCTTGATCTTCATCTGTGTCTCTATCTCTGTCTTTTCTTTCTTGTAGCATGGGGTGGCTGTAAGGTTTGCTGGAGCATAGTGCTACGTCAAGCGCGTACAGTCCTCTTTCGCCTTCATGCATAGTGAATTGTACTGAATCCCCCATCTTTAGGTTTCTGCCAGGGTGTCCTCTAGGCAGATGAGCGCTCACATCTCTTCTGTTGACAAATATCCCTTCTTTGATACCAGGGGCTACAATGAATCCATATCCACTTCTCAAATTGAAATCTTCCACTACTCCTCTGCAAAGGGGTCCTCTGACCTGGGCTCTGGACCTTCTCAGTAACCTTTTCTCCTGTAGGTCTCTGGCTGCAACTTCTCTCTCTGCTCTGGAGACTGTGGTGCAGGGGACAACGTTGTTCTATTGCGACGCCTTGTCTTGCGGCCTGAACTCTGCGTGGTACAGCTTGCAAACTCCCAGGTGAGACTTTTAGGCAGATCTTCGTCAGCGGACGGTGTCAGGTCTTCCTCATCCCAACGGGAATAGGGCAACATCTCCGGCTCTGAGTATAGATCCACTGCTGGTGGCTCCGGAGTCAGCTCCTCAGCTTCCTGGCCTCCTCTCCCCCTTAGTGCTTCTGAGCACTCTGGTTGTGGTAGCGCTGGAGATGAGTGGTCCTCAGCTGGTCTGGGCGGTGGACTCTCTGGCGCGGCTGCAGGGGTTGCCTGAATCTCCTTGGGGGTATGCGGAGGGAGCAGATACCGATCCACCATCTCCTGTGGGAACTGGGCCTCTAGGTCAGCCTTCAGCTTCCAGTATTCGGGGTCCTCTCCTATCAGGGACTTCCTAGCAGGGACCTCTTTGGACTGGGGAGCGGTGTCTGCTCTGGCCTTGCAGGCCGGGGTAAATGATGAGGTAATCTCTTCTTGGCGGGCCGCGCCTGGCATGGCGGCGGCCTGGTCTTGGCGGGCCGCGCCCTGGCTGGCGGCGGCCTGGTCTTGGCGGGCCGCGCCCTGTTTGGCGGCGGCCTGGATCAGTGTCGCTGTTGCAGGGGGCTCTGTGCAAGCTGGGCTGGACGTCGCTGCCGCAGTCTGGGCTTGGCGGGCCGCGCCTGGCGTGGCTGCGGCCTGGTTCAGCACCTCACTTGCGGCGCGGACGAGCGTTGCTGCGGCGGTGGGGTCTCGGCGGGCCGGGCCTAGCAGGGCGGCGGCCTGGGTCAGCGTTACGCCTGCGACGCGGATGAGGGTCGCTGTAGCAGCCGGTTCTTTGCGGGCCGGACTGGGCGTTGCTGCAGGGACCGGGTCTTGGTGGGCCGAGCAGGGCATCGCTGCGGCCGCTGGGGCTTGGAAGGCCGCACCTGGCGTGGCTGCGGCCTGCTTCAGCGTCGCCGCACCGGACGCCTCTTCGGGGACCGCGGGCGTGGCAGCAGGGGTCGGGGCACTTGCGCTGGCCGGGGCATCACTCGACTCACCCACCGGTGGCAGCATCGGGGTCTGCGTCATCGCCGTCCTGTCTGGCACTCGGCGCGCGGCTCTCCTTTCATAGGCCCGAACCGCCGCGGTCATCTCCAGCATTTCCAGTCGTTCTTCCCGGATCTGCTCCACAACCCGGTTCTCCAGTCGGTCGCAGAACTGGGCCAGCTCCCGATACCACCAGGCAGCGGAGCCCGGTTCTGGATTTCTGCGGTCAGACGCCATTTCTTCTGCGCCGTCTTCTGCACGACTCTCCAGCTGTGGACTCGCCGTTGCCTCCGATAGCAAGCTGTTCAGTTTCTGCTCTGCCTCTTTCAGCAGCTCCTCTCCCAGCAGCAGGCTTGTGGCTCTCTTTCCTTCCCGCCGTCTCTGGACGCTTCCACTCTCATAGCTGGCAAGGTCAGAACTCTGCAGGGGATCTCTGGGTAGCCACACCTCTTCGTGGGCGGTAACTTCTTCCAGCGCGGGCCGCTGCCGTCTTTCAGCGCGCTCCTCATGGTGGCAATATGGCGGCGCTTCCAATTTTTCAAGCGGACCGCCCAGGCACATGGTCACCTGTCTGAACAGGTCTAGTCCTTATCCTGTTCGTGACGCCAGATGTGAAGCCCCGCCGGTGCTGTATCGGTGCATACCTTCAGGGACTCCACGTAGCTGGTGCTGGTCACAGGTAGGAAATCTTCGGTTTTGATCGTGACGCCACTCTCAGTATTGCGGTCAGTGGGGACCGCCACTGCAGGTTAGGGGACGCCTGGGGCTGATGGTGTGTGCAGTTAGTTGGAATAGCCTCCTGAGAGTGAGGCAAGCCCCAGGGCCCGGTGTAGGTTTGTAGTACCACAAGGCGCAGAATAACTCCACACAGGCAGAATTGTCTTTCAAGGGCTTTACTCACATTTGATGGCAGGGTGAGTAGCCCGGGCGTAGCTGAGATGAACCAGATGGGAACCAGGTGTCCTTCAGGCTGACTTTATGAGGGTGACTACTGACTCGCCTTCCTTAGCCCTTGGTGGTTTGGGGTGACCCCGACTTTTAGTCCCTATGGGGGTCGCCCAGGGAAGATGCTGCAGCCTCTCTCCCCCTTTTGTTTGCCGTTTGCTTGTTCCCCGGACCAGGCCACTCCAGCTGCTTGCCTCCTGTGACCTATGGGCCCTCACTGCGGTTACGTGGCTGCGGCTTTTGTGGTGTTGTGGTGTGGGCTTTGAGAGCCCCACACCGGCAGGTTTAGCAGAAGAAAGCTGGATCTATCTTCGCTTCGGGATCTGCCGCCCGGTTGGGCCTGGTGCTCTCTAGCAGTCTCCTTACTTCCCACTCCGTGCTTTCTCTCTAGCTGAAGCTGGCTTTCAGGCAGCACTCCTAGTTGACCGTTCTCCCCCGTCAGTAGCCACTGCGCGGGCGCTGTTAGACAGCATCAACCCCACAGGTCTGCTCCTCACTGAGCCCTCTGGAGTTCTCTGCTCTAACTGACTCACTGCCCCTCCTCTCCTGTTCTTGCCTACGCCACCTAGCAACCAGCCCCTGAACACACCCCCAGCTGGGAATTGAAAGTTAACTCCTTCTGGCTACTCAAGGGTCCCCTCTGGTGATGTGGGAGGCCTGGTCACTATGCGCCTGTGTTCCACACCCCGGTCAGCCTTCTGGATTACCTGTATTGTACTGCCCCCAGCATGGGTGCAGTACTCAGTGGTGCCTGACCAGGTCAGGGGCGCCACACGCCTGTGTAGTCACACCTCGGTCAGCCTTCTGGATTACCTGTATTGTACTGTCCCCAGCATGGGTGCAGTACTCAGTGGTGCCTGACCAGGTCAGGGGCGCCACACTTGTAACTAGTTTCTATGTACAGAAGGCATCTTGAAGCTGTCATCTCCAACAAAGGCTTTTATATGAAGTGTTAATTCAATTTCAGTAAGTGTGTTCCATACTTTTTCCCTGAGATGATTACACATAACTTAATTTATTGACATTTATTTATTTTACTCATTTATATAGCACTATCAATTCCATAGCGCTTTACAGATGTGATCATTACTTTCCCTATTAGGGCTCACAATCTAAGGTCCCAATCAGTAAAGCGGGCTTTACACGCTACGACATTGCTAGCAATTGCTAGCGATATCAAGCGTGTAAGCACCCGCCCCCGTCGTGTACTGACGACATCAGGGCGCGCGTGTGTCACAGAGAAAGGTGTCGGGCAGGGAACAGAGGAGAGATTCCTGCGTTCCACTGCCTACACTGTGCGGAGCTGCAGGATCGCTCCCTGCCCGGCACGCAGCGTGTGATGAGGGCGATCTGACCAGGGACCTCCCCGGAGTCTGGATCTCAGTCAACAGGTCAGATTGCCCTCATCACTGACCGGCGAGCAAGAACGCTCTGAACCAGGCAGGCCAGTCACAGAGAGTAGGCGGGCTGGATGTGGCCCGTAGGCCGCCCCTTGCCCAGGTCTGATTTAAGACAATGCTGCAGCACACATCTGCAAGTTTTTCCTCAGTCCTAAGCAGGCTGCGGAAAAAATCTGAGCATGATGCAATTGTCTGCAAGTCTCGGATCGCTCGTGTAGCGCCCCACGGGGCAGGTGTATTTAACCTACTCGTCGCTGAGCTGTCGACTGCCGTTGTCACAGGTGGCCTTAGTCCAGCTCCGTTGCCCCGAGGAGTATAGAGAATGGCAGGGGAGAGATGATGGGGGTAGTTGTGAGGTGTTTGTCGTGACGCCACCTGTGGTATGTGGCTAGGGAATGGGCTGCCGCTGCTGTTGCTGTCCTCTGGGCAGGTAATAGTAGCAGCCAGAGTGGTATCGTTCTTCACAGGTAGAGCGAGCCTCAGGGAGGATGATGATGGGAGTAGTAATGGCGGCGGGGAGCGGCAGTATGGGTAATAAAGAGTCAGAGTCTATAGCTGCGGTTCCAGGTTGTTTACTCACTTTTGTATGATGCCGATCACCCAGGTAATACCGGTCACTTGCTATGATGGACTCCGTCGAACCCGAATCCCTTTAGAGATCAGCTCGGTTTGGTGTTCGGTGGGTTTCTCCTTGTGACGACTGTCTGTGGATCCCCTGGCTTGAAGCTACGAGGGGACCCTGGGTTTCACGAGATGTACTCTTGTCCCTATCTGCAGGTGCCGCGGTTCCAATGTGGGGTTCGGCTTGAAGCAAGGCCCCAGATCCTATATGGCACTGTGCTTTTTGGCGCCGTGTGGTCAGGGAAGCTTGAAACTTTCCCCGTCAAGGCAAATTCTGGAAAACCAACGTGAAGTATGATCTTCCCTAGGGTCCTGTTGGGCCTGTGTGGCGTCGGTTCCGTGGGGAGCAGAGATCCCTCTCCCCATGTGAACTTCTCCTCCTTCCCATTGGAGCACCTGTAGATGCGACTGATCCGCTGCTCTCCTGCCTGAGAACTCTCTAACTGTTGTGTTGACTCCTGACTCCCCCTGCTGGCTGCTTCTCCTCCCACCCGGGTCCTAAGCTAGTGGGACTGGGGCCCTTGTTGAGGGCATCCTATAAATGCCTCTCTGTAGGCGACCCCTTTATTACCCTACCCTAGCCCAGTCCCCAGTGGGAGCAGGGCAACCTGGTGTGCTTTTGAGTGTGTAATGTGGTGAAACCGGGACTGACCTCCTCAGGAATCGGGTTTAGCATTACATCCAATATTTGGTGCAATACCCTGTGGTGACTGAAGCCTCAGGGGCACCACACTCGTACCCATACAAGTCTAAGGGTGTGAGTGAAACATTGGACTGCACTCGGCTAACATCCAAGTGCAGTGTGATATACGCACAGGCTGACATTGGATGAGATGGAGAGATTAATCACTCCCTCTCCTCCGGAGCTGTGATCCAAATGCAGGATTGGATCACAGTCGCATGACACTCAACTCACGCTTGCAGCTGAGTGGGAGCCAAGGGTCATAAGCATATTGCATGCGATGCTCTTGCTTAGGATGCCATACAGTAATGTGACCCCAGCCTAACTAGAAAATGGGTAGGTTGAGAATGCACATCACCAGGTGAGCCCTTAGCATTGTTTTAGCAAAAGACAGCTGTCAGTATCCACTGGCTATGTCCAAGGTGAAAAGGTACTTTGCAAGGCACAGGGTCTCATTGTGAAGTGTTTGTTTACACGAATTGGCCAAAATCACAACCTGAGCAATGCTTGTAACTAGTTTCTATGTACAGAAGGCATCTTGAAGCTGTCATCTCCAACAAAGGCTTTTATATGAAGTGTTAATTCAATTTCAGTAAGTGTGTTCCATACTTTTTCCCTGAGATGATTACACATAACTTAATTTATTGACATTTATTTATTTTACTCATTTATATAGCACTATCAATTCCATAGCGCTTTACAGATGTGATCATTACTTTCCCTATTAGGGCTCACAATCTAAGGTCACAATCAGTAAAGCGGGCTTTACACGCTACGACATTGCTAGCAATTGCTAGCGATATCGAGCGTGTAAGCACCCGCCCCCGTCGTGTTTGCGATATCGTGTGATCGCTGCCGCAGCGAACATTATCGCTGCGCCAGCGTCACACGCACTTACCTGGTCGGCGTCGGCGCTGTGACTGCCGAACAATCCCTCCCTCAAGGGGGAGGGACGTTCGGCATCACAGCGACGTCACTAGGTGGCCGGCCAATCAAAGCGGAGGGGCGGAGATGAGCGGGACGTAACATCCCGCCCACCTTCTTCCTACCGCATTGCGGCCGGCGGCAGGTAAGGAGATGTTCCTCGCTCCTGCGGTGTCACACATATCGATGTGTACTGCAAAATGAGCGACGAACCACATCGATAATCAACGATTACCGATTTTTGGTTTTGGGATGACCTCTCCATGGTGAACGATTCTTACCATGTTTGAGGTCGCTTAAGGTCGCTGGTAAGTATCACACGCTGAGATATCGTTAATGACGCCGGATGTGCGTCACTAACAACGTGACCCCGATGATAAAACATTAACAATATCGTAGCGTGTAAAGCCCCCTTAAGTCTTTGGAGTGTGTGAGGAAACCAGAAAACCCAGAGGAAACCCACGCTAACACAGGGAGAACATACAAACTCCTTGCAGATGGTGTCCTTGGTATGGTTTGATTTCTTTGCCTGTGTGCATTGGATGGGTTGTTACCGACATCTGGTGAGAGATTGGAAGTTTAGAAATATATTTACTTAAGGGTGCTTTACACGCTGCGACAACGCTAGCGATTGCTAGCGATGTCGTGTGCGACAGCACCCGCCCACATTGTTCGTGCGACATTTGGTGATCGCTGCCGTAGCGAACATTATCGCTACGGCAGGGTGACACACCCACGACAATAGCTCCTTCAAGGGGGAGGTGCGTTCGGCGTCACTGCGACGTCACTGCAGCGTCACTAAGCGGCCGCCCAATAGCAGAGGAGTGGCGGAGATGAGCGGCCGGAACATGCCGCCCACCTCCTTCCTTCCTCATTGCCGGTGGACGCTGGTAAGGAGATGTTCGTCGTTCCTGCCGTGTTACACGTAGCGATGTGTGCTGCCACAGGAACGACGAACAACATCGTACCTGCAGCAGCAACGATAATTAGGAAAGGAGTGATGTGTCAACGACCAACGATTTTTCACGTTTTTGCGCTCATTGATCGTCGCTTCTTGGTGTCACACGCCGCGATGTCGCTAACGGCGCCGGATGTGCGTCACTAACGTCGTGACCCCGACGATATATCGTTAGCGATGTCGCAGCGTGTAAAGCACCCTTTAGAAAATTGGTGATGTGTTCAATACTTATTTCACTCGCTGTATTTATTTGCAAACCTACGAAGCATAACCTAAAACTTGAAGTGGTGCAGTTGCATGAACTTACCCAGCTTCTAAACTACAATATTATTCTCAGATTCCAACACTGCCTTGCAGCAGAATGTCTAATAAAACTGTACTGAAGCAGCAAATGAGTTAATAAAAATTAATTTTAGATTAAATGAACAATGACAAAATGATGACAAATCAACATATTGTAATTATATACTTATTTAAATATTTAACCAATCCCTAATGATCTCATAAAATGCGTAAGGCTGAATTACTTTTTAATGAAAATATTCATGAGATCATTACTGTCTGGCTTCAAGGCATACGCAGACAAGCCTAGCAGACATATAGCACTGTATTCCATAGACATTACAAAACCAAAGGTTGGTGCTTGAAATCTAGATGTAAATTGTGTCCTGAAGACATTCTGTTACATACTCTAAGCAAGTGATACTTTCTCATGCATATCTCTTCAAAGTTTTCTTCTATTGCCTAAAAATTGGCATTGCATACAAATATGCTCATATTCACCTATAGGTGAGGGAAATTGTTTTCAGACTCTTTTAGATGGTTGGAGGTAACAAGGAAATGAACCATAGTGCATTAATAGTGTTACATTTGCTGACCCCACTAAGCTGGAGATGATACATGAAACTGTTGTGATCTATATACAGTATATCACAAAGTGAGTACACCCCTCATATTTTTGTAAATCTTTTATTATATCGTTTCATGGGACAGCACTGAAGATATGACACTTTGATACAATGTAGTCAGTATACAGCTTGCATAACAGTGTATATTTTGTGTGCCCTCTGAAAAACTCCACAAACAGCCATTGATGTCTAAACCACTGGCAACATTAGTGAGTACATCCAAGTGAAAATGGACACAGTTTGCCCAAATTGTCAATATTTTGTTTGGTCACCATTATTTTCAAGTACTGGCTTAACTCTCTAGGGCATGGAGTTCACTAGAGCGCCACAGAAGTCATTGGAATCCTCTTCCACTCCTTCATGACGACATCATGGAGCTGTTGGATGTTAGAGACCTTGCTCTCCTCTATCTTCCGTTTCAGGATGCCCCACAGATGCTCAATAGGTTTTAGGTCTAAAAACATGCTTGGCCAGTCCAGCATCTGTACCCTCAGTTTAATTAGTAAGGCTGTGGTTGCCTTGTAGGTGTGTTTGGGGTTGTTATGTTGAAATATGAAGCAAGGGGATCATGCTCTGCTTCAGTATATCCCCGTAAATATTATCATGCATGGTTCCCTCAGTGAACTGTAGCTCCCCACTGCCGGCAGCAGCTCCAAACCATGACATTCCCACCACCATGCTTGACTGTAGGCAAGAACACACTTGTCTTTGTACTTATTACCTGGTTGCGACCATACACGCTTGACGCCATCTGAATCAAACATGTTTATCTTGGTCTCATCAGACCACAGGACATGGTTCTAGTAAGCCATGTTGTTAGTCTGCTTGTCTTCAAGCAAACTGTGTGCAGGCTTTCTTGTCCATTATCTTTAGATGATGCTTTCTTCTGGGATGACAGCTGTGCAGACCAATTTGATGCAGTGTGCGTTGTATGGTCTGAGCACTGACAGGCTGACCCCCACCCCTTTAACATCTGCAGCATTGCTGGCAGCACTCATATGTCTATTTTAAAAATACCAATAAGAAAAATGAGTCCCTGCTCGACTATTTGAGTGGTGCTCGGGGGTAAAAAGTAAACCAATAGAAAGTATAAAGTATAAACTCCGGCCGGAGTTTATACTTTCTACTATTTTATAAACACAACCTCTTGATATGATGCTGGACACATGAACTCAACTTTTTTTTGGTCGACCACGGCGAGGCCTATTCTGAGTGGAACCTGTTGTGTTAAACTGCTGTATGGTCTTGGCCACAGTGCTGCTGTTCAGATTCAGGGTGTTGGCAATATTCTTATAGCCTAGGCCATCTTTATGTAGCACAAAATTTTTTTTTTGAGATCCTCAAAGAATTCTGTGCCATCAAGTACCATGTTGAACTTCTAGAGACCAGTATGAGATAGTGTGTGAACGATAATACCAAATTTAACACACCGGCACCCCATTCATACCTAAGACTTTCTAACTCATTCACATGACACCGGGAAGGGAAAATGCCTAACTGGGCACATTTTATCCATTTTCATTTAGCGGTGTACTCACTTTTATTGTCAGCGGTTTAGACATTAATGGCTGTGTAGTGAGTTATTTAGAGGGTGCCCAAAATTTACACTGTTATACAAACTGTCAAACTGTACACTGACTACTTTACATTGTATAAAAGTGTCATATTTTCAGTGTTGTCCCATGAAAAGATATAATAAAATATTTACAAAAATGTGAGGGGTGTACTCACTTTTGTGATATACCATAGGCTCTACATAGAATTCAATTTATTTGTACAACTAGATAGTTCTATTTAGCATAATTAGTTACTCACATTACTGTTGTCCTGTTTTATTGTGTAGCACAGTAGGTTATGAGCTCCCACTTGAGTAATTATTCTTCTGAATCTACAATTGTGTGTAGTGGCTAGACAAATGTACCATTAAATGCTCAAAAAGGAGATATTACATGACTTGGAAGCAAAGTCTCCATACACTAGCTTGGCACTCTCCGCAAGAGGAATTATTTCCTCTTAGGCTAGTTTCACACTTGCGTTGAACGGCATCCGTTGCATTGCGTTGTGTGACGGATGCAACGGATGTGTTGCATATAGTGGCACAACGGATGCAACGGATGCTGCAAAACAACGGAATCCGTTTAGTTTTTTTTTTTTTTTTTACAGTTTTACCGGCGGCAGACTATTGTGAATGATCAGCTGATCGCTCCCAGTAGCCGGCCGCCGGGTGATCAGCTGATCGCTCTCTGCAGCCGGCCGCCGGGTGATCAGCTGAGCGCTGTCACTTGCCGGCCGCCGGGTGATCAGCTGAGTGCTGTCACTTGCCGGCCGCCGGGTGATCAGCTGATCGCTCCCTGTTGCCGGCCGCCGGGTGATCAGCTGATCGCTCCCTGCAGCCGGCCGCCGGGTGATCAGCTGATCGCTCCCTGCAGCCGGCCGCCGGGTGATCAGCTGATCGCTCCCTGCAGCCGGCCGCGGGGTGATCAGCTGAGCGCTGTCACTTGCCTGCCGCCGGGTGATCAGCTAATCGCTCCCTGCAGCCAGCCGCTGGGCGCTCAGCTGAGCGCTGTCACTTGCCGGCGGCCGGGCATACCAGTGGCCGGTCGCTCAGCTGAGCGCTGTCACTTGCCGACGGCCGGGCGCTCAGCTGAACGTTCGGCCACCGCGAGCCAAAATAAAGTTTGTGATTTAAAACAAAAAAAAAAAAAAGAGCATGCGCAGTGAAATCCAGAGGATTACGCTGCTCAAAACAACGTTACATGCTGCGTTCCTCCCGCTGGGCGGAAGCAACGGAGCGTCGCCCAGCGGAAGCAACGCAGGTCCTTTTGGTACAATCCGTCATCCATACAAGTCTATGGGAAACAGCGGAATCCGTTAACGGATTCCGCTGTTTTCCAAAAGGGCGGATTGTAATGGAAGGAAAACAACGCAAGTGTGAAAGTACCCTTAGCCCTCATGTCAGGTCTGATTTACCTTCTCACCTAGCCAAATCAGACCTCCTGCTTTGCACTCATAAGGGGCAAACAGCCTTAAACACATATGGAAATGGAGTATCTAGTTTGGCTTCTTATCCTATCATGTGGCAAGATTTAATATTTGCTTTTAGGCTAAGTTCACACACTAGCATACAAAATGATCAAAAATTGAGAAGAAAACAGAAAAGCCAATACATGGCACCTGGCTTAGCACACTCTAAACATCAAACAAGAACTGGAGGACAAAGAGTAAAGTGCAAATATGTTTAATAAATGGCAACTGGCACAAAGGAATCAGCGGCAAAACAGGCCGGCAGATAGAATATAAATGTACAAGATGACAAATGCATGTGGGGAACAAGTAAAATAAATGACAGGCTGGGTCAGAAACATGGACAGGGCATCCTGCACATAAAAAGCATGATGTGGAGTTTTGACAGTTGTTACACATAGACAGATGGTAAAAGCCAGCACTAGATAAGCACTATGATAAAAGTATGTACTCTGAGATAACAGAGATATATTCAGTATATAAAATAGGATCCAAGTATCACTAATAAACAGTGCTTAATACAGGTGCTGGTGGAGCAGCAAACTCTGCAAAAACAGCCTGTCATTTATTTTACTTGTGCCCCACATGCATTTGTCATCTTGTACATTTATATTCTATCTGCTGGCCTGTTTTTCCGCTGATTCCTTTGTGCCAGTTGCCATTTATTAAACATATTTGCACTTTACTCCTTGTCCTCCAGTTCTTGTTTTAAGTTCACACACTGCGGTTTTTTTTACGCTGCGTTTTTGTGCGTTTTTTGCGGCAAAAACGCACAAAAACGCACTCACGGCAAAAAACTGCGCCAAAAACGCATGCGTTTTTGCCTTGTTTTGGTGCATTTTTTGCTGCGTTTTGCTGCGTTCTTGCTCACTGCGTTTTTATGTGTTTGTTATCAGTGAACAATGCTATTAAAGATTGTTGAAGAAAAAAAAAAATGTCTGATGTCATTTCCTTCTTCAATATGTTCTTCATTCTCCACTAGTGTATGCAGGAGAGCAGACAGCTTTAGAACTATAAGGCTCAGCATGCTCCATCCAGGACTGTATGCTGGAGGGAGAGGCAGGGGGAGCAGAACTACAAAGCTCAGCATACTCCATCCACTAGTGTATGCAGTAGAGCAGACAGCAGCTGCAGAACTATAAGGCTCACCATTCTCCATCCAGGACTGTATGCTGGAGAGAGAGGCAGGGGGAGCAGAACTACAAGGCTCATCATACTCCATCCACTAGTGTATGCAGGAGAGCAGACAGCAGCTACAGAACTACAAGGCTCAGCATACTCCATCCACTAGTGTATGCAGGAGAGCAGACAGCAGCTACAGAACTACAAGGCTCAGCATACTCCATCCAGGACTGTATGCAGGAGTTTTTTGCCCCCCCCCAAAAAAATATCGTGGGCTTCGCCATATTTTTGTATGCTAGCCATGTACAGCAGGCAGGTACGGGCTGCCCCCAACCCCCAGCTGCCTATTTGTACCCAGCTAGGGACCAAAAATATAGGGAAGCCCTTTTTTTGTTTTTAATTATTTCATGAAATAACTTAAAAAAAAAATGATGTGGCCTTCGCCCAATTTTTTAGTCCAGCCAGGTACAACTAGGCAGCTGGGCATTGGAATCCGCAGTGCAGGGTGCCCAAGCTTTCTTGCAGTCCGCACCCCAGAAAATGGTGCTTTCATAGAAGCGCCATCTTCTGGTGCTGTATCCAACTCTTTCAGCTACCCTAATGCCGGGTGGCTCGCTGGGTAACAATGGGGTTAGGGCTAACTGTATATTATCAGCTGGCCCTAAGCCTAAAATTCATGGTGTCACACCAATATTAGACATGGCCACCATGAATTTCTAGTAAAGATAAAAAAAAGCACAACACACAGAAAAATATTTTTATTAGAAATAAAACGCAACCCAATTAGTGACTCCATCTTTATTGAAATAAAGAACCCCCCTCCGCAGTAATCCTGGGTCAAGGGCCCCGCGTCGTCCAATCCGGATTCAATATCATCTGATCGGTTTGCTGGAAGGCAAAGCGATCACATGATGTGTCAGGTTCAAGGTCCTGAATCACATGACACATTAGCTGATTGTATAAAATATATATATTGTACAATCAGCTGATGCATCAGTGCAAAAAAAAAAATACACACGTCCGTGCTGACTCCTGTCCAATCGCTCCAGGAGCTGCCGATAATCAGTGATGCGGTCTCCTGACAGCATCAGCTGATAGTTTAAGCCAGCCAGGCGGTAAAGAGCCGGCGTCACCGCGAGACTTACGATCAGCTGATGCATCAGGTGACCGCATCAGGTGACTGCATCAGGTGATCCACCGCCAGGTCCTGCAGCCATCGTACGTGCCCGGGAGTCGGCACACAGCTGGAGCGGGGGTGGCGGTACCGGGAGAGGCGCTAGGAGCGGACATGGCACCGGGAGACTGCTGATAGGTGAGTATGACTTTTTTTTTCTACTGTTCACTTTTGATTTTGCAGCTGCTTCCATCTCCCGCCCGGACATGACACCCCACGGGAGCTGACATGGCACAAGACGGGAGATTGAAGCAGCGGTGGCGGTATCAGGAGGATTCACGCTTCTGTGTTTACTAACAGAAGGAATCCTCTTCCTGTACATGTCACTTTTCTCCCCACCCCTTGTGTTTATAGCTGCGTTTTTAGTCATAGAAACGCACTAAAACGCAGCTATATTTGCAATTTGCGTTTATCATTGCGTATTTGAACATCTCATTGAACTCAATGGGTGGAAAACGCAGTGAAAAACGCTAAAATAATTGACATGCTGCGTTTTTGTGGGCACCATAAAAACACAGCTAAAAAAAACAAAAATGAAAACTCATAGACTTTGCTGGGGAAGCAAGGTCATGCAGTTTTCTGACCAAAAACGCTGCGAAAAACGCACTGTATCTAAATTCCCAGAGGAGCACAGCCTATGTAAGTTTCCTTATGCCAGTTTGGCACTTTATATAAAGCATAATAAAGCAGAAACGTTACCCCTTATATTCTGTGTAGACCAGCAGATAGAAAATAGAGAGACATGGATACATTGGAGATTTCCCAGTGCATAGGCTAAGTATACAATGAAAACATGCACAGTCAGGAAAATATAAAGATTGTAACTCTCTTGAATACAGATGATTTTTTCAGTAAACTGCAATAAAGTTTAAAAAGTGTATTTAAATTGACTGGAAGTAATAACAGGGCCAGTGTGAAATTACCAATTATACACAGCCAAACGCAGAAGTAATTTGGCCTTGTCTCTAATAATAATCAATGGTAATGACATAGGAGAACAGTACAAATGTTATTCATATTTCCAAGCAATTGTGTTTAGAAAAAAATTAATAATCTTTGCTCCCATATGAACAAAATTTGTTTTCTGTAATAGTATGTAATTTTCTGTTAATCAAGAAACCTGAAAATGAACAGCAACAGGAAAAATACGTGAGAAACTAATTATTACAAACATTACACTGAGACACAAACAATTGGCACTATATTTAGTTTTCTATGGATGAACTTAAAGGGGTCTGTCAGCACAATAAGACTGTTCATACCAAGCACAACACATTGTAAAGGACTTACAGATATGGTCGAAAGTGTTGGCACCCTTGAAATTGTTCTAGAAAATGAAGTATTTCTCCCAAAAAAATATTGCAATTGCACATATTTTGTTCTAAACATGTTTATTTCCTTTGTTTCTATTGGAATAATACAAAAAAAACTGAGGAAAATATGTCAAATTGGACATAATTTCACACAAAATCCTATAAATTGAAAGGACAAAATTGTTGGCACCTTTCCAAAATTGTGGGTAAACAACTTTCAAACATGTGATGCTGTTCAAACGCATGCGTGACAAGTAACAGGTGTGGGCAATATGAAAATCACACCTGAAACCAAATAAAAAGGGGAGAAGTTGACTCAGTCTTTGCATTTTGTGTCTGTGTGTGCCACACTAAGTATGGAGAACATAAAGAGAAGAAGAGAAGTGTCTGAGGACTTGAGAATAAAACTTTTTGAAAAATATCAACAATTTTAAAGTTATATGTCCATCCACCGAGATCTTGATGTTCCTTTGTCGACACTGCGCAACATAATCAAGAAGTTTATAACTTATGGCACTGTGGCTAATGTCCTTGTATGACGACAGTAGAGAAAAATTGATGAAATATTGCAACACAGGATAGTGCAGATGTTGGATAAGCAGCCACAATCAAGTTGCCAAGAGAATCAAGTTGTCCTGAAGGCTCAGGGTTCATCAGTGTCAGCGCAAACTACCCGGCAATATTTGAATGAAATGAAACACTATGGTGCATGAGACCCAGGAAGACCTCACTGCTGACACACAGACAAAAAAAAGCTAGACTGCAGTTTCCCAAAATATAGTTGAGTAGGTCAAGATCCTTGTAGGAACGCATCTTGTTTACAATTGAAAATCAAAAAATCAGCTATACCTGGCTTGACTATAATTGTTGGTGCTCTGAAGCAAAATAGTCCAATATATCAAAAAAAGAGAGCATCAGCACACAAAAAAAGGGTTAAACAAAATGAAGTCTTTTATTCACATTTATGCAAGCATGTGTGTAAAAGCTTTCTCTTTGAATATATTGTTTACAGATAAGACCAACATAGAGCTTTTTGATAAAGCACATCATTCTACTGTTTACCCAAAATGGAATGAAGTCTACAAAGAAAAGAACACAGTACCTACAGTCAAATACGGCGAAGGTTCAAAGATGTTTGGAGTTGTTTTCTTGCCTGTGGCACTGGGTTTCTTGTCTGTGTGCAAGACATCACGAAATCTGAAGATTACCAAAAGATTTTAGGTTACAATGTATTGCCCAGTGTCAGAAAGCTGGGTTTGTATCCAATGTCATGGGTCTACAGGAGGACATTGACCCCAAACATACTTCAAGAAGCCCCCAGAAATAGATGGAAACAAAGTGCTAGAGAGTTCTGAAGTGGTCAGCAATGAGTCCAGATCTAAATCCCATTGAACACATGTGGAGAGATGTTAAAATTGCTGTTGGGAGAAGGCACCTTTCAAATATCAGAGACCTGGAGCAGTTTGCATAAAGAAGAGTGGTCACAAATTCCAGTTGAGAGGTGTAAGAAGCTTGTTGATGATTATAGGAAGTGATTGATTGCAGTTATTTATTCCAAAGGGTGTGCAACCAAATATTAATGTCACGCTGTTCAAAGGGCAATGAAGACGTAGTACAGCGTATTCCCCACTAGGTAGCAGCAGAGTAGTGAAGGAGAGTAACAGTTGCACTGTAACAGAAAGGCAGCTGAAGTATAGCTGTCAGGGCCGGGAGTACTGGTGGGCCCAGGAGGTGGATCCACTGGACCTTGCACCCCACCGGAGGGCAGGGCACACGGCAGCCGGAGCACTGACGTGGCAGGGACAAGTATAAGCAGGTCACCAGAGTCACAGAGTTCTTTAGGACAGTAATGTAAACAGGCACAGGTACCAGAGTGCAAGGACAAGAAGTCAGCAGGACACGATACCAGGGGACCTGAGCACCTAGCTCATAAGACTAGCTACAAGACACGTTGATCAGGCCCCGCCCACATGGAAAGGCAAGTCTTATATACCCAGCACAGCCTCATGTCATTTCCTGCTGCAGGTGTGCTGGGCCTATAAGAGCAGGAGAGTGGGCGCGGCCCGGTCCTATACAGAACCATGAGGCCAAGACTCAGAGTCAGACTCCTGAGACCAGGAACAGGACTCAGGGGAGCAAGACCGGGAGCGGCAGCCATGACTGGTGAACACGTGGACTGGATCAGTGGGTAAGGAGCGGTGCTGGGACACGGGGAGCGTGGCAGTACCCCCCCCTCTATGCCCCCCCCTCCGTGCACAGAACCCCAGGGGCACCCCGGATCGAGTCACCGGACCAGGATCCAACACAAAGGCGGGGAAGGACCGCTGACCCCGTACCGCCTTTCTGGCCGCACGACGCCTAGCCGATCTACCAGCAGTGGCAACGGGGGCAACGGGAAGCGGGGGGAGACAGTCAGAAGCAGGACTGGAGTCCCGGACGACCGGATCGGGCGCCTCGGACCGGGTACAGGACAATGTCTCTTCCTCGGTAGCCGGTGGCATCACAGTCTCAATTGTCAGGGACGGTGGAACGTCGCTGGAGTGCGTCGCCTCCTCTGGTTCCGGTGGCACCACAGTCTCAATTGTCAGGGATGGTGGAACGTCGCTGGAGTGCGTCGTCTCCTCTGGTTCTGATGGCACCACAGGTACAAGTGACAAGAGTTGTGGCACGGCACTGGACTGAGTCGTCACCTCTTCAGGGGTCGGTGGTTCCAACGGTTCAGGTGACAGGGACCGAGGAACAGGCAGTAGGCATTGGTCATGACACAAGAGTCCCCAGCGGATGATTTCTCCAGTACGCCAGCTGACCGTAGGTTCATGTACCTGCAACCAGGGTAAACCCAGCAGAAGCGGATGAAACATGCGTGGCAGAACATTGAAGGTGATTTCTTCGGTGTGTAGCGCACCGATACGCAGTTTCACAGGTTTAGTGACGAACAGGACGGGCTCAGAGAGGGGTTCCCCATCCACAGAGGCTATCACAAGCGGTGTTTGCAGCGGGGTGACAGGTAACTGGTACTTGTTGACTGTGGCCTGGTGGATGAAGTTACCCGCTGCCCCGGAGTCGAGATATGCCTCTGCCGTGAAGCGGGTTTCTCCTGTTGTCACCTGTACGGTCCATGTCACTGGAACCAAAGGGATTTCGGTGGCAAGGGTGGCGGTTCCCACCATCCCTTGGACCTGGGGTCTACCAGGTTTCTCCGGGCAAGAACGTAGCATATGTGACCCGTCTCCGCAATAGAAGCACAGGCCCCGGGCGAGCCGTTCTGCACGGCGTTGCTTGGCCTGGGTCAGACGGTCCACCTGCATGGGTTCTGGCGATAAGTCACGGAAAGGCAGGGACGAGGGAACGGTAGGTCTCTGCGGGGGCAAGGCATGGCAAGGTGGTTGCTTCTCCCGGACTCTCTCTTTGGTACGCTCCTGAAGGCGGAGATCAATCCGGGTGGCCAGGGAAATCAAAGCGTCCAGGGTGTGAGGGACATCACGGCCGGCTAGTTCGTCTTTAATACGACCAGAGAGACCCTCCCAAAAGGCTGCTGTTAAGGCCTCATTGTTCCAGCCCAGCTCCGAAGCGAGCGTGCGGAACTGGATGGCGTATTGGCCGACTGTTTGGGTCCCTTGGCGTAGCCGGAGGAGCGTAGAGGTCATTGCGGTAGTTCGTCCGGGTTCGTCGAAGGTGCCTCTGAGGGCTCGCAGGAACTCCTGGATGTCGGTGATCATTGGATCCTCGTTTTCCCACAGGGGGTTAATCCAGGCCAGGGCTTCGCCTTCCAGGTGTGACATCAGGAACGCCACCTTGGCCTGGTCTGAGGCAAACAAGTGCGGGAGCAACTGGAAGTGCAGGGAGCACTGGTTCAGGAAACCGCGGCAGGACTTGGGATCCCCTGCATAGCGAGGCGGAGCAGCGAGGCGAAGTTGCGAGGCCGTGGAAGAAACTGGTTCGGACCTGGAGAGTGGTTGCTGCGTGGATGAGACGGCAGTCTGCAGCGTATACAACCGGTGGTCCACGGACGTCATGAATTTCAGCATCCGGTTCAGGGTTTCACGCTGTTGTGCCAGCTCCTGGCGCAGCTCAGCCAGCTCCGATGTTTGTGCTCCAGCGGGATCCATGGCCTGATCAATCTGTCAGGGCCGGGAGTACTGGTGGGCCCAGGAGGTGGATCCACTGGACCTTGCACCCCACCGGAGGGCAGGGCACACGGCAGCCGGAGCACTGACGTGGCAGGGACAAGTATAAGCAGGTCACCAGAGTCACAGAGTTCTTTAGGACAGTAATGTAAACAGGCACAGGTACCAGAGTGCAAGGACAAGAAGTCAGCAGGACACGATACCAGGGGACCTGAGCACCTAGCTCATAAGACTAGCTACAAGACACGTTGATCAGGCCCCGCCCACATGGAAAGGCAAGTCTTATATACCCAGCACAGCCTCATGTCATTTCCTGCTGCAGGTGTGCTGGGCCTATAAGAGCAGGAGAGTGGGCGCGGCCCGGTCCTATACAGAACCATGAGGCCAAGACTCAGAGTCAGACTCCTGAGACCAGGAACAGGACTCAGGGGAGCAAGACCGGGAGCGGCAGCCATGACTGGTGAACACGTGGACTGGATCAGTGGGTAAGAAGCGGTGCTGGGACACGGGGAGCGTGACAATAGCAGAGTAACTCCAGCAGGCAGCTAACAGGTGAATCACCAGGAGGCAATAGAGTAGTCAAACAGTCAGGGTCTAGCTGGGAAAGTTGAGTCACTGCAAAGGGAGGATCAAAATCAAGTCAGAAAACACAACTGAGTCAGAACCCCGGAGATCAGGGATGCAGAGGGAAACACAAACAACAGACAGGAGTGAAAAAACTGTGGACAAAAAGCGCAATAGGGTCTTACCCCAATATATACGGGGTATGAAATGAGCAGTATTACTCACCAAATGAAGTTGTGAAAGTCACAACTCCTATAAACGCATGCAACTCCAGGTCACGGCAGCAGTCCCCAAGGTGGCTGATAACAGAGAGTAGTAGAGATGGGTTTTCATGCCGCGCCCATGACCAATGATGAAAGTTTAAGATTAATGTTACTTTTATTTCATGCTCAGGTCAACGCATTTCAGGAGCCCCAGCTCCCTTTTTCAGGACAGACAGGCAAAAGAACATCAAATTAATGATTTGATGTTCTTTTGCTTGTCTGTCCTGAAGAAGGGAGCTGGGGCTCCTGAAACGCGTTGACCTGAGCATGAAATAAAAGTAACATTAATCTTAAACTTTCATCATTGGTCATTGGAGCGGCATGAAAACCCATCTCTACTACTCTCTGTTATCAACAGACAGGAGTGGGAAGTCAGGGACTGGGACAGATGGATTAACGGGGAAGGGTACGTGTCAGGGCATGAAAACAAGGAGGTAGATAAACCAGGAAATCTCACCAGAGCCAGTCACAGGCTTCAGAGCAAAACTATAACCAGCACAGGAATGCAGGTTCAGAGACCAGATATAGTGTCTCTTGTAACCAGAATGAGGTTGATAGGAGTTAACCCCTGACATGACCAGGCCGGGTCTGTGAAACTCTGGACTGGAGAATACCGGTCCTGGGTCATGACAATTAAGTTGAGTTTGTCAGCCATTTTGTCCAGCCGATTTTTAGAGTTTTGTGTGAAATTATGTCAAATCTGCCTTTTTTTCTCTGCTTTTTTTGTGTTGTTTTAATACACACAAGAGAAATAAATGTGTATAACTAAACATGTTATTGCAATAGTTTTCTGGGAGAAATGCTTCATTTTCTGAACCATTTTCTAGAATGCAAACACTTTTGGCCATGCCTGTTATACAAAGCCATACCTTAAAGTTCAAGTCCAAGTTGCATTTGGCAAAAATCGTTTTTTATCCAGATATTGTATTGGAGTTCTCAATGCACCCTTGGCATGGCTGAGTAGTTTAGTGCACCTTCCCACTCCACCTACATTTTCTGAGTTATTTCTTATTACTGGATATGAAGGTTGTTACTTTTGGATAACAGTAGCAAATGTTAAATGGCAAAAAGCTATGATCTGTGGCATGGTCTGGGCTTCCATTGATGGTAAGAACAACTTTCCAACCACAACACCCAAACTCATTATGGCAGGAAAATATATCCACAGGTACTTTGGTTGGTGTCACATTAACACTTCTCAGTCCGTGTTGCGGGTGTGACTGCATGACTGCAGTTAATCTATCTGTACTCAGTCTTGAACTCACCTTCCATTCAGGCTGCAAAGTGAACATAAATCACACTATAACATATTCGGCATTATTTTTTACTTGCACAAATATGAAGGCATTCAGGATATTCGTTACTGATCAAGTGTTTTGGTATTCACCTCGTGAGATTCGAGTTCCCACCTCACACGTTTGGCTCCTGGTTCTCAGCAACTAAACATGCGGTGATTGCCTGCCAATCACAGCAATGCTGTAGCCATCTTTGCTACTGGCATTACTGTGATTACTAGGCACAGTGAAAAAAAATGTGTGGTTCCCCGCCTATTTGTGATAACCAGCGCAGGTAAAGAAGACAGCTGGGAACTGGTATTCTCAGGCTGGGAAGGTCCATGGTTATTAGGCCCTCCCCAACCTAAAAATAGCAACCCACAGCTGTCCCACAACTGGCGTCTTTAGTTTGATGCACCAATTGTGTCGCTTTACCATCCCAATTGCCCTTGTGTAGTCCAATTAGAGTAATATATGGGGTCAAGCCCTGGGTTGCTAATGGAGAGGTGTCTATGAGACCCCCCTCATTACAACCCTGTAAGTAAAAAGAAAAAACACAAACACAAAATAATTTATTTTAAATAATAAAAAACACACCCTCTTCCACCAATTTATTAACCCAAAAAAACACCCTGCAGGTCCAACATAATCCACACAACGTCCCATGATGATACCGGCTCTGCTACATCCAGAGGCTGCAGTGATGGATCACTGCAGCTCCTGGGACACACTGAGGGCAGCGTGGGACCCGGCTGTAAGAAATAGTGACGTCAGTATGTACACCTTTTTATGGTTTGATAAAGGTCCTGCATTGGCTAAAACATTGCTGTTTCATTGCCTGTATACTGGGATCAATAAAGTTTTCTCAACTTGAAGGAGTTTTTGGTTCCTTGGATACTGCAATATTCACATGATCTGTGGCATATTGAAAGCCACACCAAATAGCACAAACGGTCGGAGTGGTGCATGGAGGATATCATTTTCACTTTCACCTACATAATCCTTCTTTCAGATAGGTTGGTAAAAACCTGGTGACAGATTCTTTTTAATGCACTAGAAAACAGAAGCAAGGCAGCACACTAGTTTTGACAAAAAGAAAAATCTGAAAACAGTTTCAGATGATATGCTTTTTTTTCCACAAGCAACAGTACTAAGCTTTTTATTTTCTTTCTTTTGGTGAATGGAATAATTGTTTTTTTTAAAAAAAATACAAAAGAAAATTCCTGAATATTTAGACATTTAACTGAGAATATTTACTTCAAATTGTGTGCATGCCACAAACATTTTGTTTTTGCATATCTGTTTTACTAGTCAAATTTTACATCTGTACATGACAACCAAGAGTATTAGTGGGGCAGAAGCAGAGGACATTATGGAATATATAGTACATCACTTGTCTCAGTCACAACAGGATGATGGTACCTCTGACAGTGGCAACATCTGTTTGATTCAGCTTTCTGCAGGGAACCGCCTGCCTGATCACAAATTACTAAGATGGATAATTTTGTCATGTAAAATAAAACATGAAAAGTCTGTCAGTGCACTGTGTAATTAAATGGGCTGTTGATTACTATAGAGTTATAATTTATGGCGAAGTAATTTGACATTAATTTGGCTATTCTTGCATTAATGATCACATTTTATTAAATGCAATCAATTAAAAAACATAAAATTACATATACACTTACGTCCAGCGAGACATACAAATACTAAATTAAGGGGGCACGCAACCATAGGAACCCCAGTAATGTAAGATACATATGTCATATTTTATATAAATATATAAAAAGGTAAGTAAAATCAGTATTCTCATTTATATATTCATATAAGGTGCCAAATAACTAGAATACAGTATATAGAAAGATAAAAAGAAGTAGACACAATGCTATACACATGAATAACCCAGGTATGAATGAAAATATTGTAACCAGTAATCAAAGATAGTATCATGCTCACCCACCAAACTCCCAAAGCATGTTTCACAAGTTCTTCATCAGGGGTCTGAGTCAAATATATAAAGTATGTGAGCAAGGATGGTTGACCTTAGGGAGATCAACATCCACCACTGCGGAGACACCATCACGTGTTTCTCAACGCAGTGATTCTAGAGCAATGCCCCCTGGGAAATATTCAAAGCAAGAAGGCCTGCGGAGACACCATCACATGTTTCTCAATGCTGGCAGGAAACTAGCCAGGTCTTTCACCGGGAAGGAACAACCACGGGAAGGGCAGTCTCCAGTCAAGGAGACCACCTATGCCAAACATGGTATCCATCCACAGACAGCCGTTTCGGGGTATTTGCCCCTCATCAGTGTGGAGTAGGAATCTGGCTAGTGGGACATTGCCTAGTAAAAGACTATGTGAGCAAGGATGGTTGACCTTAGGGAGATCAACATCCACCACTGCGGAGACACCATCACGTGTTTCTCAACGCAGTGATTCTAGAGCAATGCCCCCTGGGAAATATTCAAAGCAGATTCCTACTCCACACTGATGAGGGGCAAATACCCCGAAACGGCTGTCTGTGGATGGATACCATGTTTGGCATAGGTGGTCTCCTTGACTGGAGACTGCCCTTCCCGTGGTTGTTCCTTCCCAGTGAAAGACCTGGCTAGTTTCCTGCCAGCGTTGAGAAACATGTGATGGTGTCTCCGCAGGCCTTCTTGCTTTGAATATTTCCCAGGGGGCATTGCTCTAGAATCACTGCGTTGAGAAACACGTGATGGTGTCTCCGCAGTGGTGGATGTTGATCTCCCTAAGGTCAACCATCCTTGCTCACATAGTCTTTTACTAGGCAATGTCCCACTAGCCAGATTCCTACTCCACACTGATGAGGGGCAAATACCCCGAAACGGCTGTCTGTGGATGGATACCATGTTTGGCATAGGTGGTCTCCTTGACTGGAGACTGCCCTTCCCGTGGTTGTTCCTTCCCGGTGAAAGACCTGGCTAGTTTCCTGCCAGCGTTGAGAAACATGTGATGGTGTCTCCGCAGGCCTTCTTGCTTTGAATATTTCCCAGGGGGCATTGCTCTAGAATCACTGCGTTGAGAAACACGTGATGGTGTCTCCGCAGTGGTGGATGTTGATCTCCCTAAGGTCAACCATCCTTGCTCACATAGTCTTTTACTAGGCAATGTCCCACTAGCCAGATTCCTACTCCACACTGATGAGGGGCAAATACCCCGAAACGGCTGTCTGTGGATGGATACCATGTTTGGCATAGGTGGTCTCCTTGACTAGAGACTGCCCTTCCCGTGGTTGTTCCTTCCCAGTGAAAGACCTGGCTAGTTTCCTGCCAGCGTTGAGAAACATGTGATGGTGTCTCCGCAGGCCTTCTTGCTTCAAATATATAAAGGAGAGATCTGAGTCAAATATAACCCCAAGGCAGCGTGTCATGGTTCCGCCTCCCCGTCCACATGGCTAGGAGGCGGAGCCGTCTCCGGAGCCTCACTTCCGGAGCTTGGATGCTTTAAAAACTGACATCTTCAGTGAACCAGCGCCGGCTATAAGCTTAGCGCTGCTTTGCCTGTGATTGCTGGTCTAGTAAGTGTTATCTTGATCCATCTGTGCCTGTGCCCCCGTGCCATGTTTGTGTTCCGTCCCCTAGTCATTCCCCCTTGCCTCTGTCTCCTCTCCTACCTCCCCACTCAGTTGCTTTCTCGGTTAATGACCACGGCCTGACCTCGACTCCGCTTCTGCTCTTTCCTCCGGTCCTCCTTCTGCCCATACTGTGTTTGACCCAGCCTGCCTGACCATTCCTCGCACGTCCCGTAGCTCTGCTCCCCAGCTGTGCTGTGAGGAAGTGTACGAGCACATGCTGTGTATCTACTTCATGGTTCTTTTTGCTCTGTGTAGTGTCTTCTGCTGCAGAGCTCCGGCTCCCCCTGGTGGCAGCTTGACAGAGCGGGTGTGCTGCTGGGGAGTAATTGTAGAGCCACACACAGAAAAGGCAATTATGGGTTTGTGAAAGTTAGTAGGGGAGGAAACATGAGAAGTTAAGTTATTGACATATTCAGTTTTAGTTAGAAGGTTAGAGGGAGGACATGATGTTGGAGACAACAGACTGACAATCACTGGTATTTTATAGTAATGCAGGGGTGATGTCAGGGGCAGAAGTGTAGAATTCAGTGTCAGCAGCATATGGATGGTACTGAAAACCAAATCCACTGATGGTTTGTCCAACTGGGGTGGTGTATAAAAAGAAGAGGAGAGGGATTACGACTGAACCCTGAGGACAGTACGGGGAAAATGGCAGGAAGAGGAGTGGGCAAAAAGATACAGTGAAGGAGCGGTCAGAAAAGTAGGAGGACAACCAGCAGAGAATGGGAGAGAGTGGCGTCCTTAAGCCCGATAGACTGGAACTTTGTGAGGAGCAGCTGGAAATCCACAATATCAAATGCAGCAGAGAGATCCAGGAGAATCAGCAGGAAGTAGGAACCATAATATTTAGTTGTTAGTAGATCATTACAGACTTTACTAAGGGCAGTTTCAGTAGAGTGTAAGGCTATGTGCCCACGCTGCGGATTTTGCGCGGATTTTGCCGCGGATTTGCCGCGGATTTCCCGAAAATCTGCAGCAGCGGCACTTCCAAGCCATTTCAATGGCATTTTGGAAATGCTGTGTCCATGCTGCGGATTTTTCCGCTGCGGATTTGCCGCGGATTTTGATCCGGAAAAATCTGCAGCATGTCAATTGTTTGGTGCAGATTTGGTGCGGATTTTTGGTTTTGAATGGGGAAAAAAAAAAAAAAAATCCGCATCAAAATCCGCGGCAAATCCGCGGTAAATCCGCGGCAAATCCGCGGCAAATCCGCGGGTGCGGATTTGCCGCGAAAGTCGCGGATTTTCAGGCAGAAAAATCCGCAGGGACATTCTACCGTGGACACATAGCCTAAGGAGTGAAAACGATATTGTAAATGGTCAAGAAAAGTTACCTGAAAGATAACGGAGTGGACCAAGCATTCCAGAAGTTTACAGATAAAGGGGAAATTAGAGACAGGTCTGTAATTAGCAGTGCAATTCTGGTAAAGGGATTGTTTTTTAAGTAATGGGTGTATGCTGGCATGTTTGAAGGAGGAGGGAAAGACACCAGAGGAGATAGAGAGGTTAAATCTCCTCCCCATTACCGTACAAATTGTAAGTCCCTAAGGGCAGGGTCTTCTCCCGTTTATATTAGTCTGTCAATATGTTTACTGTTTGTTCATTTTATTTGTATGCAACCCTTTTCACATGTATAGCACTTTGGAACTAATGACGCTTTAAAAATAAATAATAATAACACAGTACTAGAAGACCTCAGAATATACACATATTTTACAGGCAATTGGTGAATTTGAATTTCAAATGACTGGATTATCTCTAGTATCTCGGTATCTGTCACACTTGCTCATGTCTTGAATTGACAAGAATGGTTGATGGAAACTGGCTTAAGTTAAGGGGGCTTTACACGCTGCGACATCGCTAATGCGGAGTCGTTGGGGTCACGGAATTTGTGACGCACATCCGGCCGCATTAGCGATGTTGCTGCGTGTGACACCGATGAGCGATTTTGCATCGTTGCAAAAACGTGCAAAATTGCTCATCGGTGACATGGGAGTCCATTCTCGATTATCGTTACTGCAGCAGTAGCGATGTAGTTCGTCGCTCCTGCGGCAGCACACATCGCTATGTGTGTCGTCGCAGGAACGAGGAAGCTCTCCTTACCTGCCTCCCGGCCGCTATGAGGAAGGAAGGAGGTGGGCGGGATGTTACGTCCCGCTCATCTCCGCCCCTCCGCTGCTATTGGGCGGCCGCTCAGTGACGTCGCTGTGACGCCGCACGGACCACCCCTATAGAAAGGAGGCGGTTCGCCGGTCACAACGACGTCGCCGGGCAGGTAAGTATGTGTGACGGGTCTGGGCGATGTTGTGCGGCACGGGCAGCGATTTGCCCGTGTCGCGCAACAGATGGGGGCGGGTACCCACACTAGCGATATCGGGACCGATATCGCAGTGTGTAAAGTAGCCTTTAGTCTTCAAAAAAATATATCTAGTATATAGTCTGCATTAGATGTCAAATATGTCTGGGTTATGGTCTAGTAACAATACCTACATCAAAAAGTGTTTTTAATAGCAATGGAGCGCCTTACACCTGTATAGCTAGAAGGAGCACTGTGGCTGGTTCCATTGTTGAAGTCAGAAAGTACAATTAATTTACTTAGCTCATAAATATGGGTCAGCTAGAGACATGTAAATAGAGAACCCTGAAGATAACACAGATGATTGAAAGCTACCTAGCATAACAGAAAACATTTCATAAACTTTATCCAATGCTCTCAAAGCGGTGCTAGAATCACTATTACCTAGGTGTAAGGTCAATCTTTATAATAATTGTCATAATTATGGAATAAATAAAAACAGAATGGCCCCGATTCATACATTTTTAAGCGACTTCTCTTTTTCCTCCTGTAATATTTGCTTTTTTCTAGTTTATTGCTCCAAATACATCAAAATCAGGTTGCAGTCAAATGGCCGTATAATACGGGCAATGATTGAATCGCGATGCTTGGACTTGCTGGTGGCTTCAAAATAAGAGGCAAATAGCATAACAAATTGGTTAGAAACAAAAAAAAAGGAGTACAGCAACAAAACTAGACAAGGTTGTGATAAACCTTAACAAACAGTGTAAATTTGGTCTGACCTCTAATTCAACGCTGATAACATAAGCGAGTACTCCCCTAAGTGAAAATAGCCAAATTACGCCCAAAGTGTCAATATTTTGTGTGGCCACCATTATTTTCAAGCACTGCCTTAACTCTCTTTGTCATGGAGTTCACTAGAGCAGGGTTCCCCAACTCCAGTCCTCAAGGCCCACCAACAGTGCATGTTTTCAGGATTTCCTTAGCATTGCACTGCTGTTGGAACCAACACCTGGGCAGGTAATTACATTAACATCTGTGCAATACTAAGAAAATCCCAAAAACCTGCACTGTTGGTGGGCCTTGAGGTCTGGAGTTGGGGACCTCTGCACTAGAGCTTCACAGGAGCCACTGGAATCCTCTTCCACTCCTCCATGACGACATCATGGAGCTGGTGTATATTAAAGACCTTGTGCTCCTGCACCTTCCGTTTCAGAATGCTTCATAGATGCTCAAGAGGTGTTTAGGTCTGGAGACATGCTTTGCCAGTTCAGCACTTTTACCCTCAGTTTCTTTAGCTAAGCAGTGGTCATCTTGGAGGTGTGTTTGGGGTTGTTATCATGATGGCATACTGCTCTGCAGCCAAATTTCCGAAGAGAGGGGATCATGCTCTGCTTCATGTCACAGTACATGTTGGCACTCTTGTAGCCCTAAACCCTGACACTCCCATCACCATGCTTAACTGTAGGCAAGACACACATTTCTTTCTACTCCTCACCTGGTTGCAGCCACACACAATACGATACGATACACTTTATTGATCCCGTGGGAAATTATGGTATCACAGCAGCAAAACTTAAATCATAACATGAATTACATAATTGACAAGACAGTAGAGTTGACAGAAGAACATTATACATTAGATTAGGTCATACACAGCAAGTGAACTGAAAGTAGAAAAAAATAAAGTAGACATTCACCTTGATGATTTAACACTAATGTTATTGTTGTACATTCCCATAGCAGTTGGCACAAATGATTTCCTATAATTTTCCTTCTTACACCTCAGAAGGATTAGCTGGTTACTGAAGGTGCTCTTCTGTCTCATGAATAGCTCATATAATGGATGTGCATTATTATTCATAATCGCCATACACTTTTTCAGAGTTCTTCTCTCCACTACCTCCTCAAAAGAGTCCAGATTGCAGCCAGCAGCAGAGCTTGCCTTATTGATAAGCTTATTCAGCTTATTAGCATCAGAGACCCGCACACTACTACCCCAGCATGAGAGTGCAAAAAAGATGGCACTTGCCACTACAGACTGGTAGAACATTTCTAACATTTTGCTGCACACATTAAAAGACCTCAGTTTCCTTAGGAAATACAGTTTGATCATCCCCTTCTTGTAGACCATCTCTGAGTGGCATCTCCAGTCCAGTTTGCTATCCAGGTGGACCCCCAAATATTTGTAACTCTCCACCTGCCATATCTCCTGACCAGCAATAGTGATCGGCTTGACACCATCAGAATAAGTTTATCTTTGTCTCATCAGACCACAAGACATGGTTCTAATAAAACATATCCTTAGCCTGCTTGTCTTCAGCAAACTGTTTTCTGGCTTTCTTGTGCATCATTTTTATAAGAGGCTTCCTTCTACGACGACAGCCATGCAGACCAATTTGATGCAGTATACTGCATATGGACTTAGCACTGACTGGCTGACCATTAACCTCTGCAGCAAAGCTGGCTGCACTCATACATCTATTTTGAAAATACAACCTCTGAATATGACGCTGAGCATGTGCTCTCAACTTCTTTGGTCAACCATGAAAATTCCTGTTCTGAGTGTAACCTGTCATGTTAAACTGCTGTATGGACTTGGCCACCGTGCTGCAGCTCAGTTTCAGGATGTTGGCAATCTTCTTATAGCCTAGGCTATCTTTATGTAGAGCAGCAGTTCTTTTTTTAAGATGCTCAGAGGATTCTTTGCAATGCGGTGCCATGTTGAACTTCCAGTGACCAGTATGAGAGCATGTGTGAGCAATAACACCAGATTTAAAGACCTGATCCCCATTTACACCTGAGACCTTATAACACTACTGAGTGAAAATGGCTAACTGGGCACACATTGGTCATTTTCACTTATGGGTGTACTCACTTTTGTTGCCAGCAATTTAGACATTAATGGCTTTGTGTTCAGTTATTTAAAGAGCACACAAATATACACTGTTATACAAAATGTACCCTGACTACTTTACATTGTATAAAAATGTCATATCTTCAGTGTTGTCCCATGAAAAGATAAAGTAAAATATTTACAAAAATGTGAAGGGTGTACTCACTTATGTGATATACCGTAGGATTTTTTTTCTAGAAAAACAAATACACATAAGCTCGTATTTTTTTTATCTGACATAAAGAAAATATATATGTTGGTTGTTTCCAACACTGTTACCAAAGAGTCGGAATACGACAAACATCTAGTTTATGTAGAAAGACTACGTCAATACAAGGACAAAGGACGTGACTCTGACACTATTTGGTAGTTCTCATATACCCTTGTGTTTACTTATAAGTCTTCTGGGATATGAAGAAATGTAAGTTCCTGAGAACATGGCATTGCCTGTGAGAGAATCCAGACATCTGTGGTAATGAAAGGGTTAGTGAGGTGTCAGACAATTATATATTGTAAGTAGCATGGGAAAATACATCAAATAATCTTTATACATTTAGATTTTCACATACAGTACAGAAATAATGAGCCCTTACCTGATCCATTGAAAATATTGTATTGTAATTCAGTATAATACAGCAATAATACATAATAATACAGTATGAAACAGCAAGCAAACATAATTGTTCTTTTTGTTTCATTGGTAAATTAAAAACAGTAACATATGTTGATAAGTTTAACCAAAGGTGGATAAATCAGAAAAAGTTAAAATAATTTTTACAGTCAGGCTCAGAGACATGTATACTATATATGCAATTTGTGCACCAGCATGAAGGGCAAATGAGTAATACCTGTGCACTGTCACCTGATAATCAGCTTCCCACTGCCCGTCACATCGATTGTGAGGGAGAAATCCAATACATTTCATATCTTACAAATACTGGTGTACGTATTGATAAAGAGATTTATGCTGCCCGATTCCACATCAACGAGCCCCTGTGCCGACGTCCCGCAACGTGTCAGCGGCCGAGCCGCTCGAATCCGGAACCGCGGTGGCTCGAGGGGTCTCCGGACCCTGGGGGGGTCATGTGGACACTCGAATTTAAAAGGGGGAATATGTACAGGGGGGGTTAGAAGTTCGTGACGCCACCCACGGTGTGTGGTAAGGTGGAGTACCACCACTGCTGTTGGGAGCACCCGGTGGTGGTGGTATGGCAGCAAGGTGTTTAACCCCTCTGTCGGTAGGGGGGTTTGCCCCCGGAACCCGGTGATGGTAGTGAAGGGGTGCCGTTGGGGATGAAAGGGTTTTCTGCGTACTCACTCAGTCCAAGAATACTGACACCGACAAGTTGTAAACCAGAATTCTGAGCACCGCTGCAGCAGGGAGGGAGCACGCGTGGATCCGTGCCCCTTGGTGTTGCTTGTTAGCCTGAGACCTTTTCCGTGGCACTTTCTTCACTATTTGGATCCTGTAGTGTGGCACTAGTCGGGTCCCGCTCACCCGTATGGCTAACGGAGTGAGCTTGCTCTCAGGGTTCACGCTTGGGATTTTCTGGACTGTGTATTGGGAAAGTCCTATCCCCTCGTTCAGCTAGTACCCCGATTTTGGAGCGGGTGGAGGATGAATCTTGAAGACTTCACCCTCGTCGGGTAAATTATCAGGATGTGTGAAGCTACTTCCCGGCCTAGGGTCCATGTACCCCGTCTTGCCCTGGCCTCTGCCGGGAGATGGCTCCAGGCCGCCGGCTGCCCTCCTCGGCATATCCAGTCCCCTTGACACGATCTCCTGCGACTGGGGTTCCATCTCCTACCAGGCCCAGACCAACGTCTACCACCTAGTATTTACAGGGAGCCCTGCTCCTGACCTCCTCCTCCCTCCCCTCCAACACTCCACTTTTCGACCTCTCCTCTCGAGAGTCACTCTCCTGCTCCTAACACCTCTGACTTTCCCCTACCAACCCCCCAAGTGGGTGACCCTATTCCCTTCACGCCCCCCAATGGTGTGTCTGGTGGGTGTCCCTGGGCCCAGTGACACCTGGTGATGGCTGGCTACCAGGTGTCACTGGGTCCCTGGGCCCTCAGTGTAAGGGAATATAGAGGGAGTGACAGGATGGCATGGGTTAAAAGGGGGAGGATAGTCCCCAGCACAAAGGAGATATAGGGAAAGAAGCTTTCTGGAACAAGGCAGTTAGTGTGAGAGAGAAAGAGAGAGAGAGAGAGAGAGAGTAGTGTCAAAAAGAAGATAAAGGACCTAAAGGGTCAGATGTAGCAGAGTGGAGTCGGGTTATGTGTGGAGAAGACAGGCTGTGACGGGGTCTTCTCCCATATCACACAATCAACAGAGCGAGAGATGAGTGGCAATCCAAAGAACATTTATTCCAAGCAAATCAAACGGTCCATAACATAATCAACCATACAGAGGATAAAAATAGTCCAGAAACACGAAAATAGTCCAGTAAACGATAAATGTCCAGGTCTCTCTGGGGAGCCACAGCTACTGCCCCAGATGATGACTCGTCCTGCTTCTCTTGAAGTTCTCAAACAGACTGACTAATTCTTCAGGTAAGCAGAGAGTTTAGGTGGATCCCAGACCCTCCTCTCCCAGACCTAGGGACAGGAACACTAAAGGGGGTGATTACCTACAGACAATACAATGTACACGAAAGCAATACAGAGAATGGACACTGAATCACGCCTATTTCACCGCATATTCCACCATCACACAGGCATAGGGACAAGATAAAAGGAAGAAGGAGTAAAGGAGACTGAAGTGGCGTGTGAGCCCGCATAATTACAGTATGGAGGTAAAGGAGAAGGCAGGCATCCCTTGTTCTTAAAAGGAGAGGATAAATCACCCCTTGGTGGCCGTAGCTGAGAAGCTGGGGTCTGTAATGAAAGAAATGCCTGTAAAAGATCTCGATGTAAAGACTGCCTTTAAGAAATGGAAGCTGTTACCAAAAGAATGTTCAGTAAAGTTGTTACTGATGACAATTGTAGTGAACGGGATCCTGAGAAGCTGGATGAAGCCCCAGAAGAGCAGCTGCAGGCAGTTATCACCTCCATATCCACCTCTTCCACCACTCTGCCCCCCGTGTCTGTTCTGTGGCGGGGTAGGTTGAGGACTACAACCCTCACCCATGACTGCTTCTCCCTGACACTTTACACAGAGACATATCGGGTCTCTGCACCACAATTCATGCCAGTAGCCAATCAGCGGGCCGGCAGCTGAAGTCGGCGGGCCTTGCACAGCAGTCACTTCGATGTCAGGTGCTGGTCTCTACGCTAGCTACAGAATAGGACATGATGCGTTGTGGTAGTCAGGAAGATTAGAGGAATTTTTTATGCATTGTAGAACAGCGACAGAACATAGAATATATATACTGATAAGCAAAATGGTTACAATGTTTTGAGCTTTTGAATTTCAGTCTCTATATCTCATCTTCCACTACAGCATTGAATGTGAATCTACTTTCATTTTATAGACAATCATCTTAGCTAATTCATACATAAATTTGACATGCAACTATTTAGCATATGATTAGTTATGCATATTCTTGTTGTGGCGCCCCTGACCTGGTCAGGCACCACTGAGTACAGCACCCATGCTGGGGGCAGTGCAATACAGGTAATCCAGAAGGCTGACCGAGGTGTGACTACACAGGCGCATAGTAATCAGGTCTTACCTATCTACCTTTGGGAGGACTCCTGAGAGATTCCAGGAGGGGGCGTGGCCTCCATGTCCACTCAAGGGGTGTAGTAGAGAGCCTGGTTGCTAGGTGGCATAGGCAAGAACAGGACAGGAGGAGCAGTGAGCCAGTTTAGTGTGCAGCTCAGGGAGAGCAGACGTGAGGAGCAGACCCTGGAGCTGTTGCAGTCTAACAGCGTCCGCGCAGTGACTACTGACGGGGGAGATCGGTCACCTGGTAGTGCCACCCGAAATCCACCCAAGGCTAGAGAGAGCAAAGGGGTGGCAGAGTAAGGGGACTGCCAGGGAGGTACCAGGCCCGCAAGGGTAACAGGTCCCAGTGCAGAGATAAATTCACCTTTCTTCTGCCAAACCTGCCTGAGGGGGCACTTCAGACCTCCAAGACAACACCACAGAGTCCGCAGCCATGTAGCAAAGATAGGGCCTATAGTTCACAGGAGGCAAGCAGCCGGAGTGAACTGGTCCAGGCTACAAGAAAACGGGCCGAAACGAGGGGAGAACAGGCAGCAGCAACTTCCCTGGGTGACCCCCGTAGGGACTTCAAATCGGGGTCATCACAAAAACACAAAGGGCTAAGGAAGGTGAGTTGGTAGTCACCCTCATCAGCCAGCCGGAAGGATTCCTGGTTCCAGCCTGGTTCATCCCAGCTACGCCCGGGTTACTCACCCTGCCACCTAATGTGAGTAAAACCCCTTAAAGACATTCTGCTTGTGCGTGTGAGTCATTCTGCGACTTGTTTTGCCACACACTTACACAGGGCCCTGGGGCTTGCCTCACTCTCGGGAGGCCACTACAACTGACTGCACCCACCATCAGCCCCAGGCACCCCTTAATCTGCAGTGGCGGTCACCCTGACGGCAAAACCGAGAGTGGCGTCACGAAAATCCCAAAAGAAGATTCCCTACCTGTGACCAGACTGTTCCATCCACGTGGAGTCCCTGAAGGTAATGCACCGACACAACACCTGTGGGGCTTCACATTGTCATGTCACTACATTTTTACTGTTTTGCACCTAAAAAAATCTACATTTCAATTTGTATTATTTTGTTAGTATAGTGTAAATCCACTTTTGGCTTCCAACACTGAATCCTTCTAGGCATGCTTTCAACCAGATTCAAGCATGTCTCGACCGAACTCTGATCCCAGGTCTCTTTTACACATTCCCAATGTTGGTGCATACTGGTCAACATACTTGGGTAAGTATACAGCTTTTTCTTCAACTTTACCCACAAGTGTTCGATTGGGTTGAGGTCTGCGGACTATGGGTCCAATCTAGCACCTCAACTTCATTGTCATTGAATCATTTCTCAGCAAATCTCGATGTATGCTTCAGGTCGTTGTCGTGCTGGAACACAATGTCATCCTTTTCATGCCCGTAGTATTCAAGTGTACGAATAACTCATCTTGTCGGATACTCACATATAGCTCAGCATTCAGACCATCATCGATCCCTGTCAAGTATCCAAAGCCTTTGGCTGTGAAACAACCTCATATGATCAGGTTTCCTGCACTGAACTTGACAGTAGAGTTGAGCGCGGTTCGTGGTTCGTGGTTCTCCAGTTCGCGGCTCGAGTGATTTTGGGGCATGTTCTAGATCGAACTAGAACTCGAGCTTTTTGCAAAAGCTCGATAGTTCTAGAAACGTTCGAGAACGGTTCTAGCAGCCAAAAAACAGCTAAATCCTAGCTTGGTTTCTGCTGTAATAGTGTAAGTCACTCTGTGAATCAAACTATTATCACATTTCAGTGTATAGTGTGCGTGAACAGCGCCTTCAGATCACTGCTGTTTCTATAATGGCGATCGCCATTTTTTTTTTTTTTTTTCTTGTCTTCCTTCCCTAAGCGCGCGCGTCTTGTGGGGCGGGCCAGCATGTCAGCCAATCACAGACACACACACACCTAAGTGGACTTTGAGCCAGAGAAGCAACGGCATGTGTGATAGGATCTGCATGTCACATGTCCCTGCATTATAAAACCAGACATTTTCTTCACGAACGCCATTATCTGCCTTCTGCGTCTTTGGTGTCAGACATCAGTGTCGCAGCTCCGTCCTCCTGAGTCCTATAGCCGATACAGCTGTATGCGCTGCATACACAGCGTTAGACAGCTTAGGGAGAGCACATTCTAGCAGTCCTTTTAAGGGCTCAAAGCGGCAGGGTCAGAGAGCCATAGGTGACAGGTCCTGCAAACAGCAACAGCGTCTGTGTAGCCAAGGTCAGGGATTTCCTCCCTGCATTTCACCATTAGGAGGGAATAGAAAGGCAGGCTTCCATTCCTCTACCCAGAGCACCACAATCCTGCCACTGTACCCTCTTGTCCTCTGCACACTCCAACTCATTCTAAGTAAGCCATTATACTAGCAAACACTCAGTGTACCTAGTGGCATCCTAAACGTGGCTATTGGACTTTGCTATAGTCCCACTAGTGCAAAGACAATAGCAGAGCACATCTGCCTGCATTGCACACTCCAACTTTTTTAAACTAAGCAATTTTACTAGCAAACACTCAGTGTACCTAGTGGCATCCTATACGTGGCTATTGGACTTTGCTATAGTCCCACTAGTGCAAAGACATTTGCAGAGCACGTCTGCCTGCATTGCACACTACAACTTTTTTAAACTAAGCAATTTTACTAGCAAACACTCAGTGTACCTAGTGGCATCCTATACGTGGCTATTGGACTTTGCTATAGTCCCACTAGTGCCAAGACATTTGCAGAGCGCATCTGCCTGCGTTGCACACTCCAACTAATTATAACGAAGCCATTATACTAGCAAACACTCAGTGTACCTAGTGGCATCCTATACGTGGCTATTGGACTTTTGTCAATTCACAGTATTGGAACGTT
Organism: Anomaloglossus baeobatrachus; assembly: GCF_048569485.1. NCBI lineage: Eukaryota > Metazoa > Chordata > Amphibia > Anura > Aromobatidae > Anomaloglossus > Anomaloglossus baeobatrachus. The sequence goes on along the minus strand of NC_134355.1, from coordinate 411,834,156 downwards.
ATTTGCATGACATCTGCCTGCATTGCACACTCTAACTTTTTTAAACTCAGCCATTATACTAGCAAACACTCACTGTACCTAGTTGTATCCTAAACGTGGCTATTGTACTTTTGTCAATTCACAGTATTGGAACGTTATTTGCAGCACGTCTGCCTGCATTGCACACTCAAACTTTTTTAAACTCAGCCATTATACTAGCAAACACTCACTGTACCTAGTTGTATCCTAAACGTGGCTATTGTACTTTTGTCAATTCACAGTATTGGAACGTTATTTGCAGCACGTCTGCCTGCATTGCACACTCAAACTTTTTTAAACTCAGCCATTATACTAGCAAACACTCACTGTACCTAGTTGTATCCTAAACGTGGCTATTGTACTTTTGTCAATTCACAGTATTGGAACGTTATTTGCAGGACGTCTGCCTGCATTGCACACTCAAACTTTTTTAAACTCAGCCATTATACTAGCAAACACTCACTGTACCTAGTTGTATCCTAAACGTGGCTATTGTACTTTTGTCAATTCACAGTATTGGAACGTTATTTGCAGCACGTCTGCCTGCATTGCACACTCAAACTTTTTTAAACTCAGCCATTATACTAGCAAACACTCACTGTACCTAGTTGTATCCTAAACGTGGCTATTGTACTTTTGTCAATTCACAGTATTGGAACGTTATTTGCAGGACGTCTGCCTGCATTGCACACTCAAACTTTTTTAAACTCAGCCATTATACTAGCAAACACTCACTGTACCTAGTTGTATCCTAAACGTGGCGATTGTACTTTTGTCAATTCACAGTATTGGAACGTTATTTGCAGCACGTCTGCCTGCATTGCACACTCAAACTTTTTTAAACTCAGCCATTATACTAGCAAACACTCACTGTACCTAGTTGTATCCTAAACGTGGCTATTGTACTTTTGTCAATTCACAGTATTGGAACGTTATTTGCAGCACGTCTGCCTGCATTGCACACTCAAACTTTTTTAAACTCAGCCATTATACTAGCAAACACTCACTGTACCTAGTTGTATCCTAAACGTGGCTATTGTACTTTTGTCAATTCACAGTATTGGAACGTTATTTGCAGGACGTCTGCCTGCATTGCACACTCAAACTTTTTTAAACTCAGCCATTATACTAGCAAACACTCACTGTACCTAGTTGTATCCTAAACGTGGCTATTGTACTTTTGTCAATTCACAGTATTGGAACGTTATTAGCAGCACGTCTGCCTGCATTGCACACTCAAACTTTTTTAAACTCAGCCATTATACTAGCAAACACTCACTGTACCTAGTTGTATCCTAAACGTGGCTATTGTACTTTTGTCAATTCACAGTATTGGAACGTTATTTGCAGGACATCTGCCTGCCTTGCACACTCAAACTTTTTTAAACTCAGCCATTATACTAGCAAACACTCACTGTACCTAGTTGTATCCTAAACGTGGCTATTGTACTTTTGTCAATTCACAGTATTGGAACGTTATTTGCAGCACGTCTGCCTGCATTGCACACTCAAACTTTTTTAAACTCAGCCATTATACTAGCAAACACTCACTGTACCTAGTTGTATCCTAAACGTGGCTATTGTACTTTTGTCAATTCACAGTATTGGAACGTTATTTGCAGGACGTCTGCCTGCATTGCACACTCAAACTTTTTTAAACTCAGCCATTATACTAGCAAACACTCACTGTACCTAGTTGTATCCTAAACGTGGCTATTGTACTTTTGTCAATTCACAGTATTGGAACGTTATTTGCAGGACATCTGCCTGCATTGCACACTCAAACTTTTTTAAACTCAGCCATTATACTAGCAAACACTCACTGTACCTAGTTGTATCCTAAACGTGGCTATTGTACTTTTGTCAATTCACAGTATTGGAACGTTATTTGCAGCACGTCTGCCTGCATTGCACACTCAAACTTTTTTAAACTCAGCCATTATACTAGCAAACACTCACTGTACCTAGTTGTATCCTAAACGTGGCTATTGTACTTTTGTCAATTCACAGTATTGGAACGTTATTTGCAGCACGTCTGCCTGCATTGCACACTCAAACTTTTTTAAACTCAGCCATTATACTAGCAAACACTCACTGTACCTAGTTGTATCCTAAACGTGGCTATTGTACTTTTGTCAATTCACAGTATTGGAACGTTATTTGCAGGACGTCTGCCTGCATTGCACACTCAAACTTTTTTAAACTCAGCCATTATACTAGCAAACACTCACTGTACCTAGTTGTATCCTAAACGTGGCTATTGTACTTTTGTCAATTCACAGTATTGGAACGTTATTTGCAGGACATCTGCCTGCATTGCACACTCAAACTTTTTTAAACTCAGCCATTATACTAGCAAACACTCACTGTACCTAGTTGTATCCTAAACGTGGCTATTGTACTTTTGTCAATTCACAGTATTGGAACGTTATTTGCAGCACGTCTGCCTGCATTGCACACTCAAACTTTTTTAAACTCAGCCATTATACTAGCAAACACTCACTGTACCTAGTTGTATCCTAAACGTGGCTATTGTACTTTTGTCAATTCACAGTATTGGAACGTTATTTGCAGGACGTCTGCCTGCATTGCACACTCAAACTTTTTTAAACTCAGCCATTATACTAGCAAACACTCACTGTACCTAGTTGTATCCTAAACGTGGCTATTGTACTTTTGTCAATTCACAGTATTGGAACGTTATTTGCAGCACGTCTGCCTGCATTGCACACTCAAACTTTTTTAAACTCAGCCATTATACTAGCAAACACTCACTGTACCTAGTTGTATCCTAAACATGGCTATTGTACTTTTGTCAATTCACAGTATTGGAACGTTATTTGCAGCACGTCTGCCTGCATTGCACACTCAAACTTTTTTAAACTCAGCCATTATACTAGCAAACACTCACTGTACCTAGTTGTATCCTAAACGTGGCTATTGTACTTTTGTCAATTCACAGTATTGGAACGTTATTTGCAGGACGTCTGCCTGCATTGCACACTCAAACTTTTTTAAACTCAGCCATTATACTAGCAAACACTCACTGTACCTAGTTGTATCCTAAACGTGGCTATTGTACTTTTGTCAATTCACAGTATTGGAACGTTATTTGCAGCACGTCTGCCTGCATTGCACACTCAAACTTTTTTAAACTCAGCCATTATACTAGCAAACACTCACTGTACCTAGTTGTATCCTAAACGTGGCTATTGTACTTTTGTCAATTCACAGTATTGGAACGTTATTTGCAGGACATCTGCCTGCATTGCACACTCAAACTTTTTTAAACTCAGCCATTATACTAGCAAACACTCACTGTACCTAGTTGTATCCTAAACGTGGCGATTGTACTTTTGTCAATTCACAGTATTGGAACGTTATTTGCAGCACGTCTGCCTGCATTGCACACTCAAACTTTTTTAAACTCAGCCATTATACTAGCAAACACTCACTGTACCTAGTTGTATCCTAAACGTGGCTATTGTACTTTTGTCAATTCACAGTATTGGAACGTTATTTGCAGCACGTCTGCCTGCATTGCACACTCAAACTTTTTTAAACTCAGCCATTATACTAGCAAACACTCACTGTACCTAGTTGTATCCTAAACGTGGCTATTGTACTTTTGTCAATTCACAGTATTGGAACGTTATTTGCAGCACGTCTGCCTGCATTGCACACTCAAACTTTTTTAAACTCAGTCATTATACTAGCAAACACTCACTGTACCTAGTTGTATCCTAAACGTGGCTATTGTACTTTTGTCAATTCACAGTATTGGAACGTTATTTGCAGGACATCTGCCTGCCTTGCACACTCAAACTTTTTTAAACTCAGCCATTATACTAGCAAACACTCACTGTACCTAGTTGTATCCTAAACGTGGCTATTGTACTTTTGTCAATTCACAGTATTGGAACGTTATTTGCAGGACATCTGCCTGCCTTGCACACTCAAACTTTTTTAAACTCAGCCATTATACTAGCAAACACTCACTGTACCTAGTTGTATCCTAAACGTGGCTATTGTACTTTTGTCAATTCACAGTATTGGAACGTTATTTGCAGCACGTCTGCCTGCATTGCACACTCAAACTTTTTTAAACTCAGCCATTATACTAGCAAACACTCACTGTACCTAGTTGTATCCTAAACGTGGCTATTGTACTTTTGTCAATTCACAGTATTGGAACGTTATTTGCAGGACGTCTGCCTGCATTGCACACTCAAACTTTTTTAAACTCAGCCATTATACTAGCAAACACTCACTGTACCTAGTTGTATCCTAAACGTGGCTATTGTACTTTTGTCAATTCACAGTATTGGAACGTTATTTGCAGGACATCTGCCTGCATTGCACACTCAAACTTTTTTAAACTCAGCCATTATACTAGCAAACACTCACTGTACCTAGTTGTATCCTAAACGTGGCTATTGTACTTTTGTCAATTCACAGTATTGGAACGTTATTTGCAGCACGTCTGCCTGCATTGCACACTCAAACTTTTTTAAACTCAGCCATTATACTAGCAAACACTCACTGTACCTAGTTGTATCCTAAACGTGGCTATTGTACTTTTGTCAATTCACAGTATTGGAACGTTATTTGCAGCACGTCTGCCTGCATTGCACACTCAAACTTTTTTAAACTCAGCCATTATACTAGCAAACACTCACTGTACCTAGTTGTATCCTAAACGTGGCTATTGTACTTTTGTCAATTCACAGTATTGGAACGTTATTTGCAGCACGTCTGCCTGCATTGCACACTCAAACTTTTTTAAACTCAGCCATTATACTAGCAAACACTCACTGTACCTAGTTGTATCCTAAACGTGGCTATTGTACTTTTGTCAATTCACAGTATTGGAACGTTATTTGCAGCACGTCTGCCTGCATTGCACACTCAAACTTTTTTAAACTCAGCCATTATACTAGCAAACACTCACTGTACCTAGTTGTATCCTAAACGTGGCTATTGTACTTTTGTCAATTCACAGTATTGGAACGTTATTTGCAGGACGTCTGCCTGCATTGCACACTCAAACTTTTTTAAACTCAGCCATTATACTAGCAAACACTCACTGTACCTAGTTGTATCCTAAACGTGGCTATTGTACTTTTGTCAATTCACAGTATTGGAACGTTATTTGCAGCACGTCTGCCTGCATTGCACACTCAAACTTTTTTAAACTCAGCCATTATACTAGCAAACACTCACTGTACCTAGTTGTATCCTAAACGTGGCTATTGTACTTTTGTCAATTCACAGTATTGGAACGTTATTTGCAGGACATCTGCCTGCATTGCACACTCAAACTTTTTTAAACTCAGCCATTATACTAGCAAACACTCACTGTACCTAGTTGTATCCTAAACGTGGCGATTGTACTTTTGTCAATTCACAGTATTGGAACGTTATTTGCAGCACGTCTGCCTGCATTGCACACTCAAACTTTTTTAAACTCAGCCATTATACTAGCAAACACTCACTGTACCTAGTTGTATCCTAAACGTGGCTATTGTACTTTTGTCAATTCACAGTATTGGAACGTTATTTGCAGCACGTCTGCCTGCATTGCACACTCAAACTTTTTTAAACTCAGCCATTATACTAGCAAACACTCACTGTACCTAGTTGTATCCTAAACGTGGCTATTGTACTTTTGTCAATTCACAGTATTGGAACGTTATTTGAAGGACATCTGCCTGCCTTGCACACTCAAACTTTTTTAAACTCAGCCATTATACTAGCAAACACTCACTGTACCTAGTTGTATCCTAAACGTGGCTATTGTACTTTTGTCAATTCACAGTATTGGAACGTTATTTGCAGCACGTCTGCCTGCATTGCACACTCAAACTTTTTTAAACTCAGTCATTATACTAGCAAACACTCACTGTACCTAGTTGTATCCTAAACGTGGCTATTGTACTTTTGTCAATTCACAGTATTGGAACGTTATTTGCAGGACATCTGCCTGCATTGCACACTCAAACTTTTTTAAACTCAGCCATTATACTAGCAAACACTCACTGTACCTAGTTGTATCCTAAACGTGGCGATTGTACTTTTGTCAATTCACAGTATTGGAACGTTATTTGCAGCACGTCTGCCTGCATTGCACACTCAAACTTTTTTAAACTCAGCCATTATACTAGCAAACACTCACTGTACCTAGTTGTATCCTAAACGTGGCTATTGTACTTTTGTCAATTCACAGTATTGGAACGTTATTTGCAGCACGTCTGCCTGCATTGCACACTCAAACTTTTTTAAACTCAGCCATTATACTAGCAAACACTCACTGTACCTAGTTGTATCCTAAACGTGGCTATTGTACTTTTGTCAATTCACAGTATTGAAACGTTATTTGCAGGACATCTGCCTGCCTTGCACACTCAAACTTTTTTAAACTCAGTCATTATACTAGCAAACACTCACTGTACCTAGTTGTATCCTAAACGTGGCTATTGTACTTTTGTCAATTCACAGTATTGGAACGTTATTTGCAGGACATCTGCCTGCCTTGCACACTCAAACTTTTTTAAACTCAGCCATTATACTAGCAAACACTCACTGTACCTAGTTGTATCCTAAACGTGGCTATTGTACTTTTGTCAATTCACAGTATTGGAACGTTATTTGCAGCACGTCTGCCTGCATTGCACACTCAAACTTTTTTAAACTCAGCCATTATACTAGCAAACACTCACTGTACCTAGTTGTATCCTAAACGTGGCTATTGTACTTTTGTCAATTCACAGTATTGGAACGTTATTTGCAGGACGTCTGCCTGCATTGCACACTCAAACTTTTTTAAACTCAGCCATTATACTAGCAAACACTCACTGTACCTAGTTGTATCCTAAACGTGGCTATTGTACTTTTGTCAATTCACAGTATTGGAACGTTATTTGCAGGACATCTGCCTGCATTGCACACTCAAACTTTTTTAAACTCAGCCATTATACTAGCAAACACTCACTGTACCTAGTTGTATCCTAAACGTGGCTATTGTACTTTTGTCAATTCACAGTATTGGAACGTTATTTGCAGCACGTCTGCCTGCATTGCACACTCAAACTTTTTTAAACTCAGCCATTATACTAGCAAACACTCACTGTACCTAGTTGTATCGTAAACGTGGGTATTGTACTTTTGTCAATTCACAGTATTGGAACGTTATTTGCAGCACGTCTGCCTGCATTGCACACTCAAACTTTTTTAAACTCAGCCATTATACTAGCAAACACTCACTGTACCTAGTTGTATCCTAAACGTGGCTATTGTACTTTTGTCAATTCACAGTATTGGAACGTTATTTGCAGGACGTCTGCCTGCATTGCGCACTCAAACTTTTTTAAACTCAGCCATTATACTAGCAAACACTCACTGTACCTAGTTGTATCCTAAACGTGGCTATTGTACTTTTGTCAATTCACAGTATTGGAACGTTATTTGCAGCACGTCTGCCTGCATTGCACACTCAAACTTTTTTAAACTCAGCCATTATACTAGCAAACACTCACTGTACCTAGTTGTATCCTAAACGTGGCTATTGTACTTTTGTCAATTCACAGTATTGGAACGTTATTTGCAGGACATCTGCCTGCATTGCACACTCAAACTTTTTTAAACTCAGCCATTATACTAGCAAACACTCACTGTACCTAGTTGTATCCTAAACGTGGCTATTGTACTTTTGTCAATTCACAGTATTGGAACGTTATTTGCAGCACGTCTGCCTGCATTGCACACTCAAACTTTTTTAAACTCAGCCATTATACTAGCAAACACTCACTGTACCTAGTTGTATCCTAAACGTGGCTATTGTACTTTTGTCAATTCACAGTATTGGAACGTTATTTGCAGGACGTCTGCCTGCATTGCACACTCAAACTTTTTTAAACTCAGCCATTATACTAGCAAACACTCACTGTACCTAGTTGTATCCTAAACGTGGCTATTGTACTTTTGTCAATTCACAGTATTGGAACGTTATTTGCAGCACGTCTGCCTGCATTGCACACTCAAACTTTTTTAAACTCAGCCATTATACTAGCAAACACTCACTGTACCTAGTTGTATCCTAAACGTGGCTATTGTACTTTTGTCAATTCACAGTATTGGAACGTTATTTGCAGCACGTCTGCCTGCATTGCACACTCAAACTTTTTTAAACTCAGCCATTATACTAGCAAACACTCACTGTACCTAGTTGTATCCTAAACGTGGCTATTGTACTTTTGTCAATTCACAGTATTGGAACGTTATTTGCAGGACGTCTGCCTGCATTGCACACTCAAACTTTTTTAAACTCAGCCATTATACTAGCAAACACTCACTGTACCTAGTTGTATCCTAAACGTGGCTATTGTACTTTTGTCAATTCACAGTATTGGAACGTTATTAGCAGCACGTCTGCCTGCATTGCACACTCAAACTTTTTTAAACTCAGCCATTATACTAGCAAACACTCACTGTACATAGTTGTATCCTAAACGTGGCTATTGTACTTTTGTCAATTCACAGTATTGGAACGTTATTTGCAGGACATCTGCCTGCATTGCACACTCAAACTTTTTTAAACTCAGCCATTATACTAGCAAACACTCACTGTACCTAGTTGTATCCTAAACGTGGCTATTGTACTTTTGTCAATTCACAGTATTGGAACGTTATTTGCAGGACGTCTGCCTGCATTGCACACTCAAACTTTTTTAAACTCAGCCATTATACTAGCAAACACTCACTGTACCTAGTTGTATCCTAAACGTGGCTATTGTACTTTTGTCAATTCACAGTATTGGAACGTTATTTGCAGGACGTCTGCCTGCATTGCACACTCAAACTTTTTTAAACTCAGCCATTATACTAGCAAACACTCACTGTACCTAGTTGTATCCTAAACGTGGCTATTGTACTTTTGTCAATTCACAGTATTGGAACGTTATTTGCAGCACGTCTGCCTGCATTGCACACTCAAACTTTTTTAAACTCAGCCATTATACTAGCAAACACTCACTGTACCTAGTTGTATCCTAAACGTGGCTATTGTACTTTTGTCAATTCACAGTATTGGAACGTTATTTGCAGGACGTCTGCCTGCATTGCACACTCAAACTTTTTTAAACTCAGCCATTATACTAGCAAACACTCACTGTACCTAGTTGTATCCTAAACGTGGCTATTGTACTTTTGTCAATTCACAGTATTGGAACGTTATTTGCAGGACATCTGCCTGCATTGCACACTCAAACTTTTTTAAACTCAGCCATTATACTAGCAAACACTCACTGTACCTAGTTGTATCCTAAACGTGGCTATTGTACTTTTGTCAATTCACAGTATTGGAACGTTATTTGCAGCACGTCTGCCTGCATTGCACACTCAAACTTTTTTAAACTCAGCCATTATACTAGCAAACACTCACTGTACCTAGTTGTATCCTAAACGTGGCGATTGTACTTTTGTCAATTCACAGTATTGGAACGTTATTTGCAGCACGTCTGCCTGCATTGCACACTCAAACTTTTTTAAACTCAGCCATTATACTAGCAAACACTCACTGTACCTAGTTGTATCCTAAACGTGGCTATTGTACTTTTGTCAATTCACAGTATTGGAACGTTATTTGCAGGACGTCTGCCTGCATTGCGCACTCAAACTTTTTTAAACTCAGCCATTATACTAGCAAACACTCACTGTACCTAGTTGTATCCTAAACGTGGCTATTGTACTTTTGTCAATTCACAGTATTGGAACGTTATTTGCAGCACGTCTGCCTGCATTGCACACTCAAACTTTTTTAAACTCAGCCATTATACTAGCAAACACTCACTGTACCTAGTTGTATCCTAAACGTGGCTATTGTACTTTTGTCAATTCACAGTATTGGAACGTTATTTGCAGGACATCTGCCTGCATTGCACACTCAAACTTTTTTAAACTCAGCCATTATACTAGCAAACACTCACTGTACCTAGTTGTATCCTAAACGTGGCTATTGTACTTTTGTCAATTCACAGTATTGGAACGTTATTTGCAGCACGTCTGCCTGCATTGCACACTCAAACTTTTTTAAACTCAGCCATTATACTAGCAAACACTCACTGTACCTAGTTGTATCCTAAACGTGGCTATTGTACTTTTGTCAATTCACAGTATTGGAACGTTATTTGCAGGACGTCTGCCTGCATTGCACACTCAAACTTTTTTAAACTCAGCCATTATACTAGCAAACACTCACTGTACCTAGTTGTATCCTAAACGTGGCTATTGTACTTTTGTCAATTCACAGTATTGGAACGTTATTTGCAGCACGTCTGCCTGCATTGCACACTCAAACTTTTTTAAACTCAGCCATTATACTAGCAAACACTCACTGTACCTAGTTGTATCCTAAACGTGGCTATTGTACTTTTGTCAATTCACAGTATTGGAACGTTATTTGCAGGACGTCTGCCTGCATTGCACACTCAAACTTTTTTAAACTCAGCCATTATACTAGCAAACACTCACTGTACCTAGTTGTATCCTAAACGTGGCTATTGTACTTTTGTCAATTCACAGTATTGGAACGTTATTTGCAGGACGTCTGCCTGCATTGCACACTCAAACTTTTTTAAACTCAGCCATTATACTAGCAAACACTCACTGTACCTAGTTGTATCCTAAACGTGGCTATTGTACTTTTGTCAATTCACAGTATTGGAACGTTATTTGCAGCACGTCTGCCTGCATTGCACACTCAAACTTTTTTAAACTCAGCCATTATACTAGCAAACACTCACTGTACCTAGTTGTATCCTAAACGTGGCTATTGTACTTTTGTCAATTCACAGTATTGGAACGTTATTTGCAGGACATCTGCCTGCATTGCACACTCAAACTTTTTTAAACTCAGCCATTATACTAGCAAACACTCACTGTACCTAGTTGTATCCTAAACGTGGCTATTGTACTTTTGTCAATTCACAGTATTGGAACGTTATTTGCAGCACGTCTGCCTGCATTGCACACTCAAACTTTTTTAAACTCAGCCATTATACTAGCAAACACTCACTGTACCTAGTTGTATCCTAAACGTGGCTATTGTACTTTTGTCAATTCACAGTATTGGAACGTTATTTGCAGGACGTCTGCCTGCATTGCACACTCAAACTTTTTTAAACTCAGCCATTATACTAGCAAACACTCACTGTACCTAGTTGTATCCTAAACGTGGCTATTGTACTTTTGTCAATTCACAGTATTGGAACGTTATTTGCAGCACGTCTGCCTGCATTGCACACTCAAACTTTTTTAAACTCAGCCATTATACTAGCAAACACTCACTGTACCTAGTTGTATCCTAAACGTGGCTATTGTACTTTTGTCAATTCACACTACTGCAAATCTATGTGCAGCACCTCTGCATGACAACCTCGTGCTCTGTTTTTAATAAGATATAATGATAGCACAAAATACTGCCATTTTGTGGCATCATAGAACTGGCTGTTGTATTCCATTAGTGCCCCACTGGTGACAAGCTATTTCTAGCACCTCTACATCACACCCTCATGCACATTTTGCTACGCTAATGTTATAGCAAACTCATGGAATTCATTGCTGCATTTCATAATTCGGAGGGATAGAAAGTCAGGCTTCCTTTAGCTTTTCTTTCTGTTCATAGACAGCATCTCCAAGACAAATTTCCCCTCCACGTCTAAGTGTGGAGAGGCAGCTAGTGCGCATGCGTGTGCCGATGTACCCCAGCTGCAGCATAATTACAGTGTTTCGCCTAGTGAGTATGCTCAGCCTGACTGTGCCATTCCTGACGCTAAGTTTTCATTTCGGGATACAGCGCATGCTCCCACACTAAGTGTGAAAAGCCTCTTTGCACAGGTGCTTGCATTCCGTGCCGGGTATAAGTCCTGTTTTGGGCATAGACACCATGCTAAAGCTGATAGTCTTTTTTCAGAGACTGTATTTCATGCTACTGAGCATGCTCAGGCACTTCCTGCATCAGAGACTAGGTCCGGTAATGAACTCTTTGGCCCTGGCCCTGATGTGGGGGTCCCATATAGACCACAGGGCATCAGGTGTCCTCCCAAATGGCTTGCAGAGGCTCACACCTATGACTTGTCACCGCATTATTGATGCTCAGACGATGACTGGTGAGGTGTTTGGGTCATGGCAGCCATGAGGTCATCATTGAAGTTGCGTTTCCAAATAGGACGCTAGTTATGCCACTCATGACGTGTCACTCTACTTTTGTCTCCAGGAGGTGCATTGTGGTTCACCCTGGTTTGGGGCGGACCCAGGTTATAAAAGGGGCTGGAGCCAACAAGGAGGTGCGCAGTCTTCTATTATGCTCCGAAAGAGCACACCTCCATGTGTTGAACCCATTGCGGCTTTAGGCCAGAGGTAGGCAGGGATCGGGTGGTGGATGCAGGCCACCACCACAGTTGGTAACGCAGAACGGTTAAGACCAGCTCCTGTCCTAACAGTCCTGCTTGTGCAGCCCAGTGGCATTAACAGGCCTGCTGCTGCTGATGCGCCTGCTGTCCACAGGTGTGGCCCCTACGCACACGGTCAGCGTACTCAATGGCCCCTGTGTTGTTAACAGGGAGTTCCTGGGCTGGGTGGGCATGTGGACCCTGTGACGCTAACAGGGCTCACAGTCTCCAGATCCGAATGGCGTCTAACTCGGTTCAGGCTACTATTAGTTTCATAGCCACACAGCTCTGTATCCTCCACCAAACCTTCAAGTTGCCAACCTCTCCTTTTCCAACTGGGAGCATGGTGGACACTGACTGCTGATGGGGATATATACCTTTCTCTTTCTTTTCTTATTAATTTTCGTTATATAGCGGTCACAGATTATATACCACTTTATCCAAATCTGCCAGTCCCACTGTAACAGATGTTGTTTCTTCAGCAAATGTTACAGTTGCTTAACCACCAAATCCACGGACCAAAACTTTTTTCCCCTTTCCAACACACCTGTTCCCCTTTCCAACAGCATCTGTCCTTTTTCAACTCATTTTGGGATATGACCAAAAGTGCAACTGTGCAGGGACACCGTACTCAACGCCATCTCAGCACAGCAGCCATCCCTCGGTCCCTCCGATGTGGACAAGTAAAAGACCATTTCCTCCTATCCATGACAAAGCGTTGAGATTCACTCTGTGCAGCACTGGTGTTTAGTGGACAAGTAGATCTAAGATTGCGTACCACATTCTGCAGATACTCCTGTATACGTGCGTCTATTTCTATGGCAGGAATTAGTTCGCCAAATTTTGTCTTGTACCGGGGATCTAACAGTGTGGCAACCCAGTATTCAGGATTAGTTCAAATTCATACAATCCGAGGGTCATGTAGGTAGTGCAGCAAGAAGGCGCTCATGTGTCTTGTGCATCCAGGAGGACCAAGTCCTTGGTGTGTTGGTGGCAGAGAGGTGAGAATCGTGCATCCTTCCTCTGCCCTCTCCCCCCAACCTCGCACAACCGAAATGTGAGCAAGCTCTCACTCATCTGCTGAGTCTTCCATGCCCATCGCCAGTTCGTCCTCCATTTCTTCATGGGCTCCTGCACTTTCATCAACACTTTTTGCTGATACTATGCGCCCTTGTTAATCCCTCTCCCTCACCATGACTGCCGCATAGGTGCCGCTGACCATCTGGACCTCGTAGATCTTGTTATCCCTTCCGCATATGACTCCTCCTGTACTTCCTCCCCTTCCTCTTGTCCCAACACCTGACTCCGAATAATAATTACAGTGTGCTCCATCATGTAGATGACCAGAATTGTCACGCTGAGAATGACATTGCCAGTGCTAAACATCTTCGTCGACATTTCAAAACTGTGTAGCAGGGTGCATAGGTCCTTGATCTGACACCACTCCAGCAGCGTGATCTGCACCACCTCTGGATCAAGTTATCCCAGGCTATATGTCTTACCGTATTTCAGCAGGGCTCTGCGGTGCTGCCACACACGCTGCAACATGTGCAGATTCCAATTCCTGCGTGTCGAAACATCGCATTTACGGCGTTTAACTGCCAGACCCTAAGACTTCCGGAGTGATGAAAGTTGTTGAGCTGCTGTGTGCGCACGATGGAAGTGAGCACATAGCGAGCGTGCCCACTGCACAAGGCCATGTAGGCCGTGATGGTGTTTTAAAAATTGCTGGCGAATTCGGTTCAACACGTGAGCCCTAAAAGGCACGTGTGTCACATTGCCCTGAGGATGGCCCGCAGCCAGGTTTGCATCATTGCCGCACACGGCTGTTAAGTCACCAACGGAGTCCGCTCCGTCAATTTGTACTCCGGTCGCCAGGTGACAACGTGTTCCTTTCATGAATAGTGCTGATGATGGGAGAGTAGTCGATGCCAGCGGCGCAGGTGGACGCAGGTTATGCTCACCCACTGGGCTGCATTACCTTGACAGATGCAGAATCTCTGGCTGAATGTAGCTGGTGGGTATCTCACAGATGAAATACCATCATTCAGCTACAACCAATGGGAAGACACCACACCCTTTTTTATGCCCATCCTGTCTGCAGACCACTGCCAGACATAGCTATGAACCTCTGGTTAATTTTACCCCCAGTTCAGTTTTATGATTTTGTGTGCTTGTTACCTGACTACTTTTCCTGCTTGCTGTTTATGTACCTTGTTGGCCGATACGCATTTCACCTCTGCTTGTTTTCTGATTCTTTCCTGGCCGTCCCATTCTGTTCCTGTTCCTCAATTAATGTTTTGACCCTGCCTGACTACTATTCTCTGTAATAGCGGTGTGACTCACATTTCCCATACATTTCAAAGTAAAACTTTGACCGCCTGATGGCATTGAGCTCTGCTGCCAGCATAGTAAGGAGGTGTGTGGTAGTCCTTGTGCGCAGTTGCAAGGAAGGGTGGCCTGACCACACAGGGTTTGCGCCAAGGTAGAGGACCCACACGAGGTTGAAGAGGCAGAAGCAGTGTATTAACTTCTACATACAGAACAAGGATTGAAACAACTCGTGGGGACGGCAAGACTTGTACAGCAGACCCTTCTCCATCTCTCACCATAGTTTGCCAGTGCCCAGTCAGTGACATGTAATGACCCTGTCTATGCTTACTGGTCCAAGTATCTGTGTTGAAATGCACCCTGTCGCACACAGATTTTCTCAAGGAAGTGGTGATGTTGTGTGCGACATGCTGGTGTAGCGCGGGCATGCTTTTCTTGGAGAAGCAGTGGTGATTGGGCATCTGGTACTGGGGCACAGCGACAGACATAAGGTCTGTAAAATCCTGTGTGTCCACTACGCGTAAAGGCAGCATTTCGGTAGCCAACAGCTTACAGAGGGATAGAGTCAACCACTTAGCTTTGTCATGGGTCGCAGTAAGTGGCCTTTTATTTGACCACATCTGAGGGACAGAGATCTGGCTGCTGTCTGTAGACGGTGTTGAGTAGGGTGTCCCTGGAAAAATGCAGGTTTGTGAGAAAAGTGCAGGCGGAGACATGATGTTGCCT
This sequence comes from Anomaloglossus baeobatrachus, assembly GCF_048569485.1. Taxonomy (NCBI): domain Eukaryota; kingdom Metazoa; phylum Chordata; class Amphibia; order Anura; family Aromobatidae; genus Anomaloglossus; species Anomaloglossus baeobatrachus. The sequence continues at coordinate 411,818,635 of NC_134355.1, read as the reverse complement.
TCATCTTGCCTTCAGATCTGTTCATCTTGTATCATTTTTAAAAAACACAGCAAGCAAGGGTTACTCCAAGCGGAGTCTACCTTTTTTCCCCAAATTGGGCACACAGACACCCCATCAGTGGCAGGACTTGTGCCCTAGTTGCAAACAGGATGTTTTGATTTGCATCAAGCACATTCCAAATCCACAAGCATTTACTCTCCCCAGGATGACACAGGGGTAGTAAATTCCTTCTGGATCCATGACTTGTTCATTTTGATGAACGTCAGTCTGTCCACATTGTCACTGGACAGACGCGTGCGCTTATCTGTCAGCACACACCCAGCAGCACTGAAGACACGTTCAGAGACAACGCTGGCAGCTGGACACGACAAAATCTTCAAGGCGTAACTGGAGAGCTCTTGACATTTTTCTAGATTTGAAGCACAAAAGGAGCAAGGCTCCATTTGCAAAGTCATTGCATCGATGTTCATTTGGAGATACTCCTGTATCATCCTCTCCATCCGTTGACTATGTGACACACTTGATGTCTCTGGTGGCCTTGCAAAGGAGGGTCTAAAAAAATTATGAAAAGATTCCATAAAATTGCTGTTACCAGCACCAGATACGGTCCTACTGGTACGGGTAGACTGTTGAAGATGACGAGGCCGTCCCATGTTTGTCAAGTTACAACTGGGAGAATCACTCCCTTCACCTGTTGTTTGGTGGAAAAGCCGAGCTAAGATCGAGTAACAGCTTCTGCTGATACTCCTGCATACGTGCGTCCCTTTCTATGGGTGGAATTATGTCACAAAATTTGGACTTGTCCCGGGGATCTAATAGTGTGGCAAGCCAGTAGTCATCATCACTTCTAATTTTGACAATACGAGGGTCATGTTGGAGGTAGTGCAACAAGAAGGCACTCATGTGTCTTGCGCAGCCTTGCGGACCAAGTCCACGCTGTGTTTGTGGCATAGAGGTGCTAACCGTTCTTTCTTCCTCTGTCATCTCCCCCCAACCTCTTTCAACTTAAATTTGACCAAGGTCCCCCTCATCAGCTGAGTCTTCCATGTCCATGGACAGTTCGTCCTCCATATCTTCATGTCCTCCTGCACCTTCCTCAACATCTCGCCTGCTACCATGCGCCCTTGTTGATCCCTGTCCCCCATGGTCCCATGCCTGCCGCGTTGGTGATGATGAACGTCTGGACCTTGGTGATGTTGTTGTGTCTTGCGCATATGAATCCTCCTGTAGTTCCTCCCCTTCCTGTTGTCCCACCCCCTGACTCCGAATAGTGTTTAGCGTGTGCTCCAGCATGTAAATGACTGTAATCGTCATGCTGATAATGGCATTGTCAGCGCTAAACATATTCGTCGCCATGTCGAAACTGTGCAGAAGGGTGCATAGGTCCGTGATCTGAGATCACTCCATCAGGGTGATCTGCCCCACCTCTGCATCTCGTTGGCCCAGGCTATACGTCATGACGTATTGCACCAGGGCTCTGCGGTGCTGCCACAGTCGCTGTAACATGTGGAGAGTTGAATTCCAGCGTGTCGCCACATCGCATTTCAGGCGATGAACCGGCAGGCCGAAAGACTTCTGGAGCGATGCAAGTCGCTCAGCTGCGGCGCTTGAACGGCGGAAGTGAGCACTGCAGACAGTTTCCGTGCCCTGGTCAGAAGGCCATCTAGGCCGGGATAGTGTGTTAAAAATTGCTGGACAACAAGGTTCAACACGTGAGCCATACAAGGCAAGTGTGTCACCTTGCCCAGTTGAAGGGCCGCACCCAGGTTTGCAGCATTGTCGCACACGGCCTTACCAGGCTGCAGGTTGAGTGGAGACAACCATTTATTAAACTCGGACCGCAGAGCTGACCACAACTCCTCAGCTGTGTGACTCTTATTCCCAAGACATGTCAAGCTAAAGACCGCCTGATGCCGTTGCGCTCTGCTGCCAGCATAGTAATGAGGGGTGCGTGATTCCTTCTGCGCAGTGAGAACGCTGGTGGCCTGACCAGGCAGGCTTGGGGCGGAGGTGGAGGACCCAGATGAGGTGGAGGATGCAGAAGCAGTGGCGGAACTTGGACAGACAGAGGATTGACACACAAGTCGTGGGGACGGCAAGACTTGTGCAGCAGACCCTTCACCATCTATCACCATAGTTACCCAGTGCCCAGTCAGCGACATGTAACGTCCCTGTCCATGCTTACTGGTCCAAGTATCGGTGCTGAAATTCACCCGTTCATACACAGAGTTTCTCAAGGAAGCGGTGATATTGTGTGCGACATGCTGGTGTAGCGCGGGCACACCTTTCTTAGAGAAGTAGTGGCGACTAGGCATCTGGTACTGGAGCACAGCGACAGATATAAGGTCTCTAAAATCCTGTGTGTCCACTAGGCGGAAAGGCAGCATTTCTGTAGCCAACAGCTTACAGAGGGATAGAGTCAACCTCTTCGCTTTGTCATGGGTCGAAGGAAGTGGCCTTTTATTTGACCACATCTGAGGGACAGAGATCTGGCTGCTGTGTGTAGACGGTGTTGAGTAGGGTGTCCCTGGAAAAATGCAGCTTTGGGAGGAAAGTGCAGGCGGAGACATGATGTTGCCTTCATCCAAAGTTGGTGCTATCGATGTCTGAGAGAGCTGTACACACTCACTTGTTTCCACTTCCAAACCAACTGACGACCTACCAAGCAAACTGCCTGTTGCGGTTACAGTGGTGGAAGTTGTGGGTGGAAAAACAGGTGTGACAGCTGTCCCCACAGTCCTAGAAGATGACGAGCGCGCGGATGCCCTGGAAGGGGCAGGCGGTGGATGGTTGGCTCCACTAGGCCGCATTGCAGCACGGTGAGCTTCCCACCAGGCCATATGATATTTATTCATGTGACGATTCATGGAAGAAGTTGTCAAACTGCTGAGGTTTTGACCTCTACTAAGATAACCATGGCAAATGTTACAGATCACATAATTTGGCCGATCTTTTTTTATGTCAAAAAAGGACCAGGCTAGGCAAGGCTTAGAGGCCATGCGACCTGTTGATCCACCCCGAATAATGCTCAGAGGCAGAGTGGTGGCTGAGGATGCAGTTGTAGACGTGCTACCAGTGCTCCGACTGTGTCCAGGAAGGCGCCAGGTTACTTCGACGTCGGTTGCATCCTCCTCCACCGCCTCTATTGACCTCCTCGAGTGTCTGACTGTGGGTTGACAGTAGGTGGGATCTAGAACTTCATCATCAATTGTTGTGTTTGCACTCCCCTCCCCCTCAGACCGAGTTTCTTCTTGCCCTGACCGAATATTTAAGTTGTCATCCCAATCGGGTATCTGCGTCTCATCTTCATCAGTATGTTCCTCATTGCCTATAACCACAGTTGTTGGAAAGGCAGCATTTTGGTAGCCAACAGTTTGCATTTTATGAAAGTCAACCTCCAAGCCATGTCATGCCCTTCTAAAAGCATGTATAACACAGCGAGGGGACTCCAACCACAGTCTCCCTCGTTGCCACTCACTGGGCCACACACACCCCACTTGACTGGCATCGGTTGAGCCCCCTTTTGAAAAAGAAAAAGATGCTTTGCATGAAGCACTCTCAAAAATACGCGTGCCTTTCCCGTCCCCTGGCTGACCCCGGGGAAGAAAAGTCCTCTGAGAGCCATGACTTGTTCATCTTGGTTCTTTTAGAAACACAGCGAGGGGACTCCAACCACAGTCTCCCTCGTTGCCACTCACTGGGCCACACACACCCCACTTGACTGGCATCGGTTGAGCCCCCTTTTGAAAAAGAAAAAGATGCTTTGCATGAAGCACTCTCAAAAATACGCGTGCCTTTCCCGTCCCCTGGCTGACCCCGGGGAAGAAAAGTCCTCTGAGAGCCATGACTTGTTCATCTTGGTTCTTTTAGAAACACAGCGAGGGGACTCCAACCACAGTCTCCCTCGTTGCCACTCACTGGGCCACACACACCCCACTTGACTGGCATCGGTTGAGCCCCCTTTTGAAAAAGAAAAAGATGCTTTGCATGAAGCACTCTCAAAAATACGCGTGCCTTTCCCGTCCCCTGGCTGACCCCGGGGAAGAAAAGTCCTCTGAGAGCCATGACTTGTTCATCTTGGTTCTTTTAGAAACACAGCGAGGGGACTCCAACCACAGTCTCCCTCGTTGCCACTCACTGGGCCACACACACCCCACTTGACTGGCATCGGTTGAGCCCCCTTTTGAAAAAGAAAAAGATGCTTTGCATGAAGCACTCTCAAAAATACGCGTGCCTTTCCCGTCCCCTGGCTGACCCCGGGGAAGAAAAGTCCTCTGAGAGCCATGACTTGTTCATCTTGGTTCTTTTAGAAACACAGCGAGGGGACTCCAACCACAGTCTCCCTCGTTGCCACTCACTGGGCCACACACACCCCACTTGACTGGCATCGGTTGAGCCCCCTTTTGAAAAAGAAAAAGATGCTTTGCATGAAGCACTCTCAAAAATACGCGTGCCTTTCCCGTCCCCTGGCTGACCCCGGGGAAGAAAAGTCCTCTGAGAGCCATGACTTGTTCATCTTGGTTCTTTTAGAAACACAGCGAGGGGACTCCAACCACAGTCTCCCTCGTTGCCACTCACTGGGCCACACACACCCCACTTGACTGGCATCGGTTGAGCCCCCTTTTGAAAAAGAAAAAGATGCTTTGCATGAAGCACTCTCAAAAATACGCGTGCCTTTCCCGTCCCCTGGCTGACCCCGGGGAAGAAAAGTCCTCTGAGAGCCATGACTTGTTCATCTTGGTTCTTTTAGAAACACAGCGAGGGGACTCCAACCACAGTCTCCCTCGTTGCCACTCACTGGGCCACACACACCCCACTTGACTGGCATCGGTTGAGCCCCCTTTTGAAAAAGAAAAAGATGCTTTGCATGAAGCACTCTCAAAAATACGCGTGCCTTTCCCGTCCCCTGGCTGACCCCGGGGAAGAAAAGTCCTCTGAGAGCCATGACTTGTTCATCTTGGTTCTTTTAGAAACACAGCGAGGGGACTCCAACCACAGTCTCCCTCGTTGCCACTCACTGGGCCACACACACCCCACTTGACTGGCATCGGTTGAGCCCCCTTTTGAAAAAGAAAAAGATGCTTTGCATGAAGCACTCTCAAAAATACGCGTGCCTTTCCCGTCCCCTGGCTGACCCCGGGGAAGAAAAGTCCTCTGAGAGCCATGACTTGTTCATCTTGGTTCTTTTAGAAACACAGCGAGGGGACTCCAACCACAGTCTCCCTCGTTGCCACTCACTGGGCCACACACACCCCACTTGACTGGCATCGGTTGAGCCCCCTTTTGAAAAAGAAAAAGATGCTTTGCATGAAGCACTCTCAAAAATACGCGTGCCTTTCCCGTCCCCTGGCTGACCCCGGGGAAGAAAAGTCCTCTGAGAGCCATGACTTGTTCATCTTGGTTCTTTTAGAAACACAGCGAGGGGACTCCAACCACAGTCTCCCTCGTTGCCACTCACTGGGCCACACACACCCCACTTGACTGGCATCGGTTGAGCCCCCTTTTGAAAAAGAAAAAGATGCTTTGCATGAAGCACTCTCAAAAATACGCGTGCCTTTCCCGTCCCCTGGCTGACCCCGGGGAAGAAAAGTCCTCTGAGAGCCATGACTTGTTCATCTTGGTTCTTTTAGAAACACAGCGAGGGGACTCCAACCACAGTCTCCCTCGTTGCCACTCACTGGGCCACACACACCCCACTTGACTGGCATCGGTTGAGCCCCCTTTTGAAAAAGAAAAAGATGCTTTGCATGAAGCACTCTCAAAAATACGCGTGCCTTTCCCGTCCCCTGGCTGACCCCGGGGAAGAAAAGTCCTCTGAGAGCCATGTCCACATTGTCAGTGGACAGACACGTGTGCTTATCTGCCAGCAGACCCACAGCAGCACTGAAGACAGGTTCAGAGAGAACGCTGGCTGCAGGACACGACAAGATCCCCAAGACGTACGTGGCGAGCTCAGGCAATTTATCAAGATTGGAAGCCAAGAATGAGCAGGGCTCAAGTTGCACAATAATGGCATGTTTCCTTGCATATACTCATATATCTGTGTGTCCTCCTCTTTTTCCTTGTCCAGCTCTTTTGTTTTCGCATGAGTATATGTCCTTGTCACTTTCCCATGTGTTTTGAGTTGTTTGTGACCTTTTGGACACCTTTGAGGGTGTTTTCTAGGTGTTTTTCTGTGTTTGTGATTGCCTTCCATTGTTTCCTATGCAGTTCGAGTTCGGTTCGTCGAACGTTCGACGAACCGAACTCGAACGGGAGGTCCGTTCGGCGAACCAACCTCGAGCCGAACCGCGACCGGTTCGCTCATCTCTACTTGACAGTCCCTTCAATTTCTTGATCTGTTAGCCCATTTTTCCTTTGTTTCTTCCAGACCCATTTGCACACATCAGAGCCTAGTCTATTGACTTTCGTCTCATCGCTCCAAATAACCTGTTTCCAATCTTCTACTGTCCACTTTTCATATGCTTTTGCAAACTCAAAACCCGTCGCATTTTATGACAATATTGAAGTCGAGGCTTCTTCACCTTTTTTTAAACTATTATTTCAGACTTGTGTAACGTGTCGCTTGGTGCTTGCATGGACGTCTGTGATCTCACTATTAAGAAGTACATGAGACACCTCCACTGCCATATTTACTGTGGCAGAACTGATAGATTTTATGATGAGCCGACTTATTGACTCTGATATTTTGCCTGGATGTTTGGCTCATGGCTTTTGAATGGATGGACTTCATTTCATTTTCTTCTGTCATGGCACTTACATGATGCAGTTTGGCAATTTTCTTGTCTGAGAGACTGCTATCGAAGAGCTAGATCAGAGGTCTCAAACACGTGGCTCGCGGGCCGCAAGCAGCCCCGCAGGCTACTTCTTGCGGCCCGCAGGCATGTGCAAGGGCCGCAGCCATCACTGCTCATTGCTTTATTCCAGATGAACATTTTATTGGCACTGTGCAGAGTCAGGCTCTGTCTTGTCTAGTTCAATGGCAGCTTCTAGCCAAGCAGAGGCAAGCAGCTAATGCGTATGATGTCACCTGCTTGCCTCTGATTGGCCGGTGGCTGCCATTGGAATAGTGCAGCAGTGGCAAAACGTTCATCTGAATTTTAGATGAAGCGTTCAGAGCGGCCACGATCTACAGTAGGGGCTCGTGCCTGCGGGCTGCAAGAATCAGGAAAGAGAATTTCAAGGGAACGGAGGACAGGTGAAAAGAATGTGTGAGAAGAATGTGTGTGTGTTTAATGGCACAATAGAAAAGCAACCACAGCACTGTGGAAAGGAACTACAGCTTGTTATGGCTTTGAAACAAATTGAATAAAAAACATTTATCTCCACTTGTGCTGTCTTCAGCAGCTGCACGGAGTGAACACGTCTTGTGTCCTTTTTCTGCATCCCTAGAATCAGGCTCTTGTGGCCTGCATTGTGCTGCTATTATATATAGCAAAAACCATAATAGATAGATACAGATTGTGCAATCTGCCCTTCTGTGCAATATCCACCTCCTCCTTGGTTATGGGTCCCTAACTTATGGTGTTGCCAAAACCAGCTAATCAAAATCCTAGGAACACTCTGCACCACACCCATCAGACACACCAGTGGACGGCCTGAGTGGAATAGGGTTTCCCACGTGGGGGGTTGTTAAGGGGAGGTCAGGAGTGTCAGGAGTAGGCCAGTGTAGTGTTGGAGGTGAAAGAGAGAGGAGGTCAGTAGCCGGGCTCCTTGGAAGTAACTAGGTGGCAGACGGTGGTCTGGGCCTGGTAGGAGCTGGACCCCGTTCGCAGGGGATCGTGACAAGGGGCACGGAACTGTCGAGGAGGATAGCCGGCGGCCTTGTACCATCACCCGGCTGGGACCAGGGCACGACGGGGTACGTGGACCCTAGGTCAGGGAGTAGCTTCAAGCAACCTGACAATTCACCCATCGAGATCGGAGCCTTCAAGATCTACTCTCCACCCGCTCCAAAATCGGGGTACTAGCGCAACGAGGGGGATAGGACTTTCCACAAAACGGTCCAGGAAATCCCAAGCGTGAACCCTAAGAGCAAGCTCCCACAGTTAGCCACACTGGGGAGCGGGATCCGATTAGTTTTACGCTACCAGAACCAACTAAGAAGTAGACTAAGTGCTAGAGAAAAGGTCACAGATCATCAGGTAACACCACCGGGGATGGGACCCAAACTAGCTCCCCTCGGCGGCAGTGGTGTCCAGAACTTTGGTTTACCAAGCCAAGTTGTTGGTGTCAGCTTCATGGACTGAGTGAGTACGCAACTGACCCTTTCATCCCCAACGGCACTTCTGGACCCCATCACCGAGTCACGGGGCATTCCCCCTACTCGTGGAGGGTCGCAACACCTGGCTGCCCCGTCATCACCCCGGGTACTCCCCATTGGCAGCGGTGGTACTTCACCTTACCACACACCACGGGTGGCGTCACAAACTTTAAATACACCATCCCCTGTAAATACCCCCTTTATTTGAGTGGCCGCACGACCCCCGGGTCCGGACGCCCCTCGAGCCACCGCGGATCCGGATATGAGCAGCCCAACTGCTCACATGGGGGCGGCACACCTCAAGTGAAGTAGTGATGCACTGCATGCAAGTCTTTGCAGCGTTAAACAACATCGGAAAGCAGTGTACATCACTGCTGACAGGATCGTCTGCTGCAGATGCCCCTCACTAGTGGTAAGGAACAGAACGCTGTTCCACCCTGATGTTTTCTTATCACCGCTCATTTCTGTGTTGAAAGAGCAGGGAGAGCGGTGCTGCTACTGATAAGACTAACACTGGCCGCAGGCTTGTGCCTTTCTCTCCCTGGCTGTACAGCACAGCTCAGGCAATGAGATGTGCTGTGATTCATAAAGCGTGCACTCCCCCCCCTTGCACCATCACAGGTACAGTTTAAAGGAGCATAGAGAGATAAATGGCTCCCTGCTACTGCACCAAAGACTAACGGAGGGCCCCCCTGCCAGCCTAACAGTGAGTAAGTTTAAATGGGGGCCCTTTAGTCGGCGTTGATAGAGGAGGAGGGGGCTAAGTCACTTACAGATGAATGAGCGCCTCATTTCTCCTTTCACCCTTAACTAACCGAGCTCTCGCCCCATGTATCACCCCTGACTGACTAAGCCCCTCTCCCTGAAATACCCCTGACTGCCTATGTCACCTCTCACTGTATCACTCCAGACTGACTGAACCTCCTTCCCTTGTATCACCCATGACTGACTGCTCCCCCTTCGCTGTATGACCCCTGACTGCACCCTTTTCCCCTTGTATCACCCCTGACTGACTGTACTCCTTTCCCCTGTATCACCCCAGACTGACTGCAGCCCCTCCCCTGTGTCACTCCTGACTGAATGAGACCCCTCCCCTGTATCACCCCTGACTGACTGAGACCCTTTCCCCTGTATCACTCCTGAGTGAATGAGACCCCTCCCCTGTATCACCCCTGACTGACTGAGACTCTTTCCCCTGTATCCCTCCTGAGTGAATGAGACTCCTCCCCTGTATCACCCCTGACTGACTGAGACCCTTTCCCCTGTATCACTCCTGAGTGAATGAGACTCCTCCCCTGTATCACCCCTGACTGACTGAGACCCTTTCCCCTGTATGACTCATGACTGTCTGCACCCCCTCCCCCTGTATCACACCTGAAAGCTCTCTTTTGATATCACTCCAATGTCCCACATAACTAATTTAGGGCCTCCACCACTTTTAGTACATATAGTATGTACATTCACATAATGTATTTGCTGTAGAATTTCAACAACGGAAATGCCACAGCAAATTAACATTGATAATATCCACGTAAATATTGTGCAGATATTGATGGATTTAATAGTACGAAATGGTTCACCTTTACCACTGACCTCTTCCTTTGTATTGCAAAGTATGAAATCAGTGGTGAATATCTGCAGCATAAATTGACAATTGTTCAAGTTAATTCTGCAGCGACGGTCAATTTGTTTAGTAGTTATTACACATCAGTGGACATTTATCATTGAGTTTGCACCAAAATGTGGGCACCAGCACTTTCTATAACATTAATGCATTTCTCCAGAATTTTGTTTTGTATCACCACTGGAGTGGTGCTTTTAACCCAAGGTCTCTGCCACTGTTTTATCTCACCCTCTGGCGTTTTCACTTTTTGTTTTCCTGTCATGCCATCATTGTGAGCGCAGCTTCTGACTGGCTTGAAGTTATACGCTACTTCACAAGTGCTCAATACAAGTCTATGAGAGCAAGAACAAGGCTCTCATAGACTTGTATTGTGGTGAGACCTCCGGCTCCAAGAAACTCTGGACCAACCAGCAGGTCCACAAACTTCCGGAGGCTGACGAGCTCTATGGCACTGGAGGGTGAAGATGCCAGAAGGTGAGTATAAGAGTAAGGTCAGGGACCGTAGATTAGAACCCCCACTCCAGCAGTAAATAAAACAAATCCTGGAGAGGTGCTGTAAGAAGTATATTACCTTGTATTATACCATGATATTAGCACGTTTTACCACACAATTGGTGGTGTTATATTTATTGCTATGTAACTACATAGTGGGCGCCAAGAATGAGTTTCTCTGGAGGTCCCATGGTACTCCAGAACGATGCTGTACATATCCAACAACAAAGTAAAATCCCTAAAAAATTAGCCAAATTAAATATTTTAGTATCACATATGGCATGTCATAGCCACATATTATACAGATTTTAGTTGATGAGATGTCAGATATCACCTTTGGAACATTATATGAAATGGATCCCTTCTAATTTTTTCCTATCTTCCCGCCCTTGCCTCCAACCATTTACTCTACAACATTTTCTGCTTTTCAATTAATACATCTCAACCCTCCTAAAATAGCTGAGTGAAAATATCATCTTCAGTAATGTTTCGGGTAATCTGTTACAGATTGTTTTTATCTTCACAGAATATACATCACTGGTGAACCCATGGCTTGTCTATAGTCTGTTAACAATTTAATGATAGTTAATATACTCTCTATATAATAATCTATACAGCATTCCACCACTTCATAAATCATTATCACTTAGTCAAACTTACTAACAATAGAAAATAATATCATATCAAACTTTACCAGTGAATGTATTTAGTCTGGCACCAAACAATCCAGAAATTTTGCTGATCTTTTAGTTGATCTTTGCTGATCCTTTAGAACAGTCTGCGTGTGCAGATTCCTCATGACGTATCTATAAGGGATAAGCAGGTTACCATGCTAACACCCCCATACCAATCTACCTAAATAAAGACGAGAACCACGACTTTATTGCAGGAATGGCCACAGTTTTTATTTAAACGTATATATGTATACCAAAAACTCGTGGCCCAACATGCCACTCAATTGTTAAACTTAACCTTATACATATATACCCGTATAACCAGAAACCCCGATAGATCCATCCGAGAGGCCAACCATCATTCCTAACCCCCCGGCCGTAACCTCCAAACCGGCCCAGAGGACCACCTCGGCCGTGACCACCCGGCCCAAGGTGAGGGGTAACAACGTTCCATCGTTGATTACCCCTACCCAGAACCTGCGGGCCCTCCGCCCACAAGTTCCCATCCAGTCCGAAGCCACTCCCCTTGAGCGACTTCGTACCAACAAACCGACTGTCGGTACTCCCAACCTCTCAGACGGACCTATCACCCCGCCACAGACCGGCCAAGTGACACCCTTACTTGGCCCGGGCCCCCCACACCCCTAGTGCTTGCTCCAGGCCATCCCTCAAACCCAACATCCATAAATCCAGACCCACATCAGTCAGATGAACCCCATCTCTCCTCAGATACTGCTCCGTGGACTCCTCCAATTCTCTATGCCGTACCACCAACCCTCCATTCCTCGCCACAAACCTACCAATTGCCCGGTTCAGCTTGCTCCGAGCCCTATTAATACGGTCCACCGACCTACCAAAACGCCACTGCGTCCGAGCTATGATGTCCGACCAAACAATAACTATGCCCGGGAACGCCCTCCACAAATGTAACAGGTCCAGCTTTATGTCCCTTTTCAACTCCCTTGCCGACCTTACTCCCAAATCGTTCCCACCCACGTGCAAAATTAACACATCAGGGTCACGATCCATACGGCTATAATAAGCCACCTCTGGGCGCACTCTACCCCAAGTCATGCCCCGAATTCCGAGCCACTTTACTCGGGCGTCCGACACCGACACTCCAAGCTGCCGACCGTCACGACGCACATCCGCCCGCAACGCTCCCCAATACACATAGGAGTGCCCGAGGATCCACACAAGGCACGGACCTACAAAATACAAAAACCACGAATAAAAACAGCAACAGCACAAGAAAAATTACCACAAACCAGCATCAAACACAAACCAGGAATCCCCCACCCCTGACCCTCACCTGACCAAGTGAGGCCTAATGTACAAACGAAACCTGGAAGACTCCCACCTCCCAATCCGCCGGATACAATCCTCACTCAAACCCCACCTGGCGGCTTCCGTCGCCGCCCCTATCCGAAAGGAGTGAGACCCGTACTCACGTGGCTCCTCCCCCACCCTTGCTAAAGCCATCTTCAGCACCGCATTGAATTGGTACCTCGACAAAGCCAATCCGTCCACATGTCTAAGAAAAACGCCAGGAAAACCGCCCCGCACCTTTAAAAACTCAGACACTTGTGCCACTGGGCACAACTGGTGCCCCGGTAAAGCAAACAACACTATTAAGCGCCCCCGACCCCTCTGATCCGTCTTCGAAAAGCGAAGGCGACATTCCACTCTGTCCTCCCCCAGCATTACATCCTCTAACAGCAACCCACCCATCGCTTGCTTGGTCTGGCTGACCAATTCACCAATGCGAAAGGCCCCAAAAAACGCCAATACAAAAGCTACTGAAAACAACACCCTCTCATAAGAAGACGAACACAATTCCCCCAAACACCCCACTAAACGAACCAACAATGGCAATGACACCGGCCGCCTCATGTCACGCGACTGGGCCCCCTTTCGAAAACCTTTCATTGCCTGCCGCACCAGAAAATCCTTAGTCGCGTCCCGAACCCCTTGCATCTGAAACAAGAAGGCCAATGCCGCCAACTTGCCACCAATCACCGAAACGGACCGACCTGCCGAAAAATCCCCACTAATTAACATCAGGACCCCCAACACTCGGCCCTTGTAACCCGACTCCAAATATTCCCCTCTCTCCAACTCTGCCCAAGCTTGCCACACCGCCTGATATCGGCACCAAGTAGCCTCAGACACCGATCTCCTAATTCCCTCAAATGCTATACCGATGCCAGGTCCCACAGCCATTCCGGGCAAGGTTCTCCATCCGCGTCCGCTCCCGGCACCAGCTTCCTGAACCTGCAAAACTGAAACCGAGATAGCGCATCAGCCACCTCATTCCGAATCCCTGGCACGTGCCGAGCCACCACGCAAATGTTCAACTCCAAGCATCGCAACACCAGGTGCCTTAAATACCCCACAACCGGTGGGGATTTTGCCGACAGTGCATTGATGGAATGCACCACCGCCATGTTGTCACAATGCAAGCAAACCCTTCTTCCGGAAAAAACGGGGCCCCACAACTCGATTGCCACAATGATGGGAAACAATTCCAGGAGCGCCAAATTCCTCACCAAACCTGCTTCCACCCAAAGCCGTGGCCACTTTCCCACACACCAGCGCGTCTGAAAAATTGCCCCAAAACCTGTCGCTCCAGCCGCATCAGTATACAATTCCAACTGGCTATTGGACAATGCCTCGCTCATCCAAAGGGTCCGACCGTTGTACCGGTCCAAGAACTCCTCCCAAACCAACAAATCCCCTTTCATCACTTTGGTCACTCTGACAAAGTGATTTGGAGCTTTTACCCCCGCGGTTGCGCTCGCCAGTCTCCTATTAAATATCCGCCCCATCGGCATAATGCGACAAGCGAAATTCAATTTTCCGAGCACTGACTGCAAATCCCGCAACCGCACCTTCTTGGCCTGCGACAAAAACCGCACCGACGCCTTCAAATCCAAAAGCTTCCCCTCCGGCAACCGGCATTCCATCGCCAGTGTATCAATTTCGATACCTAAGAAACATAGGGCCGTCACCGGCCCTTCTGTTTTTTCTTTTGCCAACGGAATACCCAGACTCCGCGCGATCTGCTCTAACGTAACCAACAACAAGGAGCAAACCGAAGAGCCCGCCGGACCCACGCAAAAGAAGTCATCCAAATAGTGAATCACTGAATGGACTCCTGCCACCTCCTTGACTACCCATTCCACAAACGTACTGAATGCCTCAAAATAAGCACACGAAATGGAACAGCCCATCGGCAGGCAACGATCCACATAGTATTCACCATCCCACATACACCCTAAGAGATGAAGGCTCTCTGGATGCACCGGGAGTAAACGAAAAGCTGCTTCTACATCCGCCTTTGCCATCAGTGCCCCCCGCCCCGCAACCCTTACCAGCTCCAAGGCCCTATCGAACGATACATAACATACCGCCGACAACTCTGGTGATATCCCATCATTTACCGACAATCCCGCCGGATAAGATAAATGATGAATGAGCCGAAATTTGTTCGGCTCCTTCTTAGGTACCACCCCTAGGGGGGAAATCCGTAAGTTGGAGAATGGCGGGTCCTGGAAGGGGCCCGCCATCCTCCCCAACTCCACCTCCTTCTGCAGCTTTTCCTTCACCACCGCCGGATGTTCCTTTGCGGACCTCAAGTTTCCCGGGCGAAACACCGGCGCCTCAGATTCAAACGGAATCCGAAAGCCCTCCGTAAAACCACGTTCCAACAACTCCGCCGCCCTAACATCCGGGTATCTATTTAAATAGGGAAGCATCGCCTCTACCCTCACTGGCGTCCTCCCTTTTTCCAGACCCCTCCCCCGCCTTTCCTTTTCCTTTCTTGAAGCACCTGGCCAGAGGGTGGGACCCTCCACATCCGGAACACTCATGTTTGAACCGACAAGAGGCCCCGAACTTACACTGTCCCTCGTTATATTGCCAACAAGCCCCTTTTTTCTGTCCAGCCGAGGACCCGCCACTCGCACCCGGGCTCCCGGCACCCCCTCGAAAGGGCTGAGCCGGAGCCGTCATTAACCGCATCCACAAAGAAATGTCCTTGTGGCCCCACTGGACACCCGGCCGCAGAGCCTTCCGTTGCCGGAACTGCTCATCATATCTCAACCACCCTAAACCGCCGTACACTCTATACGCTTCCCCTATCGCGTCCATATATCCAAATAGGGCGGAACAATGCTCCGGCTCCTTTTCCCCGATCACGCTGGCTAAGATCGCAAAGGCCTGTAGCCAGTTAGTAAACGTCCTCGGGATCAACCGATACCTCCATTTTTCCTCATCCTCTTTCTCCTTTTTTGTGTCACTGGGTTTCACCTTATCCAAATTAAACTTTTCCAAAGGAAGCAGGGAAAAAATTTCCACGTACTCCCCTTTCCAAATCTTTTCCCTCACCTCCTTTTTTAAATGAACCCCTAACTGACCTTCAAAACACACATAAATTTCACTACGCGCCCTATCATCCAAACGCACAACCTCATCCTCCTTTTCTTTTTCCTTTTCCACCTCCTTACTCGCACCCACGTCAGCTGCCCCCCCAGCCGCCTGTCCCGTACCTACCGCCGAGGTAGGATCCCGTGTCGCAACCTCGCGCACCGTCGCCTCCGTCTGCACCACCTCCGTGGGGCCCACCCACGCCCCCACCGGGGCCCCAGGCCCAGACCGACTAACCCGTTCCGCAGACAACCCCTGCAACACCCCCAAAAGCTCCCCCCAAAACTCCGGGCCCGGCAAACCAGACTGACCGACCGCCCCCACTCCCTGCGCGACGCGTCCCGCAACGGAACCCCCGCCCCCGCCCGCGCTACCCACAGAATACAACATTTCAGACGTCCGCTCACCAGGCTGCCGTTGCACCGACTCCGGACCAGCCGTGCCACGATCTTCCTGCTGCCGCTCTGTCCGTCCTGCCGCTGCAGTTGCTCCTTCTTCCTCGCCGGATTCCGACGAGCTGGCGAAATCCTCAGGGGGGACCAGCGAGGGGACAGCACGCACCTGGCGGCCATCAACCCCCACGGTCACCGCACCCTGCTCGTCCGGGCGACTCCTGCTGGACCTCTTCCTCTTTGCCCGCCGTGGCGCCCTGCCGCCGTCCTTCCTTGCTGACATCATGACAGACTGCTGCGCCGCTACCTCTCCTGTCGCTCTCAGTGGGCTCCCTCCCTGCCGACTGCAGGAAGGCCGTGCAGAACTTGACCTTCGCTGGGAACGCCCCCCAGCCCGATCCTCGCTGGGGGGGACCGTGATTACAGATCTCATCGCCGTCTGCGGGCCACTGTAACCCTCCTCTGATCTCCCCACGTCGCCGCTCCCATCCGCTCCAGCCCTCCGTCCTGTGTCTCTCCCCTGCGGCCTGCAGGGAGTCTCATCCGACCGTCTGGAACGCCGAGCGCCACCCCCAGCCGGCACATCACTGGGGGCTGCTGTGATCATCGCTCCGGTCTGCGGCTGGGCAGGCCGCGGACCGGAAGTGGGCCTCGCCGAGGCTCCGCCCACCCCCGACCCGCGGGATCTCCGACGAGGATTCCTCTCGGTGGCCGGCAGCTCCCCTGGGTGAGTAGAAGGGCTCCGCCTCCCCGGAGGGTCCCCGCAGGGGCTCCTTGATCTCATTCTCCCCCTCCAGCTGGGGGAGTAGCGCTCCGGCGGTCGCGCCCGCCGAGCACGTAGCAACGGGCCGGGCGCAGGAGCAGCAGGCAGCGCCGCTCCAGGGCCACAGACCGCCGCCAGCTGCTGCCGCAGAGCATCCACCCCGACTACCTCGGAGGACCCACGCACCATCTCAAGCAGCTCAGCTAAGGCAGCCATGGCAGCAGGCAGCAATACGTCCTGGGGACACAACTTTCCGGCGACAAAAGGGGAGGTAAACAGTACACCCCCTCTCTTATACCTCCCCAAACTCCCCACCCCTTCCTTGCTCCCCTCCCAATCCCCTTACAGCTCCCTTCCACCAATCCTATAGCCCCATATATCCCCTATCCATGTAAACCAAATTAACCCCTTCCTAACCTGGCACCCTCCCGATCGTCATGGGGTCCGTTCACCCCTATGGGGTTCACTGCCCTTCTATTTAGCTGAAGAGTCACAATGAGAAAGTCAAATGCATCAGAACAGAAGCAATGATTTCGTATCAGGCATTTGGCATTTGATTTGAGCCCCATCTAAACTTAAAATCCAGCATTTTAGTGATATAATAATCCAGAACTCCATCATTTCTTGGATTTACAGTCGTGGCTGAAAGTGTTGGAACCCATGAAAATTGTACCAGAAAATGAAGTATTTCTTCCAGAAAATTATTGCAATTACACGTTTTGTTATACACATTTATTTCCTTTGTGTGTATTGGAACAACAGAAAAGAAAAAAAGGAAATTGGACATAATTTCACACAAAACCCCCAAAATGGGCTGGACAAAATTGTTGGCACCCTCAGCTTAACCCCTTCACCATCCATCTGTTTTCACCTTTCTGACCAGGCCAATTTGTTTCAATTCTGACCACTGTTACTTTATGATGTAATAACTCTGGACCGCTTCAGAGGATCCCAGTGATTGTGAGTGTCACACAGACTTTTCCACACAAGTTCGTTGACTGTCATAGCGGCTTTAGGCTCTGACAATGCAGATTCTCTGGTGTCTGGGATCAACACAAGCAGACATTTTTTAGGGTTCGCTAATTATCACTGGAAGTTTATTAAGAATTTCTCTCCCATAGCAAGGCCACTTACTGACATGACTAAAGGGTGCTTTACACTCTGCGACATCGCTAGCTAGCACACACCTTTTCAGCGACGTCGCTGTGACCGTCGAACAATCCCTCCTTCAAGGGGGAGGTGCGTTCGGCGTCATAGCGATGTCACTGCGGCATCACTAAGCGGCCACCCAATAGCAGAGGAGGGGCGGAGATGAGCGGCCGGAACATGCCACCCACCTCCTTCCTCATTGGCGGTGGACGCAGGTAAGATGTTTGTCATTCCTGCGGTGTCACATATAGCAATGTGTGATGTTGCAGAAACGACAAACAACATCATAACTGCAGCAGCAACGATATTCTGAAAAGGAGCGACGTGTCAACGATCAACAATTTTTGACGTTTTTGCGATCGTTGATCGTCGCTCCTTGGTGTCACACGCTGCGATGTCGCTAACGGCGCCGGATGTGCGTCACTAACGACGGGACCCTGACGATATATCGTTAGCCATGTTGCAGCGTGTAAAGCACCCTTAAGAAGGGTAGAGACTTCTATGATTAGACTCAGGGTGGTTTGTATGCTTTCAAATGCCTTAAGAAGTGCTTCTCGTCCGCACCTGTACACTGTGTGCAGAATTATTAGGCAAATGAGTATTTTGATCACATGATAATTTTTATACATGTTGTCCTACTCCAAGCTGTGTAGGCTCGAGAGCCAACTACCAATTAAGTAAATCAGGTGATGTGCATCTCTGTAATGAGGAGGGATGTGGTATAATGACATTAACACCCTATATAAGGTGTGCTTAACTCTTAGGTAACTTCATTTCCTTTGGCAAAATGGGTCAGAAGAGAGATTTGACAGGCTCTGAAAAGTCCAAAATTGTGAGATGACTTGCAGAGGGATGCAGCAGTCTTGAAATTGCCAAACCTTTGAAGCGTGATCACCGAACAATCAAGTGTTTCATGGCAAATAGCCAACAAGGTTGCAAAAAGCGTGTTGTGCAAAAAAGGCACAAAATAACTGCCCATGAATTGAGGAAAATCAAGCGTGAAGCTGCCAAGATGCCATTTGCCACCAGTTTGGCCATATTTCAGAGCTGCAATGTTACTGGAGTATCAAAAAGCACAAGGAGTGCCATACTCAGTGACATGGCCAAGGTAAGGAAGGCTGAAAAACGACCACCTTTGAAAAAGAAACATAAGATAAAACGTCAAGACTGGGCAAAGAAATATCTTTAGACTGATTTTTCAAAGGGTTTATGGACTGATGAAATGAGAGTGACTCTTAATGGGCCAGATGGATGGGCCAGAGGCTGATCAGTAAATGGCAGACAGCTCCACTCCGACTCACACGCCAGCAAGGTGGAGGTGGGGTGCTGGTATGGGCTGGTATCATCAAAGATGAACTTGTGGGACCTTTTTGGGTTGAGGATGGAGTGAAGCTCAACTCCCAGACCTACTGCCAGTTTCTGGAATACAACTTCTTCAAGCAGTGGTACAGGAAGAAGTCAGTATCGTTAAAAAAAACCATGATTTTCAAGCAGAACAATGCTCCATCACATGCATTCAACTACTCCACAGCGTGGCTGGCCAGTAAAGGTCTAAAAGATGAAAAAATAACGACATGGCCCCCTTGTTCACCTGATCTGAACCCCATAGAGAACCTGTGGTCCCTCATAAAATGGGAGATCTACAGGGAGGGAAAACAGTACACCTCTCAGAACAGTGTCTGGGAGGCTGTGGTGGCTGCTGCATGCAATGTTGATCGTAAACAGATCAAGCAACTGACAGAATCTATGGATGGTAGGCTGTTGAGTGTCATCAGAAAGAAAGTGGCTATATTGGTCACTAATTTTTGGGGTTTTGTTTTTGCATGTCAGAAATGTTTATTTCTAAATTTTGTGCAGTTATATTGGTTTACCTGGTGAAAATAAACAAGTGAGATGGGAATATATTTGGTTTTTATTAAGTTGTCTAATAATTCTGCACAGTAATACCATATTTTTCGGACTATAAGACGCACTTTTTTCCCCCAAATGTTGGGGGGTGCATCTTATAGTCTGAATGTGGCTGCGAGGAATGAGGGTGCTGCGGTCGAGCGGGTCATCGGGGGCATGAGCAGGCTGTAGTAGCCTGCCGTGACCACGTGGGCCCTCTCATTTCATATGCACGCCCATCCTCCCGTCCTTCATCCCTCAGCGCTAAAGCCGGCGCTGACTAGAGTTGAGCGCGGTTCGCGGTTCGAGGTTCTCCAGTTCGCGGCTCGGGTGATTTTGGGGGCTGTTCTAGATCGAACTAGAACTCGAGCTTTTTGCTCTAGATCGAACTAGAACTCGAGCTTTTTGCTAAAGCTCGATAGTTCTAGATACGTTCGAGAATGGTTCTAGCAGCAAAAAGCAGGGCTTTTTACAGCTACAGTGTGCAGGAGCCATCGCTGGCAGCCTGCCAGAAGCTGGTAACCAAGATAAACATCGGGTATCCAAGCAAAGCGCTTTGGTTAGTAACCCGATGTTTATCCTAGTTACGTGCAGGAAGCCCATACTTCCCTGCTCAGCTCACTCCGCCCCCTCCTGCACGCGGCATGTACACACACACACACACACACACACTCACCTGTCCCCAGCCAAGCAGTCCACGACACTGACGTCCTCAGCGCCACCCACTTCGCACTCCGCCGCCAGCACACATGGCTCCGCCCACCTGCACTCTGCACACACGGTCCCGCTTGGCTTACCTGCGGTGATGAAGTCCCGACCTCAGCGCTGTCACTGTCCTCCATGGCCGCCGCTTGTCACATCACCTTCTCTCGCTTCCGAACCGAGACTAACTAGCGGTGACGTCACGGGCCGCTCGTGATACTTGGCTGTGAAGGCGGCGGTCATTGAACTCAGTGACAGGTTTTGTCAGCAGTGCAGGAGATCAGCGCAGGTAATGTAATGAAAAAATTGTTTAAAAGAACAGAGAGTCCTCAGTGGTTGATACCTTTTAATGTAATGGTAATGCACTGGAGTGAACATGTGACCGCCTCATGTAGGATGAAGCTATGGATCCTGGGTAAATTTATGTATTTTCCCTCCTTCAGTTTTTTTGCAGTACACAAAAAAAACGGAAGGCACACGGATGACAAACAGATGACATACGGACCGTCTACGGAACAGAAACGGATGCCACACGGATGCACCCATGAAAAAAAACGGACTGTTTTTTGCAGACCGCAAAAATGGATCGGTCGTGTTAATGTAGCCTTATTCTGATCTGCCGTTTATAAACAGCAGGCAGAAATAAGTGAATAACGCCCCCCAGCGTCAGAAAATCTCCGGGGTTTCAGGGCTAGCTGAGACCGTGGAGATCATGATTCAGGACGGTTTTTCCGGTCCCCGCTCACGTGATCACAGGTATACACCGTACACCGATGATCACGTTACAGTAAATGACAGCGCTGGTAAAAAATTCTTTATCTCCCATCTGGCATGAACAAACATGATAAATCTCCTCCCCGGTCCCCTCCGGTCCCCCGGTGTTGCCAAAGTGCCCCCCTTGATGCCCTCCCAGAAATCCAAGATGGCCGCGCACACAGCAGCGCGCCGGCCGCATTCACCCTACTCCTCTGATTTCTGTCGCATGTGCCATGACACATGCAACAGAAAACTCCTCCCCAGGCCCTGCCAGGTCGCCCCCTATAACCCCACCGGTGTTTCCCGGTGTCCCACGGTACCTGTGCAGCGTTGATCCCCCCACGGCCCTCTCCTTCACAATAGACGCTGCCGCATGCACAGAGCGGCTGTCAGCTCAGCTTCCTGTGTTCAGACACAGTGAGTGGTGGTTATGTATCTGTAAGCTAAATGGGCGGCACGGTGGCTAAGTGGTTAGCACTGCAGTCTTGCAGCGCCGAGATCCTGGGTTCAATTCTCACCAAGGACACCATCTGCAAGGAGTTTGTATGTTCTCCCCGTGTTTGCGTGGGTTTCCTCCGGGTACTCTGGTTTCCTCCCACACTCCAAAGACATACAGCGCTATGGAATTAATAACGCTATATAAATTATTATTATTACTGCAATGCCCTGCTCATGAGGTAAGGAACATAATTGATCAGGAGAGCTATATACTACATTTCCAAATGGAGGGATTTGCTTTTATAGTTTCCCTGCTGAACGACTACCAAACATGAGAGTCCGTTATACGCCACAAGAAAACACATCTAAATAGCGAGCTCTGTTGTTAAGTATTCATTCAGCTGGATAACTGGACTTAAAGGGGTATTCCATCTCCAAGATCCTATCCCCAGTATATAGTAGGTGGAATAGCAATAATATCAGCAAATACCAATATTTGGAAATGTAGAATAGTTCTCTTGATTAGGCATGCCCTTACCTCATGAGCAGGGCATTGCAGCTTTGGTAGCAACCATTACGACATGGACTCTACTGCTGTGGACCCGGGGAGAGTGAGTGCAGATTCATTGCACCCACACTCCTCACATGAAGGGTCTGCACTCCTAGAAAATGGGGGATACGTTCCCTGAGTGTCTCCCCCCATATTCTAGACGGTCCAGAGTCGTCGTGGGACCCCTTTATTTTTTTCTTACAATAAATTGGTGAAAGAGGAAATGTTTTGGGGACTGTTTTTTCAAATAAATTTCTTTTGTCGATTTTTTTTCGTTAGTACTGACAGTTTATGATGTTGGGTATCTAATAGACGCCATGACATCACAAACTGCTGGGCTTGATCTCAGGTGACTTTACAGCTAGTATCAACCCGATTTATTACCCCGTTTTCCACTGCACCAGGGCACGGGATGAGCTGGGGTGAAGCGCCAGGATTGGCGCATCTAGTGGATGCACCACGTCTGGGGTGCCTGCGGCCTGCTATTTTTAGGCTATGAAGGCCCAATAACTATGGACCTTCCCACCCTGAGAATACCAGACCACAGCTGTCCGCTTTACCTTGGCTGGTGATCCAATTTGGGGGGGACCCTACTTTTTTTGTGTAATTATTAATATTTATAAAATAATTATAAAAAAAGAGCCTGGGGGGACCTCCACATTGGATCCCCAACCACGGTAAAGCTGCCAGCTGTGGTTTTCAGGCTACAGCCGTCTGCTTTACCCTAGCTGGCTATCAAAAATGGGGGGACCCAACGTCATTTTTTTTTTAACTATTTTTTAAATAGAAAAAATTAATGGGCTTCCCTGTATTTTGATTGCCAACCAAAGTAACGGCAGGCAGATGGGGGTGGCAACCCATAGCTGTCTGCTTTATCTGCGCTGAGAATCAAAAATACCGCGGAGCGCTACGTCATTTTTTTTAAAAAAATTATTTTTACAGCACTGTGATGTCCAGCAATCAAAATACAGGGAAGCCCATTTTGTTTTTAGTTATTTAAATGAATAATTAAAAAAAATATATATGGGCTCCCGCTGCATTTTTTGTATTGCTAGCTAAGGGTAATCCAAGCAGCTACTGGCTGCTAACCCCCACTGCTTGGTGTTACCTTCACTGGCAATGGAAAATCCAGGGAAGCATTTTTTATTTTTTTTCCCAAAAAACTACAAAAAAAGGACGTGAGCTTCGCCATATTTTTGTATGCTAACCAGGTATAGCAGGCAGGTGCTGGAAGAGTTGGATACAGCGCCAGAAGATGGCGCTTCTATGAAAGTGCCATTTTCTGAGGCGGCTGCAGACTGCAATTCGCAGCAGTGGGGCCCAGAAAGCTCAGGCCAACCTGTGCTGCGGATTCCAATCCCCAGCTGCCTAGTTGTACCTGGCTGGACACAAAAATGGGGCGAAGCCTACGTCATTTGTTTTCTAATTATTTCATGAAATTCATGAAATAATAAAAAAAGGGCTTCCCTTTATTTTTGGTTCCCAGCCGGGTACAAATAGGCAACTGGGGGTTGGGGGCAGCCGTACCTGCCTGCTGTACCTGGCTAGCATACAAAAATATGGCGAAGCCCACATAATTTTTTCAGGGGGCAAAAAACTTCTGCATACAGTCCTGGATGGAGTATGCTGAGCCTTGTAGTTCTGCAGCTGCTGTCTGTCTGTATGGAGAAGAGCAGACAGCAGCTGCAGAACTACAAGGCTCAGCATACTCCATCCAGGACAGTATGGAGAAGTTTTTTGCCCACCAAAAAAATGACGTGGGGTTCGCCATATTTTTGTATGCTAGCCAGGTACAGCAGGCAGCCACGGGCTGCCTCCAACCCCCAGTTGCCTATTTGTACCCGGCTGGGAACCAAAAATATAGGGAAGCCCGTTTTTTTTAATTATTTCACTTATTTCATGAAATAATTAAAAAACATATGACGTGGGCTTCGCCCCATTTTTGTGTCCAGCCAGGTACAACTAGGCAGCTGGGGATTGGAATTCTCAGCACAGGTTAGCCCGAGGTTTTCTGGGCGCCTCTGCTGAGAATTGCAGTCCGCAGCCGCCCCAGAAAATGGCGCTTTCATAGAAGCGCCATCATCTGGCACTGTATCCAACTCTTCCAACAGCCCTGAAGCCGGGTGGCTTGTTGGGTAATAATGAGTTAATACTAGCTTTGTTTTACTAGCTAGTATTAAGCCAGAGATTCTTAATGTCAGGCACGTTTGACCCGGCCATTAAGAATCTCCAATAAAGAATAAAAAAAAGACACCACACAGAGAAAAAATACTTTATTAGAAATAAATACACAGACACATTAGAGACTCCATCTTTATTACCCCCTGTCAGCCCTCCACGATCCATGGTCTTCTGTCTTTCTCGTTCAACAAATGCAGCTCTGCTCCATCACTGCTGCATGGGGGAAGACGCTGCTTCCCGTGCAGAAATCACTCCGTGAAGGCTACGCGGGAAGCAGCGTGCAGCCTTCACTCCGTGAGTGATCAGTGCTGCTGGCTGTTAGCGGTAACAGCGGTAACGCTGACAGACGCGTTACCATAGCAACGGTGCTCCGATCATGTAATTCCCGGAGCCGCGGTTAGCGGTGACGTCACCGCTAACTGCGTTGCTATGGCAACGGTGATCTCCGTTAATGACCGGCTGTGTCAGCCGGTCCCTAATGGAACAGGAAGTTGACCGTGTGCTAGAGCATGTCGCCGGTACACGGCGATACACAAATGTGCACCGTGTACCGGAGAGTGAAATGACAGGTCCTACATGACGCGTCATAGTCATGTGACCAGTCTGTAGCCAATGAGATAACAGGCACGTGACTGGTCACATGGCTATTTTGACGTCACGATAGGTCCTGCATCACTGCTGACAGTGCTTGTCACCGGGAGGATTCAGCGATCATCGGATGGAATAGCGGCAGGAGACAGAGTGCAGGAGGGATCGCGGGGACCGGTAAGTGTTATAGTAATGTTTATTAACTGTATGTGTACATTTATAATGCGTTTTTATGTGTTTGTGATTGCCTCCCATTATATCCTATTGGTTCGAGTTCGGTTCGTCGAACGTTCGCCGAACTGAACTCGAACGAGACCTTCATTCGACGAACCAAACTCGAGCCGAACCACAGCCGGTTCGCTCATCTCTAGCGCTGACAGGTGGGCGGGATGATGGGCGGGGAGTGCGCGCATAGTAAATAGTCAGCCCACGTAATCAACCCTGGCAACTACAGCCTGGAGTGATCATGTGCGGCTGTATTCATTGCCCCCAGCGCATCATCATCAGTGCGGGGGGGGCAGTGAATAAGTACGGTATACCCACCCATCACCGTTGTCTGCAGCGTCACGATCTCCTCCTGTCTGCTGGCCAGCTGATCTGTGTAGAGAGCGGTGAGCACAGCGATGACATCATCCCTGTGTGCACCGTTAGTCTCCACACAGGTCAGCTGACAGGCAGACAGGAGGACAAGCGATTCTGCAGGGGAACGGGGATGGCTCCACACAGGTCAGCAGTGCTGCTGCCCGCACAGACAGGAAGAGGAGCGATGCTGCATGGAGCGAGGAAAGGTGAGTATAAACATTTATTTTTTTTGTGTACCACATGCAGCGGGTCATATAGCAGGATGGGTAGATAAAAATGAAAAACAAGGAGCGCATGTGTAGAGTCACAGTGTAAGCGGTGAGAACAAGTGAATGAAATTTGCTCACCTGATAAGGTTGTGCAGCCCCCGCACAACCCTGGTAAAAGACGTGATTAGTTTGTATATACTTGCGCTGTCAGGGACTGAGTCCAGGAAATCCTTCCAGGATATAAATCACTTGTGCTGCCGTGCCAGGCAGGGTCGAGGTCTCCTGCAGCCGGGGAGTTAAGCCAGGAAAGCCTCCCGTGTGGCCGGTCTGGAGGGGTCACTGAGATCAGTGTTCCTGGTTGCGAGTTTTACCTCCGTCCAAGCAGCTCCTGCCGTGGAACCCAAGAGGGGAAGAAATTGTAGGAATAAAAGAAACACGGTCTGATAGAGCACTATGGAGGCCACGGGGATTTATAAGTTCAATGGTTTTTATTAATTCACATAAACCACAACGCGTTTCGATATAGTCCAATATCTTCATCAGGTGGATAACAAAATGAAGAATGGGGAGTGTTATTTAAAGGGGCAGGTGTAACATCATTGGCCAACAGCAGTTCAGCAAGATGTTAACCCTTGATGTATCCCACCCCTCTATTATATCAATTGCGATGTAAGAACATTTAAAAACTTTATAAAATATTTTTTTCTAATAAAAATACACAATATTAATATGAACGTGCAGTCACTTATTAAATGTAAACATATCATGAATTGCAAAATCAGGGGAATATAAAAAATGGGAGTAAAAGGTAATTCATATAAACATGTAATGATAAAACTCATGTATATATATATATATATTTTATTTATATAGGGATCAGTCCGGGGTAAAATTAATGAGTAAAATTTAAAATTTGTTCTCTAGTAATGTATTACACTGTTCACCAATCTGACTGAAGCAACCAGACCCACCGGCCAGCACGATAGGTGCTGGCACCAGCACCAGCACCTATTGTGCTGGCAGGTGGGTCTGGTTGGGAGTATATAGCAGGATGGATGGGAATATATAGCAGGATGGATGGGAGTATATAGCAGGATGGATGAGGGTACATAGCAGGATGGGTGGGGTATATAGCAGGATGGATGGGAGTATATAGCAGGATGGATGGGGGTATATAGCAGAATGGATGGGGGTATATAGCAGGATGGAATGGGGTATATAGCAGGATGGATGGGGGTATATAGCAGGATGGGGGCATATTCCAGGATGGCAGTATATAGCAGGATGGGGGTATATAGCAGGATAGCAGTATATAGCAGGATGGCAGTATATAGCAGGATAAGGGCGTATACCAGGATGACGCTATGTAGCAGGATGGGAGCTATACCATGATGGCGGTATATAGCAGGATGGGAATATATACCATGATGGTGGTATATAGCAGGATGGGAATATATACCAGGATGGCGGTATATAGCAGGATGGGAATATATACCATGATGGGGTACATATATACAAGGATGGGGATCATATACAAGGCAGGAGGATCATTACCAGAATGGGGTGCCTTAATAGAGAATTTATGGACATTACCCCCATAACAGTGTCAGCACAGATCCTCGACCCATAAGTGTGTCATCACCACAGTTGTTGCTTAAAATGTTATTTTCCTATTTTTCTCCTCTAAAACCAGGTTGCGTCTTATGGTCTGGTGCATCTTATAGTCCGAAAAATACGGTAGTTACCTGCACAAACAGATATCCTCCTAAGATAGCCAAATCTAACAAAAACCACACTTCAACTTCCAAAAATATTAAGCTTTGATATTTATGAGTCTTTGGGTTGATTAAGAACATAGCTGTTGATCAATAATAAAAAAATCCTCTAAAATACAACTTGCCTAATAATTCTGCACATGGTGTATTAATACAGCCTGACATCTCTCAACCTTTTACGGTGGAGCTGGATGCATCAAAAGTGGGGTGGGGGCTGTATTATCTCAAGGCCCCTCTCTTGATAAACTGCATCAAATGCCCCTTCTTTTCTAAGAAATTATCTTTGGTGAAACATAAGTACAATATTGGAAAGAGGGAATTACTGACAATCAAATTAGCATATGATTAATGTAGACACTTTCTGGAGGGAGGTATTCATCTTGTTACAGTAATTACTGGCTATAAATACCTTCTTTATCTTGAGTAGGCTAAGCGTCTTACACCAAGACAAGCTCGGTGGTCTTGTTTTTCAATAGGTTTAATTTTTTCATTACTTATCGCCCTGGATCTAAAAACATTAATGCCGATGCCTTGTCCAGGAGTTTTCCAGGGTGCCCCTGTGAGGAACCTGTCCCCATCCTTCAGATGGGAGTGGTGGTGTTGGCACTCAGTACTAATGTGGAATCTGAAATTGCTAAGGCGCCGTCTGAGGTTTCGGTAAACAAGTCATTAGGGGGTTTTGGAGAGCATCATAATTCTGTTCTGGCTGGTTACTGTGGGGTTGACAGTACTCTGGATCTCATATTATGGGGCGGCACGGTGGCTCAGTGGTTAGCACTGCAGCCTTGCAGCGCTGGGGTCCTGATTCTAGTCCCACTAAGGACAAAATCTGCAGGGAGTTTGTATGTTCTCCCCGTGTTTGCGTGGGTTTCCTCTGGGTACTCTGGTTTCCTTCCACACTCCAAAAACATACTGATAGGGAATTTAGATTGTGAGCCCAAGGCATACCAGCCCCACTCTCCACAGTGCCGGGTGTACAAAACCACCTCTCCCGGTTCCAGGTTACGGCCCGGGTGCCCCCTCGGGAGATGCTCCTCTGCATCTCTCCGGGAGACAAACACCCCCGCCGTGAGGCCTGCTTCCCGAACAAACCCCCATCCTCGGTCATGGTCAAACCGCTCTACAAGATCTTGGTACCGTGGCCCCTTACTCGGGAGGTGGCACTTCTCAGATTCTCCTTCTCTCTTTCGGTATGGGCAGCAATCTCCCGTCATTGCTGATCTCGTGTTGTCATCTCCAGGTGCAACTTGTACTGTTGTCGTTAACAGTAGGGGGCGTCAGCGTCCAGCTTTGCCTCCCTTACTGGTATGGGTTGTAGGTATACCTCTGCGGCCCCAGCAGCCGCTGGGACACCGCGCGGCGGCGGAGCTGGCATCTCCACAGGCTCCGCCCTGGCAGACAAAGAAACCGACTGCTCCACAGCCGAGGATGCAGAGTCCGGGTGCTCCGTATCAGTGTACGGGCCCGGTTTGTAAGGCCTTAATGGCCCGGTCCTTTAAGACTGCGAAGTTTAAGTCCGGATGCTCCAGGGCCCAGAGCCGCAGCTGCTTACGGTCCTCCGCTGACCCCAGCCCCTGCAGGAACTTCTCCACCAGCATTTTGTTACTCTTGGGCTCATTGATGGAGTCTACCTGCCTCAGAGTGCGCAAAGCAGTTTGTAGCCTTAAGGCGTAGTCCCTGATACTGTCCTGTGGACGCTGCCGGCAATTATAAAACTGCATCCTTAATTCCGCTTCCGTGCGGGTCTCAAAGGCTACTTGCAGCTTGTCAAAGATGGCGGCTACCGAGGCCCGGTCCTCGTCAGTCGAAGTTTCTACCTCCTGCTCGGCGGCGCTGGTCAGCGGTCCAAGCACCACTGATGCGCTTCTTGCCAGTCATGGCGTACATATGAAGAACGGTGCATATTTTCTTCTTGAATACCTGCAGGGCATCGGGTTGGCCATCATACTGGGGTAGCCAGGCAGCGGCGGGCACGGAAGGTAAGGTGATCGGCATAACCTGTGTAACCGCCGGGACCGCAGGCTCCCCCTGCGAACGGAGCGGGGCCTTCCGCTTCTCCATCATCCTGCACCACTGCGAGAGCCACCGCTCCACCATCGCCATCAGGTGCCGACATTCTTCTGGTATTTCCCCCTTGGTTTTTCGACAATCGTCTCGCGGGATCCACTGTCCTTTGCACTTCCTGCTTTGGGAGTCACCGGGTTCCGCCCGCGATCCTAGGGGATGGGGCTTCAACTTTGCGCCTTTTTCGGGGAAGAAGATGATGGCGTTGTTGTTTTGGCGTCAAAGATGGCAGGCATGATGGCAGCAGTTCAAAATTTTTCAACAGTTCACGGAATTCAAAGCAAGGCGCGCGTCATCAAAGTCTACAGATGGGGTACGAATCTTGTTCGTGACGCCAGGTTCAGGTTGTTGCTGGCGGGGGCCGCTGCCGCTCCTCTGGGCCCGCTCGAGTCCGGGGTTTGCTGTTGCGGCTCGAGTGGTGACCGGACCCGGGCTCGCACGGCCGTCCGTCCTCACAACCGTTGTAAAGGGGGGATATTTACAGAGGATTTGTTGTGTCGGTGACGCCACCCGTGAGTTGCGGTGAGGGAAGGTAACACCGCCGCTGCCTGGTGATGGGGCACCCGGGGCTGATGGAGCGGGGCAGCAAGATGGGATCCCCTCCACAGATAGGGGAGGTGTAGTCCCGGGGCCCGCAGTCTGAACACGGGAGTGATGGCTGCTGGAGGTGGCGCGCCGGATTGGACCGGGGGACAATGGTGTACTCAAAGTTCAGTAATTTCACACAAGTCCAGTAGTAAATAGAGATGAGCGAACCGGTCGCGGTTCGGCTCGAGGTCGGTTCGCCGAACGGAGGTCCCGTTCGAGTTCGGTTCGTCGAACGTTCGACGAACCGAACTCGAACTGCATAGGAAACAATGGCAGGCAATCACAAACACATAAAAACACCTAGAAAACACCCTCAAAGGTGTCCAAAAGGTGATAAACAACTCACAACACAACACAAACACATGGGAAAGTGACAAGGACATATACTCATGCAAAAACAAAACAGCTGGACAAGGAAAAAGAGAAGGAGACACAGATATATGAGTATATGCAAGGAAACATCAATGCCATTACTGTGCAACTTGAGCCCTGCTCATTTTAGGCTTCCAATCTGGATAAATTGCCTGAGCTCGCCACGTACGCCTTGGGGATCTTGTCGTGTCCTGCAGCCAGCGTTCTCTCGGAACCTGTCTTCAGTGCTGCTGGGGGTGTGCTGGCAGATAAGCACACGTGTCTGTCCACTTACAATGTGGACATGGCTCTCAGAGGACTTTTCTTCCCCTGGGTCAGCCAGGGGAGGCGAAAGGCACGCGTATTTTTGAGAGTGCTTCATGCAAAGCATCTTTTTCATTTTGAAAAGGGGGATCAAGTGATGCCAGTCAAGTGGGGTGTGTGTGGCCCAATTAGTGGCAACGAGGGAGACTGTGGTTGGAGTCCCCTCGCTGTGTTTCTAAAAGAACCAAGATGAACAAGTCATGGCTCTCAGAGGACTTTTCTTCCCTTGGGTCAGCCAGGGGACGGGAAAGGCATGCGTATTTTTGAGAGTGCTTCATGCAAAGCATCTTTTTCTTTTTCAAAAGGGGGGCCAACCGATGCCAGTCAAGTGGGGTGTGTGTGGCCCAATAAGTGCCAACGAGGGAGACTGTGGTTGGAGTCCCCTCGCTGTGTTTTACATAATTTTCGAAGGGCATGACATGACTTAGAGGTTTTCTTTCAGCATCTGCAAACGGTTGGGTACAGAAATGCTGTCTTTCTAACCATTTTTAAAGAGGATTTTCGAGACCTTATGCCCATCACAGTGCCCCAAGAGCCGATGCCCAGTCGCCACTCCTTCTCCAAGAAAGTTGTGCCCGCGCTACACCAGCATATTGCACCCATCATCACCGCTTCCTTGAGAAAGTCTGTGTGTGACAGGGTGCATTTCACCACAGATACTTGGACCAGTAAGCATGGATAGTGGCGTTACATGTCGCTGACTGGGCACTGGGTAACTATGGTGAGAGATGGAGAAGGGTTTGCTGTACAAGTCTTGCCATCCCCACGACTTGTGTGTCAATCCTTCCTCTGTATGTACAAGTTCCTCCACTGCTTCTGCCTCCTCAAC
The DNA here is from genome assembly GCF_048569485.1 of Anomaloglossus baeobatrachus. Lineage (NCBI taxonomy): Eukaryota > Metazoa > Chordata > Amphibia > Anura > Aromobatidae > Anomaloglossus > Anomaloglossus baeobatrachus. The sequence goes on along the minus strand of NC_134355.1, from coordinate 411,787,026 downwards.
CTCGTGTGGGTCCTCCACCTTGGCCCAAACCCTGTGTGGTCAGGCCACCCTTCCTTGTAACTGCGCCAAGGAATCCCACACACCTCCTTACTATGCTGGCAGCAGAGCTCAAGGCCATCAGGCGGTCAAATGTTTACTTTGAAATGTAGGGGAAATGTGAGACACCGCTGAGGAATTGTGGACGGTTAGCTCTGGAGAGTGAGACCGAGTTTCATCAATGGTTGTCTCCACTCAACCAGCAGCCAGGGAAGGTCGGGTGCGACAATGATGCAAACCAGTCTGCGACCCTTCTTCAGGGCAATGTGGCACACGTGCCTTGTATGGCTCACGTGTTGAACCTGGTTGTCCAGCAATTTTTAAAACACTATCCCGGCCTACATGGCCTTCTGCAGAGGGCACGGTGTAACGCCTGCCTGGATCGACACACTCAGATGGGCTGTAAAGGATAGGCTAGAGGCAAGCCACTAACCAAGCTGGACACCCAGAACCCTGAAACCCTTTAACCCCTATACAGTGATTTGGAATTACACAGGGCCCAAGTTGATCAATACCTGTGGAAGGCTGCAGTTCCAGAGAATAGTAGTCATGCAGGGTCAAAAACATTAATTGTCAAGGTAACGCAACCCAGTGGGTGACCATAACCTGCGTCCGCCTGCGCCGCAGGCATCGACTCCTTTCCCATCATCAGCACTATGCACGAAAGGAACACGTTGTCACGTGGCGACCGGAGTACAAATTGATTGAGTGGACTATGTTGGTGGCTTAACAGCCGTGTGCGGCAATGATGCAAACCTGTCTGCGGCCCTTCGTCAGGGCAATGTGACACACGCGCCTTGTATGGCTCACGTGTTGAATCTGATTCTCCAGCAATTTTTAAAATACCATCCCGGCCTACATGGCCTTGTGCAGCGGGCACGCTGCTATGTGCTCACTTTTCATCCTTCGCACCCAGCAGCTCACCAACTTTCATCGCTCCTGAAGTCTTAGGGTCTGGCGGTTAAACGCCGGAAATGCGATGTTCCGACACGCAGGAATTGGAATCTGCACATGTTGCAGCGTCTGTGGCAGCACCGCAGAGCCCTGCTGAAATACGGTATGACGTATACCCTGGGCTAACTTGATCCAGAGGTGGTGCAGATCACGCTGCTGGAGTGGTGTCAGATCAAGGACCTATGCACCCTTCTACACAGTTTACAAATGTCGACGAAGATGTATAGCACTGGCGATGCCATTCTCAGCGTGACAATTCTGGTCATCTACCAGATGGAGCACACTGTAAGCATTATTCATATGCAGAAGGGATAATAAGATCTACAAGGTCCATACGGTGAGCGGCACCTATGCGGCAGTCATGGTGGGGGATAGGGATTAACAAGGGCGCATAGTATCAGCAAAAATTGTTGAGGAAGGTGCAGGAGCCCATGAAGAAATGGAGGACGAACTTGCGATGGGCATGGAAGACTCAGCAGATGAGTGAGAGCTTGCTCACATTTCGGTTGTGCGAGGTTGGGGGGAGAGGGCAGAGGAAGAAGGCATGATTCTCACCTCTCTGCCACCAACAAACCAAGGACTTGGTCCTCCTGGATGCACAAGACACATGAGCGCCTTCTTGCTGCACTACCTACAACATGACCCTCGGATTGTATGAATTCGAAGTAATGCTAACTACTGGGTTGCCACACTGTTTGATCCTCGGTACAAGACCAAATTTGGCTAAATAATTCCTGCCATAGAAAGGGACGCACGTATACAGGAGTATCTGCAGAAGGTGGTATGGATTCTTAGATCTGCTTTTATCAGTAAACACCAGTGCTGCACAGAGTGAATCTCAACGCTTTGTCATGGATAGGAGGAAATGGGCTTTTACTTGTCCACATCTGAGGGGCCGAGGGCTGGCTGCTGGGCTGAGATTGCATTAAGTACGGTGTCCCTGCAGAGTTGCACTTTTGGTCATATACCAAATGAGTTGAAAAAGGACAAATGCTGGTGAAAAGGGGAACAGGTGTGTTGGAAAGGGGAAAAAAGTTTTTGTCCGTGGGTTTGGTGGTTAAGCAAAAGTAACATTTGATGAAGAAACACCATCTGTTACGGTGGGACTGGCAGATTTGGATAAGGTGGTATATACTATGTTACCGGTATATAACGAAAATTAATAAGAAAAGAAAGAGAAAGGTATATATCCCCATCAGCAGTCAATGTCCACCGTGCTCCCAGATGGAAAAGGAGAGGTTGGCAAATGGAAGGTTAGGTGGAGGATACAGATCTGTGTGGCTATGAAACTAATAGTTGCCTGAACCGAGTTAGACGCCACTCGGATCTTGAGACTGGGAGCCCTGTTAGCGTCACAGGGTCCACACGCCCACCCAGCCCAGGAACTCCCTGTTAACATCACAGGGGCCATTGAGTACGCTGACCGTGTGCATTGGGGCCACACCTGTGGACAGCAGGCGCATCAGCAGCAGCAGGCCTGTTAATGCCACTGGGCTGCACAAGCAGGACTTGTAGGACAGGAGCTGGTCTTAACCGTTCTGCGTTACCAACTGTGGTGGCGGCTTGCATCGATGCCCTATCCCTGCCTACCTCTGGCCTAAAGCCGCAATGGGTTCAACACATGGAGGTGTGCTCTTTCGGAGCATAATAGAAGACTGCGCACCTCCTTGTTGGCTCCAGCCCGTTTTATAACCTGGGTCCGCCCCAAACCAGGGTGGACCACAATGCACCTCCTGGAGACAAAAGCAGAGTGACACGTCATGAGTGGCATAACTAGCGTCCTATTTGGAACCGCAACTTCAATAATGACCTCATGGCCTGGCCATATCGTCAGGACACCTGATGCCCTGTGGTCTATATGGGCCCCCCCACATCAGGGGCAGGGCCAAAGAGTTCATTACTGGACCTAGTCTCTGATGCAGTAAGTGCCTGAGCATGGTCAGTTGCATGAAATAGAGTCTCTGAAAAAAGACTATCAGCTTTAGCATGGTGTCTTGGCACAAAACAGGACTTAGACCCGGCACGGAATGCAAGTACCTGTGCAAAGAGGCTTTTCACACTAAGTGTGGGAGCATGCGCTGTATCCCGAAATGAAGACTTAGCCTCAGGAATGGCACAGTCAGGCTGAGCATACTCACTAGGCGAAACACTGTAGTTAGGCTGCAGCTGGGGTAAATCGGCACACGCATGCGCACTAGCTGCCTCTCCACACTTACACGTGGAGGAGAAATTGCTCTTCGGGTGTGGACTTGGAGATGCTGTCTATGAACAGAAGGAAAAGCTAAAGGAAGCCTCACTTTCTATCCCTCCGAATTATCAAATGCAGCAATGAATTCCCTGAGTTTGCTATAACATTAGCGTAGCAAAATGTGCATGAGGGTGTCCTGCACAGGTGCTAGAAATAGCTTGGCACCAGTGGGACAATAATGGAATACAACATCCAGTTCTATGATGCCACTAAATGGCAGTATTTTTTGCTATCATTATAGCTTATTAAAAACAGAGCAGGAGGGTGTCCTGCACAGGTGCTGCACATAGATTTGCACCAGTGGGGCACTAATGGAGTACAACAGCCACTTCTTGTATGCCACTAAGTTTACTCAATTTTTGGTATTATAATGTCTTAGTAAGTAACAATGAGTTTGAGTGTGCAATGCAGGCAGACATGCTGCAAATATCTTTGCACTTGTGGGGACGATACAGAAGTCCAACAGCCATGTTTAGGATGCCACTAAGTTCACTGAGTGTTTGCTAGTATAATGGCTTAGTAACAATGAGTTTGAGTGTGCAATGCAGGCAGACGTGCTGCAAATATCTTTGCACTAGTGGGACTATACAGAAGTCCAACAGCCACGTTTAGGATGCCACTAAGTTGCCTCAGTGTTTGCTAGTATAATGGCTTAGTAACTATGAGTTTGAGTGTGCAATGCAGGCAGACGTGCTGCAAATATCTTTGCACTAGTGGGACTATACAGAAGTCCAACAGCCACGTTTAGGATGCCACTATGTTCACTCAGTGTTTGCTAGTATAATGGCTTAGTAACAATGAGTTTGAGTGTGCAATGCAGGCAGAGGTGCTGCAAATATCTTTGCATTTGTGGGACGATACAGAAGTCCAACAGCCACGTTTAGGATGCCACTAGGTTCACTGAGTGTTTGCTAGTATAATGGCTTAGTAACAATGAGTTTGAGTGTGCAATGCAGGCAGACGTGCTGCAAATATCTTTGCACTAGTGGGACTATACAGAAGTCCAACAGCCACGTTTAGGATGCCACTAAGTTTCTTCAGTGTTTGCTAGTATAATGGCTTAGTAACTATGAGTTTGAGTGTGCAATGCAGGCAGACATGCTGCAAATATCTTTGCACTAGTGGGACTATACAGAAGTCCAACAGCCACGTTTAGGATGCCACTAAGTTTCCTCAGTGTTTGCTAGTATAATGGCTAAGTAACTATGAGTTTGAGTGTGCAATGCAGGCAGAGGTGCTGCAAATATCTTTGCACTTGTGGGACGATACAGAAGTCCAACAGCCATGTTTAGGATGCCACTAAGTTCACTCAGTGTTTGCTAGTATAATGGCTTAGTAACAATGAGTTGGAGTGTGCAAAGGGCAGGAGGGTACAGTGGCAGGGTTGTGGGTCTCTGGGTAGAGGAAAGGAAGCCTGCCTTTCTATCCCTCCTAATGGGGAAATGCAGCGAGGAAATCCCTGACCTTAGCTACACAGACGCTGTCATCTTGTGTAGCTGTTAAACTCTGTTTTCAGGACCTGTCACCTATAGCTCTGACCCTGCCGGTACGAGCCCTTAAAAGGACTGATAGAAAGTGCTATCCCTAAGCTGTACAGCACTGTGTATGGAGCGTATACAGCTGTATCGGCGATAGGAGCTGCGCCAGTGATGTCTGACACCAAGGACGCAGAAGGCAGATAATGGCATGCTGGAGGAAAATGTCCGGTTTTATAATGCAGGGACATGTGACATGGACATCCTATCACACATGCCGTTGCTTCTCTGGCTAAAAGTCCACTTAGCTGTGTGTGTGTCTGGGATTGGCTGACATGCTGGCCCGCCCCACTACAACGCGCGCTTAGGGAAGGAAGACAAGGAAAAAAAAAAAAAAAATGGCGATCGCCATTATCCATACAGCAGTGATCTGAATGCGCTGTTCCCGCACACTATGCACTGAAATGTCATAATAGTGTGAGTCACAGAGTGACTTACACTATTACAGCGGAAAGCCAGCTAGGAATTAGCTGTTTTTTTTGCTGCTAGAACCGTTCTCGAACGTATCTAGAACTATCGAGCTTTTGCAAAAAAGCTCGAGTTCTAGTTCGATCTAGAACAGCCCCAAAATCACTCGAGCCGCGAACTGGAGAACCACGAACCACAAACCGCGCTCAACTCTAGTAGTAAATCAAGTTGCCAGAGGCCGGCTGCCATTGGAGGCATTTGCACTCTGTTTCTCCAGCAGGCCTGAATGAGGAGTTGCTGTTTACAGGATTCCTTGGTTAATACATTATACGTAGGTATGGTTTCCATTTTTATTCTGGAATAAGAGTACAATAACAACAATAATTGCAATAATAATTTACAATTTTTGTATTAACATATACAAGGGGTTCTGTATTTTTTAGGGTCTAGATCACCTCTTGCCATCCTTTTGGTGTGAGGATCTTATGGTATGTTTACCATGTATATATATGTCTATACAGGTATATATGTATACATAACAGTGACTTTCTTATATGCCTATTATAGAGTTTCTCTTTGGGGTACCTCGGATGTCCCGGTTCCATGAAAGTGTCACCTTTAGTGCCGGAGCCTCGATTTTCTTCAGAACCTTACTTGGTAGCATGAATCTTCTGGAGGTTTCAGCGATATCTGCTATAACTGGATCTGTTGGCCTTTGGATCTCCTTGGTGGCTGTGGCTGTGGGTCCATTTCGTCATTGGCATTCAGTTTCTATTCTGCATATGTCTCTTTTGGTCTATTGCTCAACGCAGATGACTATTGTTCTAGTTTCATGGAGTGTCCCCCTCAATGCCGGAATTTTGATGTTCAATGCTGGAATCTTGATGTTCCTTTGGAGATTTTTTCCTTGGCAGTATGGACCCTTTGGAGACCTTTACAATTTCTGCCACATTTTCAGGACCTTGGGAGCGGCTTGTGACATAATTTCAATCTGGGTTGATTCCCGATTGCCTCCCCTTTTGGACCTTCTGGATCTTTTTCTGTACCATTGAATGAAGGTACTCCAGGTACTTGGTCATGCCTATTTTCTCTTGTACTTTGATGTTTCTAAAACGCTGTACAGATGTTGGATTTTTTCTCTCTGGGGGTCCTTGTGTTATGCTGATTCTCGTGGGTGGTTTTTGCAACTATGCATGCAGTATGTCTTATTGGACGTAGACTGTATGCATGGTTGTAAACAATTGGTTCATGGGCTCCTCTTTACTGTGAATGGTTATTTATGTCTCTAGGATAAATTGTATTAAATTTTTGACGGGTCTTGTTGGCCCTCAGTGAGGCATTGGTCTTAATTGGCCATGTTTCACAGCATGTCTAAATAGACAAGGACATTGAGGGAACATTGATAGAATTGGGCCTCTACAGGTTTATCCTGTTTAAATTACTCTCAAAGGGTTTTTCTTGTTCCCTCTTGTCCTACTTTCCTTTCCTCCCTCCCCCCTCCCCTCCCCCTTCCTCCCTTCCTTCCTCCAGCCCCCCCCCGCCCACCCCCCCAAGTCTAATGTGGTTGATCTGATTGCTTCAGCAGCGTCCTCTTGGTTGACGCTGTTTATTATCTATATATGCAGCGTGGGTACAGCGTGCCTCCTCTACATATCCGGGTTCCACGCATGCGCCTGCAGGCATAGCGTTGTGCTACTTATGAACTTCCTGACTTGCCGTCCATACTCATTGCGCATGCGCCTGCACTTAGAGCGACACACATGGTCCGGACCGCACCAGCGTCATGACACAGGTGACCGCTTCTACCTTTAAATACCCTCCAGGTTTAGTGCACTTTTACTTCTCTTTCCCTGACGAAGCCGCAGCGGCGGCGATACGCGTGGGAATTCCTGTGCAGCCACGTTTTCATGTTTATGATCTGTCGCTGCCTGTCCACCAGCCTCCTTACAGGTTTCTAGCTTAATTTTTCTGGGGTGCTATCACCCTGGTGGAGTAGGGTGTGGGACTGAGCTATTTAACACCAAATCATTGTATGGTTCTGATTGGGCTGTAATGGGCTCAGGTTCCAATTTTCGCCACATATTTCTGTAGGAACTCTTGGGGCAGTATTGTATATATATATATTGCTATGCACCTTGAATGTGAGTCCTCTGCATGTTCTGGCATAGTATCCCTTGTGTTGTGAAACCTGTTATTGGACATAACATCCGTCCTGTATTGTTTATATATGTGACCTTTATTGTTGTTAGATTTCATATATGGAGTTGCTTAACAGGTGGACGCGGACATCTATTATCTTGGCGGTATATAATTAAACTGCATGTTTATAAGTTGATTTCATTATAATATCCGTGGGTGCCAGGTTTGGTGGTTTTTCACGTTTTAATTGTTTTTATTGTGTACAAGTGTACTAAATAAAGGTGTTGTATATTATAATTGGGTTGTGCGGATATGTGCAATGTCTTTTTCTTCTTGGGCTGCCATTGGAGGTGTCGCGGGCGGGGGCCAGCTTTCCCCGTCGCGGGGGCTGCACGGGGAGGTCGCGCTTGGATCCGGTGCCTTCTCCTCGGTGGCTCGAGCGGGCCGAACCCGGGGCTCGAACAGCGCTCCTCGCCCACGAGTAAAAAGGTAGGGAAGTTGGATTGTTGGGATCGATGGAGTGTTCGTGATGCCACCCATGGATTGTGGTGACGGGGGGACCACCACTGCTGGTGACGGAGTTCACGGGAGCGATGGCGGGGAGCAGCTAGGTGTTAGCCCCTCCGAGGGTAGAGGCTGGTGGTCCCAGAGCCCGGTAGGAGTTGAATTACTCAGGATGGGTTTTGGCAGGGTGCAGGGTCGCGGTGCAGCGCAGCGCGGTGCCAGATGGCACTCGTGTACTCACTCAGACACAGATGAACAGAGTCTCTGGTAAACCAAACGGCTGGATGGACGGGGCCCGCAGCCGGCTGCGGTGTTCTCCCTGGATGGGTTGATGGTGGCTGTCGTTCCCTGCACCTGTGTTTTGTGTTTTGACCCCAATGCCTGAGCACCGGGAGTCCGCTCCCCGACGTATATGTGCCGGAGAAGCCCGTTTGCCTGCAGACGCTGGCCCTTTGGATCTCTGGCCCTTGGCGGTGGCACTTATCCGGAATGGTTGGGTTGTTGCCTTCAATCGGGACTTGGGTGGAATGAACCCCTGAGGTCCAGACCGCAATCAGAGAATTTGACTAAAGGTTGGCTTTAAGCCTAGTCGGGTTCTGAGTACCCTGCCTGGTGCTTGGCTCCAATCGGCTCCCCGGTTCGGTACTGGCGGGCCACCGCCCGACCCCGGTCCTACGGTTCCGCTGACCTTCGCCAACTCCTGCAGATGGCCACCACCATCTGCCGACCTTGCTGAATGTGCCTGGGTTCCAACCCAGACACCAACAGTTTTCACTCCTCAGTCACTACAGACCACAACTGGACTGACTACTGTGTTTTTCCCGCCTCCAGGCTGTGAACTCCTCGGTGGGTGGGGCCAACCGCCTGGCTCCACCCCACCTGCTGTAGACATCAACCCTGGAGGGTGGTAACAAGGGTTTAATGTTTGACTGGTGTGCCCTGTCCAGGGAAGGGGATGTCTGGTGTTGTGTAGTGACCTGTGACCCCTGGGGTCCAGGGCGTCACAGAGGGTGTACTCGGGTCCCACACTCGGGTTAGTGAATGGGTGTCCCTTCTTCCTGCACTCTGTGTTTTCCTCTCCTGTTGGACAACGTTGCATGGAACAGAGAAGTCCACTCCCGGTTCTGTGTGTCTTTGGGAGCTGTGGCCCGTGAAATCTGACCCTTGGGATCTCTGTGGGTTCTGACGGACACCCTATCCCCCGCGTTGGGCTTCCGTTTCGCTCTCTGGGCTTTGAGAGAACAAGGCCTGAAACCTCATCCTCTGCTGGTTAATTAACAAGGGGCTTGCAACCTTCCTCGTCCTAGGGTCCAGGCACCCGTCTGTGCATGGCCTCTGGACCGGATTCCTGCTGTCGGCACTGCCGGGCTATGAAATTGCCCCAGTCCACATAAGGTTTCCTGCAACCAGATCTCCGTCGCCTGTGGCCCCGTTCACAGTCTGCCACCTAGCCGGGTACTCCAAGGGTCCCTGCCCCTGACTACACTGCACAGTCTGTACTTGACTTCCACTCACTACTGCTCCACACTTCAACTACAACACTGTGATTACCTGGTTTTGCCAGGGCGTCACACTGTGCAGCATGCATCGGCGTGTTTGACGGCGGGAGACCAACGAGCGCCCGGCGTCGAACTGGCTACCGGAGGAATCTCCAGTATTGCCAGGACTGAATTCACTTACCTGCATGGCATTCCGGAGCTCTCACCTGAGCTTCAGACTGCAGCCTAGACTGCACCGCGAGCGCCGAGTGATTGATTCCCCGGTGATTGCGGGTCAGTTCATGACAGCTGAAGACTAGAGATGAGCGAACCTCTGAAGGCTCGAGTTCGGTTCGGTTCGTCAATCGGAGGCCACTTTCGACGAACGTTCGATGAAGCGTTCAACGAACCTCTAGAACCCCATTGAAAACAATGGGAGGCAAACACAAACACATAAAAACACATTATACATGTACACATACAGTTAATAAACATTTCCATAACACTTACAGGTCCCTGCGACGCGTCCTGCACTCTGTCTCCCGCCGCTTTTGCTTGCGATAATCGCTGCGTCCTCCCGGTAACCAGCACTGATGATAGGACCTATCGTGACGTCAAAATAGCATATGACCAGTCACGTGTCTATTATCTCATTGGCTACAGACTAGTCACATGGCTAGACGTCATTGCTAGGTCCTGTGAGTGCATCTCTCCGGTACGCGGTGCTCCTTTGTGCATGTCTGTGTACCGGCAAGATGCTCTGGCACATGGTCGATTCCCCGTTCCCTGCATGGGGCACTCTTTACAGAGTCAGCCCACATGCAAGGACTGTGTGTCACAGTAAATAGCGGCACCGGGAATAACGTGATCGGAGCACCGTTGCTATGGTACCCCGCCTGTCAGCGGTTACAGCACGCAGCTGCTCACTCACTGAGTGAATAGACTGAACGGGAGCACCAGCGTTCTTCCTCCCGTGCAGTGCTGTCTGATGTAGCAGAGCTGCATGGGTTGAAGGAGAAAGAAGACAGAAGAGCAGGATCGTGGAGGGCTGACAGGAAGTAAATAAACATGGAGTCTCTAATGTGTCTGTGTATTTATTTCTATAAAAGTATTTTTTCTCTGTGGTGTCTTTTTTTTAACCCTTTATTGGAGATTCTTAATGGCCCGGGTCAAACTTGCATGACATTAAGAATCTCTGGCTTAATACTAGCTAGTAAAACAATGCTAGTATTAACTCAATATTACCCAGCAAGCCACCCGGCTTCAGGGCTGCTGGAAGAGTTGGATACAGCGCCAGATGATGGCGCTTCTATGAAAGCACCATTTTCTGGGGCGGCTACTGACTGCAATTCACAGCAGAGGCGCCCAGAAAGCTCAGGCCAACCTGTGCTGTGGATTCCAATCCACAGCTGCCTAGTTGTACCTGGCTGGACACAAAAATGGAGTGAAGCCTATGTCGATTTTTTGTTTTAATTATTTAATGAAATTCATGAAATAATTAAAAAAAGGGGCTTCCCTATTTTTTATTTTCCAGCCGGGTACAAATAGGCAGCTAGGGGTTGGAGGCAGCCGTTCCTGCCTGCTGTACCTGGCTAGCATACAAAAATATGGCGAAGCCCACGTCATTTTTTGGGGGTGTTATGCTGAGCCTTGCAGTTCTGCAGCTGCTGTCTGCTCTCCTGCATACACTAGTGAATGGAGGATGCTGAGCCTTGTCGTTCTGCAGCTGCTGTCTGCTCTCCTGC